>NC_051154.1:197279942-197621165 GCF_013339745.2 Dermacentor silvarum | reverse complement strand
ATCCCGGCGTGTCGTCGGCTGCGCGCCGCCCGTACACGGAGCTAGCTTTCTGCCGCCACTTCCGCCTACGTGGTGTCTCGGACTTGCAGTGCTTCGGCTAGGCGTTTCCTCGATGTCACGGATCACGAGGAAATGCTTATACACTTCGTATAACGTAGCATCACTTGGCATTACTTCGTATAACTTACCATTACTTCGTATAGCCACTACCAGCTAGGAACCGATCAGCTCCGATGTGTCTTAAGCATTGCGCCACTAGTGCAAGCTACCCGATTTTTTTTTTTTTTGGGGGGGGGGGGGGGGGGGGGGGGTGGGTTTACACTTGCGCAAGGGCACGCCTAACAATCCCATTGAGGATGCAATGTTGGATTGCCAGATTTTCTTGGAAGAAGAACGCGACACAGTTTAGTCATATCGCTGCAAACATAGAAAAAAACGGAACTAATTTGTTGTGTGCATAGGACTCGTTCAGTGGCGTATTGCACATACTGCGCCGTGTTTCCTAGTCTATAGATTTGTATAGATAGCTACATTTTTTTTTTCTCCTTAACTATGAAAGTACAGAAAGTTTTGGGATATTCAGGTTTATATCTCTCTGGTGGGAACTGGCGTTCCTCTCAGAATAAACTTAAACGACAGCGGATCCTTGTGCACATTGAGTATGCTAAATTTTTAAACTACTTTTAAGTTAAAAACAAAGGTAAACAAGCTTAAACTAATCTAGGGAAAGAACCATGCGGCAGCTGCCAGCACAAAAACAAGCATTGTTTCGGTTCCCGGGTTTTTCTGAAAGCCCCGGCACTCGTTGCCAGAACTGCATGCCGTTCTGGGTAAAATACAGGTGTTTGAGAATAACAAGTTCGCACCCGAATTTAGGCTTTGAGCTCGTGCGAAGAGACGAACGCTTTTGCCAGTTAACGGCAGTTTATAGAGATTAAACTCGAACAATGGGCGGCCTTCTCTCATGGCCAAGGATTTCAGCGCATCCCTATGGTATTTTTTTTTAGTAATTTTTGTAGCGTGTTGAATGAACTCCGAGGCATAGAAACTCTGTAAATCTTTGGCAGCAGAAAATTTTACTCAAACACTTGTGTTGAAGTTTCACGTTATGCCGCAAAAAAGCTCAATCACCTGCATCATCATTGCCCAACCCGTGTGCTTTGCTGTGAAGGTCTTCCCTGTCCTCCCACTGCTTTATTTCGCAATTAAAAATACAGATGTTTACCATAAACACATTCATGCGTATAACGTTTGCCTAAACATTATCCACAATGTTAGAAAAGTTATCCATATGATCAGAAGCACACGCACACACACACCCACACACACACACACACACACACGCGCACGCACCGCACACACACATACCACACGTACACACGTACTTACACACACACGCACACACACACACACACACACACACACACACACACACACACACACACACACACACACACACACACACACACACACACACACACACACACACACACACACACACACACACACCACACACGCACGCCCACTACACGACGCGCGCACGCGCGCGAGTGTAGAGGCAGTGTTGGTTACGGTGGGACATACATCGCAGAATTAAAAGATTACGCTCGGAAGTAACAGCATTAGCTTTGAAGCAGCTGTGAGCGCGCCGGTTTATCTATTTTCTAGCCGCAGCACACAGTTTCATTACCACACTCCAGATTTCCGCCGAGTATCTCTAAAATTGAATCAGCTAGCCGCGTTTCTAATTTGGCATGGCTGCGCCCGAAGGGACACGGCTGTGTTTAATCTCGCTACCACAAAGTGTCTTGCGACGGTGGTTGTGTTGTTAGCAGAACGCAGTCACCGCTGCTAGGCGACGGTCGATACGTCTCTCTCGTCACAATGTCTTCAACTTTCGCCGCCCTTCGCGGCGGAATAAAGGAGCGCGTCAGCTGCGTGCGTCTTCCAATTACCGGCATCAGAGGGGCCCAAGGAAAGCCGCCACTCTTTTCCGGCCAGCTTGCTCTCCGCTTGGGCCAGCTGTGCCCGGCGGCGGTGGCAGATCCAACAGAACAGCAGCACCCACTTTCCCCCCTCTACGTTTACCGAGCCTTCCTCGGAGCGCCTGAAAACCCGCAGACCGCGCGCTCTTGCTACGTGTTCTCGCCGAGTGAGGCAATCGCGAGGAAACAATCTCGAAGCTCTTTGACGAGCTCTCCGGGTACACGCGTACGGACGGCGGTCCTCACAAAGTCTAAAAGCGAACGGGGCAACAATACAAAGAATCTCGCCGCGAGACCGACCGCGCAGGCAGCGCTCCGAATATAAATGGGCGAACGAAAACATCTTCCTATTTCACGCAAGCCCGCCGCCCCAGTCGGCGGCTGTGCGCGCGCGCGCCCGCTGCTGGAGGGATTGTTGCCGGCCGAGTAAGATGGATCGCGCGGCGTGTTGCGCGCGGTAGGCACAGCGCGCGCCGGAGGAGGCCCACATGACGGCGGGGCTCCTCCGAGGAAGTGGTGGCAACGGTATACTGCGCGCAGGCACAGCGCCTTCGCACGCGCGCGTCTCGCAGGGTTGGTGCGGGGGCGGCACGGGGGCTGAGGTTGAAGGAGCAGGGGCGGGTGGATTTCCGGGCCGTGCGCGATGGGCCTCACGAGTACGCTTCTCATGGGCTGTTGCCAGAACTATGCGCGACAGCTGAGGCCGCGGATCACAGTTTTTGTTGCCGCCGTTGCCGCTGGCGTTACACCTGCGGGCTCATTTTTATGCGAGCGAGGAGAAGTGATGCGTTAGCGTGTTTTGTCCCTGCAGTATGGACTGCCATCGACCGTATCGGCCTGCCGTATATACGCCTTGCGTTAGCAAATGAATGAAAAAAAAATGAAAGGCTGGTTGCCGCCATGAGAAGCTGTTTTGAGTCTGTGCCGACGGTGAACAGAAGAAGAGATGACGACGTCGGAAGTGTTTAAAGGAAATAGAACTCGACGTCTTCGATCAATGCATGTTTAACCAACGTTTGACACGTGTCTCGCGTGCGATGATTTCAGAAGGAAAGTAAAAATACCCGAGCTAAAAGAAACGAAAGAACACAATTTTGACATTCTAATTTATGAGAACCTCTGACCATCAGCTTGAGTGGCACAAAAGGCTGCTAGAAGTGAAATTCAGAACCCAACTATTCTTAACAATTGCAAGTAAACGACAAAAAACTGAGTCAATCTGAGTATTTGAGAAGGCCTGCCGGCTTAGTTGTCTAAGCTGAAAGAACAGCCTCGTCCAGTGACGTGGTATTGTCCACTGACACGAGAGCTGTTTGCATTTACCGTCGAATAAGTGCTTATGATGGCAAGCACATTGCCTTAAGACAGACTGTCCTGCAAAGGGATGCGTAGCTAGCACCGATCATTTTTCCTACCCAAGGAGGTTTTAAATTATTTTTTGCCTACCGCGCCTGCTTTGCGAATTCAAGAAAATGAGTTGACTAAGGTTTATTTCCATCTTCTGGCCCTCGGCTTCATCTGGTTTGCAACTACTATGTATTTTATACACCGTGTTGGCGCAGGATTTTGACAGACCCACACTGCTCATTATGTGGGTCCATAGCCTCCTTAAATCATATTCTATGGGACTGCAAAGAAGACCTCCCCCCCCTCCCACCAGATCTCCTGGCCGCTCCCTCGCCTGAAGCGTGGGAAGCGATACTTATGAACCCGGACCTGGAGGTTCAACTTCGGACCATCAAAAGCGCCGAGCAGGTGGCTGTAAGGCATCACCTGGTTAGCCACCCCTCACTAAGCCAAATTAACAAAATAAAGTTGTTTCCTCCTCCTCCGCCGCTCTGCTGATAAGCACATGGTGGCGAGTTCCGAAGCCCCTACTCTGGGTGGTCTCTCATAGCTGCATTTTTGAACGTTAAACACTATTGATGATTGAAAATATAAAAATCATTATTCCAACTGAAAGCAAGGATTTCTGTATTTAAGTCATGCATATACTGCTTAAAACCTGCACTTTACGTGCAAAGGTAGCTGATCGTGCGGGGTACTTGAATACAAAATTTTGGACTAGTTGGTTCGCTGGAGTAATTGAGCTCATATATGACCTCAATTACTGCAGCGAACCAACTATATATAGCCTTCAATTGACACGGACAAGAAAGACAACAGGACGTGCCCTAACTATCAGCTGTTTTATTTCAGAATAGCATGGCTCTTATATAGACAAAATGAATACGAAGTAGAAATCATCGCACGTGTAAACCAGCATTTCCAGATAGGCAATTTCTCTTCTGCTCAGAGTAATGAACGGTATGCTGACGCAGTTAGCACCCTCTTTTGCAATCAAGCTTGCTTCGACAATTTCCCGCGTATCCTTATCCGTGTTTGAGTTCGTGACGGAACAATGCTTAAACAGTGCTTCACACCCGCAATCATCGCAGTGCACTGAAACAATCCCATCTCGATAACAGTTCAATTTTTGTCTATGCTCCCTTAATCTTTCATTAGGGCATCTACCGGTCTGCCCTATGTACACTTTTCTGCACGAGAATGGGAATCGATAAACCACACCTTGTGCCCAGGGCACGAAAGGGCACTGGTGCTTCTTCGCGCATCCTCGGCGAGATTTTCCAAACGGATCGGTAGCCGCACTTATGCTTGATAGTTTCTGTGGAGCTGAAAATTGCATGTACTTCCACCTTACGGGCCACTTTTCTTTAAATCATGTGACACCCTGTGCATGTAGGCACAACTACCATCTTTTTACTTTCGCGAATGCGCTCGCACGTGTTGCCCGGTTCCCTTAGATTTTTCAGCGCATTTTCCACCACTGACAGAAGTACGTGGACAGGGTAACCTGCGTCCCGCAACCACGCTTTTTGTCTTGAAAAGCTCCCAGGCATCCGATGAGGGCATGCTTTGCGGAGCGCATTCACAAAACATGAGTTTGTAATTCCTCACTTCTCCAGCTTCGAATGTAACGAAGCATGCGGAAGCGGCATCTTTTTTGTACGAAGGGGATATTCCAAACAGGAATAATTGGCGGTCAAAATTAGTTTGCTGTCTAAAAACTGGATGACGTTATCATTAAGTAGCTCATGCGTAATAACCAGTTTGTCAATATATTCACTGAACCAGGCAACCACATCAGTTACTGTTTTAGTGTTATTTGAATGGAATTCATACACCACTAGGTAGCCGTCCACATAGCTAAAACATTTTTAAATCTTTAACACCTCTATTTTTTTTTCTTCAGACGTCTGTCAAGGTTGCCGAGAAACAGGTCGCCCAAGGCAGGGGCTAGACATGACCCGATACAAACTCCTTCCATCTGAAGATAGATGAGCCCGACACATTCAACATAGGTTAATCTTAGATAAAACGCCAGAAGCTCTAGGAACCCACTGGATGAAATGCCTGTCTGAGTTTGAAACGCTATTACGAGATAGTTATCTATGCAATCTTCAATAGATCGCATTAGGGCACCTTGAGGCATGGAGTAGTGCAAATCCTTAACATCGATAGAGCAGGCTGACATTCCGTTGTTCTTATTTCTTCTTAGGTACTCTACTACTTAGTTTGAGTTTTTGGTCCTCAGTACGTACGAAACAAGCTAAGCTCATCCTGCAGAAAACATCCAAGCGCTTTCCGCCACGTACTTCTTTCGGAAACAATCACTCTGAATGGTCATTCTAATTTGTGAGTCTTCACTGAAAACGTGACTTTTAAATGAAAGTCATCACTACTTACGAAACATTTCGCCAGGCTGCGCGAAGAAGGATGCATGAAGAAGATGCGCGAAGGAGCACCAGTGCCCTTTTGTGCCCTGCGCACAAGGCGTCGTTTATCGCTTCCCATTCTCGTGCGCGGCAAAGTGCACTGTTATTGAGATGGGATTGTTTCAGTGCACTGTGACGATTGCGGCTGTGAACCACTTTTTAAGGATAGTTCCGTCATGTATAGAAAAACGGATAAGAATGCGCGGGAAATTGTCGAAGCAAGCTTGATTGCAGAAGAGGGCGCTAACTACGTCAGCGCCCCGTCGATTATTTTGAGCAGAACAGAAATTGCCTATCTGGAAAATTCTGGTTTGCACGTGTGGTGATTTCTACTTTATGTTAGTTTTGTCGATATAAGTATCTTGCTCTTCCGAAATAAAATAAGTTGATAGTGAGGCACATCGTGTCGTCTTTCTTGTCCATCTCAATTCACCACTATGACCTCAATTACTGGGGTACTTGGAATTTCGCCTCTCGCAGGTCGGTGACGTGTTATAATAATATGACAGCTAGAAGGAAAGCCATCGCTTCAATGCGGGCTTGTTGGTATGGCATATTTGAATACTATTGTAGTGCATACAGAGGAGGACTCAAGAAGGCACATGAAAGACGCAGACATGGCGCTTTGTCTATACCTTTCATGTGCATTCTTGCGTCCTCGCCTGTATGCGCTCCTATATTATTCTAAGAGCCATTTGTGTTGTGGCAGAGCTGACCGGTGCTTTCTGTGCGAGAAATGCGACTGGACGAGCCAGGACCACCACATCAGATAACGCTGTACTGCATAATTTAAGCGCAACCGCATCGCACGCTGAATTCTTTTGCCTAAAGTTACCGCTGCATGTTAGGCCTGCAAGAACGCTGAATTAAATGTGGGAGAGCCGCCTTTCCTGCTGAAATATTCACATGGTTGCGCAGCGTCGGCTATTCCAGCGCGTAAGATTTGTGCCCTTCTACTTACGCCAGTGCTTCTCGTGGCACCTGCTGTCCCTATATTAAAGTTCGAAGAAGATGCCTGTATAAGCGTCTATGGCGTCCCATCTCTGATAGCAAGAAGCAACGAAGGCGGTGGCAGCAGTTTAAGAAATCAGTTTCAGCCCCGAGTAAGCTGATTATGTCGGCTTGAGAAGCAAGAGTAAGGGAGGAAGTAATTTTAGTGATAGATTGAAGAGTTTTCTCAGATACTCAGTTACACGCTCGCAGATATTTTCCATCTGTTTAAGCTGCGCTATGCCGTGGCACCGGAGAACATCTGCTCGAGAATAATGACGCTCACGACAATATTTGCTTGCAAGTACCTCTGGAGCATACTGCTTAAGTAATGCCATCTAACAATATAAGTTGCACAGACGTCATTGCGGTGAACTCTGGGATACGGTGCCGCCTTTACCGAGGCCATCGATGTCAGGCGACCGAGCTATGACCGAGCCTGAACGGCAGACCAAAGCTTGTCTACGGCGCCGAAATAGTGATTCGCATAGTATTCGGATGCTGATCGAGAATCAGGTGTGAGGCAAATGAGATGAGGCCGAACATATGTAGGAATTTTCTCTTTGCTGATAGTAATGACAGACCAGTGCTAACATACTGGAGTGTTACACTTGGCTCAGTTGCACGGATTTATGAAAAATGCTTTTTGAACTGAGAATAAAGTTTTATCTCATTGGTCGTCACTTCATCCAAGAAACGTTATTTCCAGCTCTACCACATTTTACGTTCATCGTACCCCCACGCAAATTTTATTAGAGGCCGTTTCAGCGAACACTTTCAAAAAGTTCTTAAGTTTCTTGTGCCAGATAACACAATCTAGTCCATGAGCTGGTCTACTATAAGACGCGGACATTACTTGCACAAAAAATTGAAATGCATAATCAACTAATGAACAAAAATTTACTAATTCATTTTTAACTAATTACATTATCGCGCATATTGCCATCCACAAATTCTAGTCCGGGAGTTCGCAAGGGGGATCCACTTGGAACGAATTCGCAGGATGACACCAGTTTCGAGATATTAATTCCCGAACTTTGTGGAGAAATGCATTGGCACCCGCCGCGGTGGCTTAGTGGCAAGGGTGTTGCACTGCTAAGCACGAGGTCGCGGGATCAAATCCCGACCGCGGCGGCCGCATTTCGGTGGAGGCGAAATGCAAAAACGCCATTCTGCCGTGCATGGGGGCACGCTAAAGATCCCCTGGTGGTCAAAATTATTCCGGAGTCCCCCACTATACGACTTGCCTCATAATCAAATCGTGCTTTGGGCACGTAAAACCCCAGAATTCAATTCAATTTCAAATGCATTGGCGTTCCAGTTACTTTTGTGTTTCAATGAATTCAACGACGCGGAACGACAGTGCATTTTATATTAAGTTTGACGGCGCGTACCACGTAAATGGTGTCATCCACACAATTATTTTCAAGTGGCTATGCCTTGCAGTCTCCCCCGCTAGAACTTGTAAATTGAAATAAGTACCAAAAGATAATTCGTTAAAAACTTAATTTGTGAATTCTTGTTAATTAGCCGAGTATGCATTTAATTTTTTCGGTGCAAGTAATGTCAGCCTCTTCGAGTAGACCAGCTCACGGACTAGAATTGGGCTTCCTGCCACAGGCAATTAAAAAAAAAAATGTTGTAAGCGTTCGCTGCAACACCCTGTATATGTGCTCGTTGTGCCACGTAGGAGTTGATTTCTTTCGAATGTTGAAGAACCTGGTTAGTTACATGGAGAAAGGTGGGGGGGGGGGGGGGGGGGGAGGGAAGATCGTAGCTTTTGATCCGCAGAACTCTTTGACCAAACAAACTCCCAACTTGTCGCAGAACAAGTTCTTGGCTATGGACGCGGAGCACGAGAAATTATAGCATGCGGGAAAGAACACTGCCGCCTCCACATTTTTACTTGAGTAAGAACGACAGTGCCTTATACAGCAACTATTGCGCAGTACAGCTCATCATGCTCATCTGCTGGTGAAGTAATTGCGTGTCAAGTGATCTGTACAAGCTTGCATGTGCTTAAGCGACGCGTAATAGGTAGACGACGCAGTGTACTTTATGTGAGAGTACGTTTGAAGCTCGCAACAAGACCGCGTTGATTGCTGCGTCCTGACATAGCATCGGTCAGTGCCATCACATACATCCGTGTTCGCTCTTTACCAACCCCAAGTTGGTCCTAAAAGTTCCCCCGAGTTGGTTGTGCACAACAATGAAGCGTTTCTTTCGCTATGTCCTGAACACGGTACCACAAGTAATGGTAAGTAGGGTGTACGATTCGTTTTACGGCTGTTAACAAGCTGCCGCGGTACAAGCAGATGTCGATGTATACTCTCGGAAATGACGAACGTGTGACCGGAAGACAGTAATTGACGTCATGCGCAAGCCATGTTTTCAATGGCAGCGCTCCTCCCTCTGCTCGTACGCAGTTGGTGTGACGTAGTTTGTTTCCATCGTGGGGGCGCACCAATAAATGGCGACATACTCCCTCTCTCACTTTAGGTGGTGTGACGTCATTCAAACTGTTTGCGTAATGACTGCGCCTGCTCTTTCGCCATGACACACAGCCTCGTTTAGGGAACACGCCGACTCGCTGGCTTTGTGCTTTACTTTTACCACTCACTAGGTTCATTAAATCATTTTCTCTCTCTTTTTACCACTAGGAGGAAAGTGAGAACTAATTCGGTTTCAGTGAGTAATCCATTCTTAGTGGTTGCCGGGGTCATTGGAAAGTGTCAAAATAAAATAAAAGAATTGTCGATGTTTGCACTTTTTGGTATTCGTAAGTAATTAACTTTTTCCTTACCGGGCCATAGAAAATCAATCAATTTGTTTGACAGCTTCCGACATTACCGTCGAACTCTTCCACAAGCAACGCCATATATCGTATGAAATGAACAATATTTTAATGCGAACCATTCTTTGCCTTATTCTTGGCACGTTGCGGTAGGTACGTATAGGTAGGTAGGTTCCTGTCTCACGTGGCTTTAATAAAAAGAAAATAATGCATGATCCATGGTGGAATCAAACCTCTGCCGTCGAGCATAGCAGCCGGTGCTGTAACCATTAGGCCACGATTGCTTTTTTTTTTTCTTATTTAGTGCCGTTTTTACTGAACAAACAATTCCATAACGTTAAAATGCATAAGCCTTTCTATGGCTGACACGCAGCGCACATTGCTAATTAAGGAAAATATACTTATTGGACTGCAATGTACGACCCTTGACGATTGCCTGTTTCCAAGGGAGTGCGCTGCTCGACGTGACCAGGCCCATCAAGCCCTGCTAACCTTTCTGAAGGATACTGCCTTGGCCTCCCGTTTATAGACATTATTTGTGTTTCGCCATACTTGTTCTGTCTGTGTCACCGCCATTTGTTTATTTCCTCTTTTCTTTCCTCCTATTTTCTTTTCCTCTATCCCCTCCTCCTGAAAGAGTAGGCAGGCGTTGTGCCCTTCTCGGTGGCAGTTGTCAGCTTGCTCCCTCCCTATTTCCTTCGTGTCCTTGTGTGTATATGTGTACAAAAAAATAATAATTAAGTCTTCCTGAGCACTACCAAATCATAAAACATGGCGATTCACTGTAGCAGATTATGTTGATTCCTGAACACCTCACTAACACGAACAGCATTCTCTATGACATTGTCAGGTACCGAACAGGCATTGATATCTGCATGATGAACTTTCATGCGGGTGTTCCACAAACTGTGTAGGCCCAGGAGCCTTAATAAATAAAAAGGAACACCTTGTGTGTATTGAACTGGCATAAATGGCATATCGTTCGCTTCCAGTGGCAATTCATTTCTAATGGTTCGCTGAAGGACATCCCAATGCAAACCTGCTCACTAACAATGTAGAAAAACATGGTCAATGGTTTCCAGTCAAAGGACAGTCAGTCGTCCAGGGAACAAAAAAATGTCACAGTTTTGCCCTAAGGGCAGAGCAATGAATGCGATAGCAACACAGCAATGTCGTACGAAGTAAGGTGAGCGGCTTTGGTAGCAATATGAATTGTAGTAAACATGATCTGATTAAATAAGCAGGTGTGCTGCGGCGTAAGTAGACCGACATGAAGAGAGACTCGATGACCACGAGAAGGCGTGTGTGAAACGGTCTTGTTGATGAGAAGCGCTTCCCGTGGGCAGCGCGTGCGAAGGGACACACCTGTAGCGCTGCACTGCCGATCCGGGCAGCATTGCATGTTTAGCGTGCGTTGGAAAATGTGGCCCGACTATTACTAACTGAATGAACAAGCGTGGTGTGAGCGCGCACAAACAAACATGAATAGAACACACTGAATGACTGCAGACAACGACCGTCAAAACTCTGGCAGCAAGCGGATACGCCGCAGCGGCGAAGGTACGTGCGGTCTATCGCTTCAACGGAAACTGAGCGGCGAATGCACGGCGCACAAAGGTCAGAGCCGTGTGGAGATAAGAGACGGTGCGAGCGAGCGACGAGCGCGGTTGTTGGCAGAGTGGAAGTGACTTTCTCGTGACATCTCGCGCTTTGAGGCGCCTCCGTTTGACTTCACTATCTCTAGTACCGGCCCACTTCACCCAGCACTTTCCTTCTAGCAGCTAACGCTACGTAGAAACTGCCCGACATTGTACAGACTTCATAAGCGCCCATGTTGATCATGCTGCAAACCGGCTGCGGTGGTTTAGCGGCTATCGTGTTGCGCTGCCAAGCGACAGGTCGCGGGATCAAATCCCGGCCAAGGTCGATCCACATAGGTCGCGAAGCTTCGGGCGAAAAGCGGTTCAGAACCAATTGTCACCGACATCAACAAGGATGGTTATGGGAGCAGCGATTGAAGCGCTACTATGTTTGGAGGGAATCAACACTGGGAAAGAAAAAAAGCGTTTTGAAATTAAAGCGAGACGCAGTTAGATTCATTCAACGAAAATAAAATTCCTAATTCATTTTATATACGCATGACAAGAAAGGATACAACTGTATTTTACTAGATCATTATCAATAAATACCTTTTTTCGGGGCCCACCGTGAGAGCGCCCATCGATAGCGGCGGGCGTTGACGCCGCTATCACTTGCAATGCAATTCAGCTCTTGTTGGAGTGCGTGGAAAGGCGCGCTCGTAAAGTTCACCTGTTCAATACACCCCCTCACATGTGTTGTGTTGCATGTCGACGTTTGTCTGAATTAGGTGACGTGGGTAGTTTTATTGTTTCTTAACCTGTGCGGTCAAAAGTAGCGAGTTGCGACCATCAGATACTTGTTTACTTCAGTTGTTTTCGTGCAACAGCGCTGGCCGACGGGCTTGGCGTCCGACGAAAGGACGAGCATTCTACGCAATCTACGCCCAAAGCATTCGTCGGCCTCCAAAGAAAGTATGTTGTGTGCAGCGATGCGATTTCGACACCCGTACGGCTGATCTTTTCCGGCATCGCTTTTCGCGCTGAAAACTCGGAACGCCCATGAAGTCGAATGGCGGGGCATTTGAATATACAGCTCTAATGGCAGGCCTCCGAAAACAAATTTCGTGCCTATGTGAACAAAATGACGTCACTTCTTTTTTTAACGGATATGACGTCAAATTATTTTTTCTTCCGCCGGAAGTGTTCCCTCCTCACATAGATGGCGCTAAGCCCCATGAACCGCCGGTAAGCAACCATGAACGTATGGGCTTCTATGGAAGCTTCGCTACCAGATGTATTTACCTTGTCCCGGCCGCGGCGGCCGCATTTCGATGGGGGCGAAATGCAGTAACGCCCGTGTCCCGTGCATTCGGGCCGCGTTAAACATCCCCTGGTGGTCAAAATTAATTCGGACACCCCCACTACGGCGTGCCTCACAATCAAATCATGGGTTTGCGAGTAAAACCCCATAATCCAATTCAATCATGCTGTAACATTATTTCGCCGCCAGTACAAATTCCATCCTCGTTTTAATTTACCCCACATGACATGGACATAGGTACTACGTACGAGTACATAACACCGTAGTCCCTGATGACATCACAATCCGTGTTTCTCTCACTTACGCTCGTTCACTGCCTATGTAGAACCACAACAATCACCACGTTGTAAGCTCGGGTCGAATGGATGGCGTAGAAATCATGCCGTTGTCGCCATACGATTATCTTCACCGTGGTTGTCGTCGTGTTGCTGTCGTCAAGCATAAATACGCGCGCGAGCTTAACGCAACTACTCACATACACAATCACGTTGGTCCACCTGGTATTAGCTTGCGGAACCCCGAACAATGCTAGAGTGGCAGGTACCTGCAAAATGATTCGCATAACATCGATTCCCACAGGGTGCGGTATCTGCACAATGTTTCTTTTAATTTATTGCGAGAGCAGTTAAGTATTCAAATTGCATTTGCCTTGTCCGTCCATACCACCCGTCGTTCATTCTGTTACGCTGACGACGACCGTTGTTGTCATCGACGGCGCGAAACGATGAACGTTGTTTTCATCCTCACGCCACCTCGTCATGCACCTCGAGAAGAAAAGATTCGGAAGAGACATTTAAGACTGCTTACGTGTGGGAATGCGAAATCATTCTATTCGCTTTGGCACAATGTTTTTCTTTTTATTTTTGCGCGCCTTCCTTGTCCGCGCAAGCTCTCGATTATATTCTGAGTGCGCCTCGGTAAGGCCAACTGAAAACGCGCCAAGCGTCTCAGCGCACTCGCTTACCCGCCGTGCATGGTTGCTCAGTGGCTATGGTGTTGGGCTGCTGATCACGAGGTCGCGGGATCAAATCCCGGCCACGGAGGCCGCATTTCGATGGGGGCGAAGTGCGAAAACACCCGTGTACTTAGATTTAGGTGCACGTTAAAGAACTCCAGGTGGTCCAAATTTCCGGAGTCCTCATAATCAAATCGTGGTTTTGGCACGTAAAACCCCATAATTTAATTAAAATTTTAAGCGCGCTCGCTTGCCAGAGTGGAGTTCGTAACTTTCCCTTTAAGGTGAGATAAATAAAGTTGTTTCTCTCTCGTAATTCGAAGGGCCTTTCAGTAGCGTTCAATTGGACATTCATGCTTTTACAACGAAGCTGTTATAGACTAGGTTCCAGGAGATCTGGAGATCGCGTACGGTAACAGACCAGAAGTAGATAAACAATTTCAGAGGCGTCGCACCACCTTGTGGCGTCGTATGAAAATGTCGGGATGGCGGCGTTTTTAAACTTCGGGATCATAAAAAACTTGTGCACCACACCGCGCTTTTCGCAGGACCTGGTTTTTGCTTCTTCATTACGTGATCTAGCTCACCCTGGCGGCCACTTGAGCGCGTCAGCACTAGTACGCGTGCTGCGATGGCATATCCGTCTTTAATTAAAAAAAAAACGTCATACTCTCCTATATCTTGTGTAGGTACTTTGTATGTGCGTTAGCGCACATCGGTCCCGAGAGTTGCGCCCCCTTGCGGCGTCGGCCAAAGTTGCATCGCTCCAAAGCGTAGCGCCACCTTGTGGCTCCCTCTGAAATCATCGGGTTTTTCGTATAACGTGACGTAGCTTTTCCTCCGGCGGCCACGCATGTGTCGCGCTATGATTATAATGATTACAATGGTCACTAAATAGATGAAAACAACCGGGAACTTTGAGTGTATGTCTCTTTAATTCCAAAATGCACGTGAATTTAGCCCCAATAGAGTTCCCAAAAATATACACGCAACAGCTTCGCTGGTCTTCCCTCTTCACAGAGAGTTGGAAGGGCGCTAAGGTTTTTTATTTTATACACTCATGGCTGCGACGTGATGTGTGCAATGACGCACGCAGTCGGCACACCTTTAGTCAACCGTGGCGTCGGGGAAACGTGCTCATCTTGCACCCCGGAGGCCGGGTTCGACTCCCACTCAGACCAAAATGCACCAAATTTTCTTTTCAAAGCCATTAATTTACTTTGTTCACAGGAACTTCCCTGAGAAATATTACGTTAATGAACGCATTTTTACGTGTTTGCGCCGTAGGCCATCTTTGGTACAATCATTGGGTCACGCCGGCGACTACGACACCGGATTTTCGCGTAATGGGCATATAATGCTTTCGCATTAAAAGAAACCTTCTCCACCACCACCTCCGGTGGAATTTGATCCCATGCCAATGAAGCAATGTGCCCTTGGGAGCTGTGCGAGCTAACCACTGAGCTACCGCACAACAACAGTGCTTGGCAATTAGTGCAGGGTGTTGCGCCCCGTACAGGCTCTGCGAATAGTGGCGTCTGTGTAGGCATTCCGGAGGCTATAGGACGAGCGATACTATAGTCGATGAGGATTATATTATGTGCGTCGCATAGAAATTGTTCTGCAGAAGATGACGGTATGTTTGCGTGCAATTCTTCGTTGTCGTAAACTAGTCACATTTCTTAGTTTCCAACGTTCAGTGGGACAACGTGCAAGCACCCGCCTGCCACACCTTGAAGGTCCTCTCTAATGCCACACTCCAAGGAGACATTAGAGAGGACCTTCAAATTGGTAGTCTCCTTACGTAAGTTTTGAAATTATTTTTTGTGTAAATTAATCCTTAGGCCACAGGTAAGGAGGACAGATATTGTGTTAAAGGCTTCGTGCTTTTAAAGCTCCGTGACTGATTTCGAAGGTCCCGCATGGGACATTCAAATAGACTGCGAGGCCAAATCTTCTGCCACAACTGATGTATTGAGCGAAATGACGCAGTGCCACGTACGAGATATGAGTGATTTCTCCTTTGTGCCGCATACGCTCGCGAAAACAGCGTCGGCGGCGCAAAGAACTTTGTTTACGCATATCCTATAACCTGTCTCTAATTTTAAACCAATATAAACAATGCGCCTTTTTTTTTTACTTCGTCGAGGACACCGTAGAAAACTGCTGCAAACCTCTTATAACAAACGAAAAAAAAATAATTTCAGTCATTATTTGTAACAATTCTAATCTGCCAGGAAAGTTTCATCATAGGTTGCACTGAACATGACCCCCCGTTTTAAGTAAACATAAGCTTGGTGTAAAGCAGAGTTATCTCGGGTTATTGGGAAGCATAGCTGGTAACGGCAGTATGACACTTTCGAACACTTGCTTAAATCTTCAATAAAGGCAGTACCGCATTTAACTTGGCACGATGATTCCCCATAGCCTTCCCCCCATTTTCGTTAAATTTAAATTTGGTGGGATTTGTTGTTCTGGCAGGGAAACGGACCAAATTCTGCGCGCTCGTAAAACACTAATACTACTCCGGAATGCTTGCATATGTCATTGATTTCAAAAGCCGCAATCAATCCTCCCACTTTGAACTTTGCCTACACATTACTCATTACCTAGCACTTACTTTCACCATACGGAAACAAGGTATACCTTCTTTAGTTCACGGAGGACAACAAGCGAACATCGTATCACGCATGATAATACCATAACTACGAGGGTTGATGAATTTTTCGAAACACTCCTAATTAGGCCAGCAACGTTAAATTGTTGGGACACATTCTACTTAAGATGCTCTTCATTTCTAGTAAATATGAATATTGTGTAACGCAGAGTTTTTTCCGGGCATGGGGAAACGTAGCTAATAATGTCAGCGTGACATTTCGAAACCCTTTTTTACGATTTTTTTTTTTTTGCAGCAGGGTTATTTGATCCGCACGCATTTAACTTGGCACGCATATTTTGCATAGTATTCTACCTATTGTTGGTGAGTTTCATATTGATGGAATTTGCAGCTATGCAAAGGCTGCATGCAAGATTTTCCGCCGCACTTTAAAGGTAATTATATAAGTCTTGTAGCACTTGAATACGCAATTTATTGCAGAAGATATAACCAACCAAAACATTTCCAATTTTGCGTACACATTACCCATAACGTGCCTCCTATTGTCACCAAATATAAACTTTGTGTAACGTAGGGTTCCCTGGGTACACTGGGAAACATTACGCAAAAAGTTCACATAACGCTTTCGAGCACATGTTGGAGGTATTTTTTATAAAAAATTCCGTTTATCCCATATGCATTGAATTTCGCGCACTAATTGGGCAATGCATTTTCTGCATCTTTTCTAATGTTTTTCTTTTTTTGGTGGTGTCTTTAGTCATTTCAGAGTGGCGAGCTAAATTTTGCGCTGCTCGAAAATATACTCATAACTCTCCAGAGTGCTTGCATAAGTAATTTATTGCAAAAGCCGCAATAAACCCACCCACTTTGAACTTTGCCTACACATCACCGATTACCTGGCCCTTACTTTCAACAAACAGAAACAAGATGCCATGTTTAGTTCACGGAGTACACTGGGTCGACCTCCTATGTATATAACGCAGGAAAATACAGAAAAAAAACGAGGGTTCAATAATTATTTGTTACACTCCTAAGTAGGACAATAATGTTAAAATTTCGGGATATATTGCGTTTAAATTACGTAGCTATAATAACAGTAATGTGACATTTTGGAGCAGTTTTTTTAGATTTTTTTTTGAAAAAGCTGTGAGCTAAGAAATGGCAGTGAGCTAAATTTTGCGTCATTCGTAAAAGACACTGATAATGCTCCGGAGTACTTGTATACGCAATTTATTGAAAACCCCGCAATTGACCCACGTATTTCGAACTTTACGTACGCATCAGCCATAACCTGCACTTCATTTTGAAGGATATATAACAAGTCGGCTTGTCTAGCTTTCCGAGGACCAACTGAAAACCTCGTATGACACATGAAAGTAAAAAAAAAAAAAGAAAACGAGGGTTCAGTATTTCTTTATAACGCTTCTATTTACACTAGAAAAACAAAAGTTTCGCCTCACATTGTACTTAGCGTTGAAACTAATTTCGCCGAATTTGAAGCTGCTGTACTGTGAACTTGTCTTAGTGCTTTGGGAAATATTGCGAATAACGGCAGTATAACACTCAGCAGAGCTCCAATAAGCAACTTTCTACAAAGGCTGTTATTAGGATGCAGAGATGAAACTTTCTTCGTTCGTCGCGCACAACGTGCTTCCCACTTCAACGAAATATAAGCACTGTACTTCGCAGAGTTCATCAAGGAGACCGGGAACAGCAAATACATTCCGTGTATATAAAGTATAAAAATTGGAAGAAGACGAGTATTCAGTAATTATTTTTAAAGCACAGAACTACCCTAGACGCATCAAACTTTCGGTTCACGTAACTCATAGAATGGTTTAAGTTACCTGAAGATATGAAATCTCTGCCGTTTTTGATCCGCCCACGGTAAAAAATAATTTTTGAGTGTTTTATATAACGCTTTTATATGGGCCAAGAACACAGGTTTTATCATTTTTATTTATATACCTCTAATTGACACAGAAATTTAAACATTTGGCTGCCTATTGCCCTTAACCATCCCCACGTTTCCTCAAAATGTAGGCATCGTGAGTGATTTAGTTTGTTTGTAAAACTTTGAAAATGGCATATAACCTTTTTGAGTGGTTCCGATCGCAATAACAGCTTCGCGGTAAAAGCAGTTCTCTAGTGAACATTGGTACGGTTTAGTGATAGATCGCCTAACAGCAAATGATGTACGTATGTCTCTTTCCCGAAATTTTTTATTTATACACCCATGCTACAGATTCAACTAAATTCCATATTTCCGTGCATTGCTAGACAATTGGTGCATGGCAACCAGAACCAACACCGTCAAGAAGCAAACGACAAGAATGTCATATGACTAACCTGCTTTATATAGAGCCAGCGTGTTTTCCTGTTGTTTTGTGATCGTTCGTGCTGTGTAAGTGATGCTTCTGGTTCTAATCTGTCTTTTTTTTCCAACGCAAGTGGAACTTAAATTCGTATTATAAAGAAGACATATTTTCTTTATCATCTTCGATAGGATAGTACCTGCCTTATTGCAAGATGTTGCATAAGGATTAACTGGCATGCACACCGCTGTACGCGCTATCTGACCCCAATCTTTGGTTGTAGATGTTCACGCACAACTAGTATTCGGTTGTGCCCACAAAGTAAACAAATTCTAGCCCATAAAGGGGCAAGAATACAAGCCATAATACAATAACACATGTGCGTAAAAGTTCATGTAACGAAAGCTGAATTCATTATGACACAGCCACGGTGCAGCTACGGTGGTGACACAGCACTCGGTTCACTTGATTTACTGCATCAAACTGCGAACCGCGCGCTGCGAGGCGGTTTCATGTCATGCGGCTGAAGCCACGTGACCGTCCGGCACGCGACCAGCTCCGCCGTGGATTGAATTAACAGTCCGCCGCGTGCGGAAGAGCAGAGGCCAGCGTGATCATAACTGACGGAAAAACACAGACAGGCACCGCCAGTGCCCAAGCTGCCGCTGCCTCCAGGTGCAGGTCGGCGGCGCGCGTTGAAGCCTTCCCGTGTGGATGGCGCATAGAAGAAAAAAAAAAGTTTTGGTAGCACGGATTGCGGCCGCGTATACAAATGACAGCGACACGACGAGCGCAGGAAGTCATTTTTTCTCGGACGTCCGCTTCGCTCCGGGCAGCGTAAGCAGCCTGCCAGCTTTATCATCGTCGACAGGAGCATCCATTTCCGTGCACGATAGGCGGCCCTGACGCGCGCAGGTCGATGCCGTGTCTTACACCGCCGGTTCCCCAGCCGATGCCAGAGACGCGACACCGGCCGCCACTTAGGGGAGCGGCGGGCGGAGGATTGGTGCCGCATCCCAGCTGACTTTCCCGACGCCTAAGCTTAATTTCACTTGCCGGCGGGGTACCTGTCTCGCTGCGGTGAAGCTGCTGCTGCTGCTGCTGCTGCTGCTGATACTCACCAAAAGCAGCAATTTTCGACGACTAACCGACGTATCAAGCATAACAGAAGAAGGATTAAAAAAGAAAGCTATAAAAGGTGGTCTTGGCAGATGCCTATAGCAGCGTTTTCTTAAAGACTGAGAGTGGTTGACGGCAACGTCGAAAAATATATATTGCTGTTCTCTGGAAAATGCCCTGATCGCAGAGGTATGAAATGTGGCTGGTTTTATTGTGCTGGAATGGGGGAGGGCAATTTTGGCTCAGTCCATTAGTTGGTTTCAACGACCGGCCATCTACTAAGTAGAGGATACCAGAATACCGCATTAGTTCAGAAGGGTTTTGAGTTGCTTGTCTGTTTTATGGCAATCCCCTTACGGTGGTTCCCCTTATTGTTACTCCAAAGGACCCTTTGCAGAAAGGAGTTGCGCCGATGACACGCAGCAGCACACTAACTTCTTTAGGTGGTTCCTCAAATTAACGCCGCTAAAAAAGCAAAAAAAAGCGCTGTTTGTTAAAGCAGCAAGAGAGAGAACATTTACAAGAAGCTGCGCATGTAGGTCACATATGGTGATTGTAGAACCTAAAAACGTTTTTTCCCGTTTTTGATGGCTTATAATGCGCATATTCGGAATTCAATATGGCGGCGCTGGCGACGTGGTGCGGGCGTTTGAGAGTATAGCAAGAGTAAATCTTCATTGTTCAACAAATCGCATTACCGCTAAAAATTAAAACATTTTCAAGGTATATATAAAAAATAGTTACGGGGCACCGCAGTTATGTAACAGGTTTTCTTCTATTGATGAGTTGTGCACGCTGTATGAGTTCTGCACGCAGTTGTACACCTTTCCGCTCGAAAAGTAGATGCCCGATCTTCTTTCCCGCAAAAGGAATTTTGCCGGGGGAAGATACTTCTTTGTCGTGTGTCACTGTGCTTGTGTGCCCGTGTGTCAGGGGTATATGGCGACACTGATTCACACGCATAGGTGCAACCGTATACTACGAGTGGTGCCCTCTAAGCTCAAAACTTGCCTACCCAGCTATATAGATGGTACGTCAACTGTTTCCTGAGCGGAGAAACGAGCACAACTCCTCAGCATTTTTTATTCTACGTAACGCGCGCGCACGCACGCACGCATGCGTGCGGGCATGGCACCCACTGCGGCATTTCTCATAGCTTAGGTGCAAACTTGGGCCGTTCAAACTAATCAGTTCAAGTTTCTACGTGACCAGCCTGAGTTCCTGACTTCGAAACGTTACCTCCATTGCAGTAATTCGAAAGCAGAAAGCGCTAGAAATATTTTAAGTCCCAATGGCTGACGCAAAGTTCAGTTCAACGCAACGTAAGTGTCAACCCATGTCCTTACTTATCGAAGAATTTTTTTCGTTGTGCGAACTTCGAAAATTTAATTTCAAACTAGACAGATGAAATTAGGGGAAACTATACCGCGTCTATGCTTGCAACCGCTGGGATATTAAACCCGAATATTTAGAGACGAGAGCCAGAGAAGACGACAGCCACATAGCTGACCCCGTGCAGTCGTCGGACGCACACCCACGCTGTCAGTGCAAGTGTAGGTGGCGCAAATACACAAAATATTCGCACACTCTGTATTGCACATGACGTAGCAAGAGAGATTAATTACTATGTACGTACCCAATGGACTAAGCACTAGATTAAATATTGCACAATATTGACCGCTTCCTCTCAGCTGGGAAGGACAACTTTGAGCGTGTTACAAGATGACTTTAACCGCGCAACGAGGTTCGAGCCTGGAAACGTCACATGTGTTTACGCAAGTGTTTCATTTGGGAGCACGGGATAAAACAATGCATAACAATCGCAAAGTTATTGGAGGGCTACGCTTGGACGATTACGCAATAATGATGGTATTACCACACGGTGCCTGTTACCTTGCGCGAACCTTGTTTCGTTTAGCGAAATCTAAAATGACAAGTCTGGTTGCCATTAAAATGAAAAAAAGAAAAGAAACAAAGAAAAAAGAAGCATCATTATAATTACGACGCCGCGCCATCAGACACTATACTCTGCTAATTTATGGCCAAAATTGTGTCCGCGCAAAACGAAAGCAAGCGGTTGGTTAATAAGACTGGGGGCTTATTAAGGTTCCATCGGGGAGTGTGCGCAGCCTCTCAACAACACATCTTCCACGAAAAAAAGAATGAAAGAAAAATCTAGAATGTGGTCGCTGCCTTTTTGGTCACACAGTAGAGAGCTGTTATTGCAGAAAAAAAAAGGCACTTCGTTTATGCTCCATACAGAGCACAATTCTCATTAAGGAAGAAAACACAGAAAAGCTCAAGCTCAAACCTAGAAATCATAGCTGAAAGACTACATAACGACAAAGAAAGAACGCCGAGCGCTTGAAGTTTTCAGGTGGAGCTCCGCACGAGAAACTCGTAAAGTCGCATGCATTCTTGGAACAACGCTAGATGATTTCAGGAACGATTGGTTGTGTATTCTGTGCAGTTCTAATAAAGATGTGTCTTGATACATCTGTCTCTGCCGACACTGTTTGGATTGATGGCTGGGATGTAGAATAATCCTGCGAGCGAACGTGATGGGGATATTATTAGCGAACGTCTGCAATTAAATGTGAACTCCTGTACTTAAACCGTGTGCTATTACAATACGACGACAATGATCACGACGACAATGATCACGACAATGATCATAAGGACGAAGGCGGCATGGCGAAGACGGGGACACGACGACCACGACGATGACGTCATGATTACGACGACAGGAGGGTCACGCTGGCATCGTGACGACAATGATACAACGACCACAGCGATATGACCACGACACCTGCATGACGATTACGCTTCATTGACTGATCTAAGGCATCGTAGAGCGGGAGTAGCTGTCTGCGAGAGTAACTCTGAAAATTACCGCTGCACTGAAAGTCGCACTACCAAGGACTGCGCGCACAGCGCATGAGCTACGCTGCGGGAGCTTACTGCCTGAGATTGCCTCCGAAATGCATGCGCTGACGCCTCATGTATCCGAGTCTGCGACGCGCACGGTACAAAGCCCCCTCAAACTGCTCACGAGAGCAGAGTGGTTAGCGTATCCGGTTTCTATATATGCACATTTGCCGGAGTGACATTACTTTGATCCCCCGTGGCGGCGATAAGCAATGGGTGGTTTTGCTACATCATATAGTAGCAGCACATAGTGGAAAGGAGAAGGCGTAAAAGCTGATCTTTGCTTAAATATAAATAAAACTAAAATAATGCCAACAGGTGAAGAGTCTATTCGGAGTAACAAAGAAATAATGCGTTATGTACAACACTATGTTTTCCTAGGGTCAAGAAGAGATCAAGATGGAAACTGTACTAAAGAAATTCAGAAAAGAAAAGTACCATGAAAGATAGCATCGGGTGAACTTACATTAAAAGTGCTATAGCCTGAAAAAATTCCAGGAGAAACCATCTCACGATGACTGTTAACGTTATTGCGATTAGCATTGAAGCAATGTAGCCACCCAATATATATTGATGAATACACATCTTAGTGAGGACATTCTGACGACCTTATTGATTTGCTGATTCCGTCTCCATCGCTTCAATACCATTCGCTATGGCTCAGAGTAGGGGACGGTGGATCTAGAAGTAGGACACGTATTTCGGGGCTCTCAAGTTGTTGAGCCCCTTGAAGAAGACGTGGTCAAGTAAAAAAGAATATAAAGTCAGGGGTCTTACGTGCCAAAACCACGAATTGATCATGCGGCACGCCGTAGTGAGGGACTCTGGATTATTTTTGACCACCGGGGGTTCTTTAACAGGCACCCAATGCACGGTACACGGGCTTGATGAAGTACGCAACCCGCCCTCGATGTGGGCACGTATAGTCGGTGAACGCTCGTTCCACGCCATCCATATTGGTTCTTTATTTTCACGGTATTGTCAAATAGGAGAGTGCGTGCTCTCACTTTAACGGTCAAAGTGTTGTCATGCAACGCGACTCTCGTGACAAGCGTCTGAAAGCGATGGCTTGACGATTGAATCTGGTAAAGGTGTTATGTGGGATGTACATGTTCTAATGGGTGGAGCATCGTGCATCTGTGCTGAAGGAACGGGGTTCAAAGCCTATTCGTCGGACATAGGAGAGTAATGCGATAGCGGTTAGATAGTAGCATAGCAAAATGGGGTTAATAGGCTAAAAATACTGACCGCATTAAAACTAAAACACACCTGGCTAACGCTCTAGTTTTACCGGTAGTAATTTAAGGGTGTGAGTCGTGAAAGAAAGAAACCTGATTTCTTCGGGCTCTGCTGTGAGCGTAGAGTCTTGAGAATTCCATAGACTGCCAGACGAGCTAAACTTCCGGTTTTAAAAGCCGTGAAACAAAAATTTTCCTATTTTGGTCCGGTCCTTCGGCGCTGCCGGTGCAGTTTAATTGCTGCCGCAGTAAATACCTTTCCAGACGCCATAAGTAACGCTTCCGTGGACAAGTAAATAAAAAATGTTTCCCTTCTCACAGCATGGGCGCCATAACGTAAAGCTATTCCAAACTTTTCTATTCCAATTCTGCAAGCAGCCCACCTCGATTGGTCAAAACATTTTCGGGCCACTCCCAACTTCGCCTGTCTGTCACGCGATGTCACGAAAACCGCGATAGCTCCCCATCTAATATAACGTGTACAAACTGATTATGCATGATTAAACCATACAAAAGAAAAAAATAATTATTCCTGATTCGACGCCTTTTCACCATGCCCTCTGATATTGGTCCAATGTTTTCAGGCTGCGCCCACTTCAAAATTCCGAAAAATAACTTTGTAAAGAATGCAAGACAAAGTGTGAGCAACTTTAGTGGTAAAATATACTATTTGGAGGGCCTGCGTGGTTGGGGATGATTTTCTCGGCCGCGGGGGGCAATGCCGACGCCGACGCCGGATTTTCTGCGACGCGACAGTTTGGAATAGCTTTACGTTATAGCGCCCCATAGTACCAACAGTATCTCTCAAACGACGTTCGTTCTTGCCTGCGACTTCTTGTAATTCCCGCTACTCTTCGTTGTCTCCACGGCGTACCGTGGCTATTGACCGGATGATACGAGAATTCTTTAGAGTACAAGATGGTGCTGCTTACATTAAATCTATAAAAATGTGAAATTCTGCCACTTTAGATCCGCATACCTCAAGGTCACTGCTTATAAGCAAATCCTGCGCAGAAAATAAATACAAAAAAGCGTATATAAACGCTACACCCGATAACACACACCTCAAGTACATTGATCAAAGTTTGATCAAATACCACACGCACACAACCCTCTCCGAAAGCACCATCCCGTGCTTGCACAACGGCAACCGCACTACGACCATCGGGAGGAGCCCGAAAAAATATCTCCACAGAAAGGGAGTCCAGCAGCGAAACCTAGAGCAAGAACACACAGATGCACCTAAATAAAGGACACACACAAAACCGACAAATAAAATAGAAATTCAATAAGGGCCAAACAAACTGAACTTTAACGAAAACCACACAAGGAAAGTAAATGACGTTCAAAGGCAGCCCACCAGGCCAACTGTCCACGAAAAAAAAATCGCGGAGGTCTTTGACAGCCGGAATCTGCTTATTAGGACACGGCAACCGTCCGCTGCTGTTCGTATCGTGGGTACTCGATGAGAACATGCTCCCCTGAAGCATCATCTATGTGGCCGCAACCACCGGCTGGGGATATTCTTTCTTTTCCTTCCATTTTCGCTTGACGGGACGCAAGAAGCGATGCACGCAAGCAACGTGTGTCGGCGCTAATGATACAGAAGAGCGTCGAACGGGCGGCCGAACTTATGTTTCGTCAGCACCCCAGAAATGTCCACGAAAATCAGGGTCAACGTACGGACAAAAGGAGCCACAAAAAACTGGCAAGGTGGTCAATAAAACCAAATACTGAAGAAACAACAAAAACCGCTCACGTCTGATCAGAGTGTGCCTATAGACGACATGGCCGAGCTAAAACGTGGAAGGGAGAGAGAGTGTCCAAACACCGGTCTCCGTGTACTCGTGAAAGCCGCGCAGCGTTGTGAAATCGGCAAAACAGGCTGAAGCGGCCAACAAAGAACTGCGAATAAGGGTGCTGCGCGTTGACGATGCAGAACGGCCTAATTGTGAATGTCAAAAGCTTTTCAGAAGACTTCAACCCGAATCGCCGTCCATTGGAAGGAGAGCGCCAAGCTTATTCCGCATGCCGGCATATGTTGTCAGGAATGTGTCCGTATGCTACAGTTACGTATACAGCCCACGCTATCTTCCCGTGCTTCTTCGCTGCAGCAAGCACGAGCTTCTACAGCGCTGCACAGATGTACAAATGCATCGGCAGCCAAAGCGTGCCGTGAAGGAAAACAAACAAGGACGGCCTGTTTGTCGCCGCGCAACTGGGAGAAAAAGCACAAAGAAAGCACCGCAAGGCGAAGAGAAAATGGGCGGGCGTCACAGCAGCTCCAGCGTGCAAGGAAGAACGAAATAATGCCGAAAAGGTTCGAATCATTTTTTTTTCTGTTCTATTGTGACTGCGCTGGATAAAAACACTTTTGACATATTCTGTGGAGAGAATATTTATGAAGCAATGGTCCCTTCATTCCCGTTCATTCCGTTTTACAGCTACGTCAAACATTTTGAGGGCCTCACTATTGTCCGAGGCTTATATGAAAGAGTGCAAACGTCAGAGAGGTCAAGAGCAGGGATCGGCGCAGTGTCTTTCTTTCTTTCTTTCTTTCTTTCTTTCTTTCTTCTTCTTTCTTTCTTTCTTTCTTTTTTCTTTCTTTCTTTTTTGGTCCGGGATAGAGTTTTTGCAGTGAGCTAGCCAGAACGCCAACTTCTGCAGTCTATTGGTTCTGTGCTATCCACACTTGAGGATGACCACACGTCAGCTTTCGGCACACTCCGAATCTGGGCCCGAATTCACAAAAATTTCTTACGCTAGAATTTTTGTGAATTCGGGCCCTGATTCAATATATGATCCTGGCCCTCTTCGAACGCCTTTACGAAATGGCTCTGCTACGCCAAGCGGATAAGCTTTCCGGAGAAAGCAAAAAAAAAAGTCAAGTGCATACCACGACCACATTCTTTCGCAAAAGCCATGAAGGCAGACAAAACAAAAACAAAATGTTAGCGTTAATGTGACTCGCAACATTCATGAGTTTTACTGAACTTATTCGAAGCAGAAATACATGTACATGACCCGCCCTGGTGGCTTAGCGGCTATGTTGTTACGCCGCTAAGTACGAGTGCGCTAAGTACGCTAAGTGCGGCTATGTTGTTGCGCCGCTAAGCACGAGGTCGCGGGATCAAATCTCGACCGCGGCACACGCATTTCGATGGGGGCGCAGTACAAGAAAGTTTGCCGTGGTTGAAAGCTGTTAAACCAAGTAGGTCGAGCGATAGCACGGTTTCGCTTGCTTTGGGAAAGGACACAGACGCTGCTCGGCGCCGTCAGCAACTACCGTATCTACAACCGCACCACAAGACAATCGGCGCGGCAGCAGCAGCGAGCGAATTGACTGCGTCTCGCTTCAACGAGACTAAGCGTCAAAAGCACAGCGTATACGAAGCTATCATAACTCAGCGCACTTCGTACACATCGCAGATCACTTTTAAGATATGGGCACCCATGCGGCGTACGCAGCAGTCGCCGGTAGTGGCAGGCTAAGTCCCAGTTTGACCTTGGCTGAGCTTGAAGGTCAGATTTACGCAAGCCGGCGTTTTCTGCGTTTGTACCTGGAGAAGTAGAGCTATCGCCCTAAAAATGTCGGTCACCTGTGCATTGGGGGCACGTTAAAGGTGTACAGGTGGTCAAAATTAATCCGGAGTCTCTCACTACGGTGTACCCCAAAATAAGATCTTGGTTTTGACACGTAAAACCCCAGAACCGTGTCGTAAAACCCCGGAATTGTTACAGCGAAGCTGTATAAGGCTAGCCGATTCGTTCGTCCGTCTCCTGTACGCAGAAACTATACTCATCGGCAATAGCTCGAGCGTCGTCGTCTTCTTCCACAGCTGGCTCGTTGACGCGCTCGTGCCACTGCTCTCGCGTTCGTCGTCGTCGTCGTCGTCGTCTTCTTCCACATCTGGCTCCGTTGCCGCTCATCATTCCAGCGTAGAATTTCACTTCTCTTCTGTCGTCGTAATGTGGAGTCCGTGTTTACAGGGGTATGAGCGATTGCTTAAGGGGCTATGAGCCATTCGTTGTATTACCGTGACGGACAGATTTAATTTTGAAGCAATTTAATTTTGAAGCATCGCAAGCGGCAATTCGACAACGGTGGACTGCGGGTATACTGTCAGTGACGTCTTTTTCTCCGTCGCAGCCGAACGTGTGTGTAACCTCATTAATAAACACGAAGAAGTAACCAATAATTGAGAAAGACTTTAACGTACCGTCGGTATTAACCCAGTGATAAACCCCGGAGCTGCACGTTTCCGCTTGGCTGGTTAACCATCTGTACGGAGTGCTTGGGTGGTGATTTTTTTTATTTAAATACATGTACAGGCTCCCCCATTTTTAGCTATATCGCGCGAGGACACTCTAATATGATCGTACGTCGTCATGAAGGGAACATCGCATTAGACGACTCTTGCACATGAGAGTGCTTAGTGCACTTGAGAGTACTTCTGCCGGTCTCGCTGATTATCGCCGCTTAAAGGCGCTAAAAGGACGTGCGATGGACGCTCGCGCGTTACAGCTAAAATGCGGCAGGCTGTACGTGTGCGTATCGTTATTGTCAGGGTCGCAACATGTGCGATGCGTGTGAAGCGAGTATGGGCATAAAACATGGCTATGCGCTTGTTTCTTACTCCGCTCTTCGTCCCGCGGGATAAGATCGTAGAGTTCGTAAGTTTGTAAAGAGCGTCTTTACGGGAAGTTCAGCACTATTTTTGGTTTCCGTGGGCGCTGCTCCACTAGCTTCCTCAGGAAGAGCAGCCTAGCACCCTATAACGTAAAACTATTCCAATCTGTTCTCATTCCAATCTCCTGACGTCCAATTTACGTAACCACCGACTAAAGCATCGGGCGGTGACCCGCAGCGTTGTTTGAGCAGCCCAATGAAAGTCTCTACTCGTTTATAAGAGGTCACTTTTGTTTTCTTTCAAAGCGAATAGCATTGCCTACCTTGTCAGGTTCTTCTTATCTAATTGGCTGACAAGAGGTTAAGAACATGCAGAAGTGGAGATAGTTGCGGTGGGGCCGAGCTATCGCTGTGACGCTGTGAAAGTAGATAACCGGATGAGGAGGGCACTGCCGGCATCGGTCATTGGCCCGCTTCCCCTTGCTTAGCTTGCGGTGGCTAGTCGAAGATCACGGTGGCGTGCAACGGAAGGTTAAAAATACCGCTAAAACGGATCTTCAGCGAAGAATAGTTCGCTGCGCGATGTCGTATAAATGTCAGACGCGTCGCGAACGTTATACAAGAGGAGGAGGAGGAGGAATGAACGTTTATTGCTAGAAACAGCGAGAAAGTGTTCTTTCTTCGCCCTAGGTGGGCGGCTCTCTCAGTCCAGAAAGCCGTTGGCTAATGCCGCAGCCCGGGCCCGGTCCACCAGACTTCGCTGATCCTCCAGGCTCTGTGCCGTTAACATTGCCTCCCACGTTTCTTCGGTGGCTTGCATCGTTTCTGAGGCATCGTCTTGACTGTTTTTCTCGCGGTGTGGGCACACCAACACCATGTGTTGTAGGGTGTCTGGTACATCACAATATCGGCATAGGTATGAGAATTTAGTGGGATGCATCCGGTGCATGATAATTCCATGGACATATGTATTTGTTTGTAGTCTGCGGAGGGCGGTGGCTTCTTCCTTGCTTAATTTTGGATGTGGTAAAGGATATTCTCTTCTTTCGAGTCGGTAATGTTGCAGTATTACGGCGTAGTTGATGGGAATGTCCTCCACCCTCGTCGATTTCCGGATCCCGTGCGGCAGGAAATCCCGGCTGGTATGTTCTCGGGAGACAGCATGTGCTGCTTCGTTTCCTGCCAGGTGTTCGTGGCCTGGGGTCCATACGACGTAGGTTTCGGGTAGTTCTTGGCGTCTTGATAGCTCTTTTAGAATTTTCATGGCTGCGGCAGAGATTTGGCCTTTTTGTAAGTTTCTACATGCCGTTTGCGAGTCGCTCAAGATGATTGCGGTGTCCTTGCATGTGGCGATGCCGAGGATGATGGCCACTTCCTCCGCCGTTTCTGGATTTCTGGCCGGTATGGTGGCAGCGAACGTAAAATTTTTATTATAAGCAAATAAATCCGTTCTCCCCGCCAGCTCCGAGTATAGCCAGTGCCAGAATGATGATGGGCAGCGATCTTCTATTCCTTTGGGAACGGGGCGTCTACTCCGAAAAAAAATGTTCAGTCTTGTTCGGCATATCAACGCATCTTTATTGCGTCACGTCACTTTGACGTGGTGAGTTATCACAATTTTGTTACGTAGCTTAACAAACAGGCGAAGTGGGCGCAGCCCGATAACTTTTGACCAATAGCGGAGGGCTAACGGCGAAAAAGGCGTAGAATTAATATTTTTTTTTGTCTAATCGTGCATAAACAGTGTGTATATAGTAAATCATTGCAGACGCGGAGTTCTTGCGGTTTTCGTGACGTCGCGTGTCAAACAGATGAAGGGGGGTGGCCCGAAAAATGGTTGACAAATCGTGGAGGGCTGATTCCAGAAATGGAATAGAAGCATTTTGCAATAGCTTTACGTTATGTATAGCGCCCCCGCTTAGCGGCTGGAATACTTCGCCTCACGCGAAACTACACAGGTAGGCGGTATTGAGGCCGAGATGTGTTAACGCAGCGTTATCAGATTATATATAACAAGCTCGCGCTGATATAAAATGGCAGTAATACCGGCGGAGAGCGCATGAGCGGTGACGCAATCCCCGCCACACAGATGTGGTCGCCTGTCGCCATCCGCTATTTCGGTGCGCTGCGTTCACACCGGGTTGCGACGACCTGTCAGTATATTTCGACGGATTTACCACACGGAGGCAATGAGTCCTGGCTCGAAACTGTTGTCTCGCTTTTATTATGATTTTTTTTGATAGCTGTCAACTCCGTCATTGTGGTAGGACGCCTGCATTCTTTGATTGGGACCCAAATAATTAGTTATATCACCTTTTAGTACGACCTCTTTGAAACGCGTGCTAAGTACAATGTAGCCTCGGTCGTGAAACTGGATACTCTATGCGTCGCAGAAACAGAAGATGTTGTTCACCGTAGTGTTACAAACCACTCAGTGGTAGTGCAATCAGCCCAGTGCCGTAGTTAAAGGCCACGCAATGACCCTGCCACCGAATGTTGGCAGCTCTACGCCCAAATGGCCTTCGTTCCGCCCTTCTCTGCTTTCCAGACGCAATGCTTCCTGAGTGGTCGCTTCGGTGAAAACGAAGGCGATCCGGTTTACAAATTACGGTATGGAAAGCCCCTCTAGTCCGGGCACAGCGTAGATGTACGCGTCAGTAGTCTGTCTGTACCACGAGACCACCATCTCATGTATCTGTATGTATCCGGCCCCCAGCTTTACTTCCGAAGCCGCATACATTTGGCGCGCGTTTTGAACTGGTCGCATTAAAAGGTGGTGTAAATATTTGTTGCCTGCTCTATAGGAATTCAGGCTTGAAAGCGTGATTACAAAGTTGACAGCGATCTATAGAAAAAAAGAAAGAAAAAAAAAGAAAGACTACACAGATTTTTTTTGTGACAGTACTCCTTTGGAGGGGGCAGGGGGGGGGGGGGGGGGGACGGGCTTCGATGATTCTTATAATCGCGCAGAAGCGCATGTCAAGGCACCCGCCAACGACCAAATGAATGGAAAGTTTTTCTGATCTCGAACCTTGTCGACTGATTTAGCAGAACACGGAAGAAAAACCGACAGTCTTTCGTATTTAACAGCTGCTGTATTCACTGTGAATCACTTCACAGACCCGTAGTTTCAGTAGAGCAACCTCCCCAGAAGTACTTTAGTCCTCGAACTAGGACTGGATGTTTCATCTAGTGTGAAAATTGTTTTTCGAAGGACAGTGAATGGAGGTCCCCTGTGCCATTCTGCCGCCTTCAGGTGGATGGCGATTTTCGCTTTCGTAAACCTTATTTCAGCAAAACTTATTTGACAGACCATTTCACGGGCGAGGAGGAAAGCGGGAGGACAACGATAAGAAGGAGCTCTCCACCTCTCGCTGGAGTGTGTGACGTGACAGTGCCCGCCACTGTCACGTCGCAAGCGGTGATGCCTAATTCTGCGCTCGAAAATCCGAAAATCTTGCTTATCTTTTAAAACAGAACGTTCTGCGAACGACCATGCAGACCGTCACTGTGTCTACGATAGTGATATGCGCCATCGCCCTTCTTTGAAACGCCGAGTGATCACAGAGGCATTACTGCGATTGCGAAAAACACAAATTACCCATTCTCAGTCACACGGCCTCCTAAAGCCTATTAAATCAGCTTTACACACATTTTAATATCGCGCGGAATACCTCGTTTTGGTGATAGGTTTTGCATTCAAGCAGCACGTGTTAAAATCGCGAGGGCACAGTTGCACAAAATAGCATGCAAACCTTGCCCATCAAGAGCGAACGGTCCGATAGCGCTTAAGGATTTCTTCGCAAAGTATGCGTCGGGGCTAGTCAGCAGTACATCACTTCTTCTGCAGGGGCGAAGAAAAAGAAAGCACAAAAAGGAAGGCACAGTGCTGTGCCATGTTTGCATCTGCGTATCTTCTTTCTTGAGCGCTGCAAAACAAGTGGTTTGGTGACCATATGTGACCACTGTGCACTGCAAAGGAGGACTTACATCACCCAATCTACGCATGCAGCCGAATCTACCAGAATTTTTTCGATGCCTGCTTGAGCAGAGGGACGCGTAGTCAGTTGGACCGTATATTTTACTTCTAATCCGGTTTCTTCTTTACATTTGCAGTGGAAGGTGGAAGACTGATGAGCGTTTCGAAAGTGCAGTCAGCGTGCGAAAGCTATACAAATCTTCCTAGCGATCATTAATAATTTTTCAGCTCTGAAACTATCGACTAGTCAAAAAAGGCATTAACTTCAAATATAGTCCTTAATTAATGATATACTAAGATGAATAATTAACAAATTAACACTCCCATTGCAACGTTACGCTGATGATTGAATGAAACGTCTTTATTGGAAACGGGATGGCTCTTTGGCCTAAAAGTGGTCGGGTTATGAGAAGGGGACCACATGCGACGATGGATGCCCGTCCCACGTGCAAACTCCTAGAGAGAGAGAGAGAGCAGCGTGTGCCGAGATTGATTTGTCGTTGTTTGGAGTGGCCAAGTGTTCAGAGGAGGTTATATCAGGTCTCAGGTATTTCTGCAGGAGGTCCCTGTATCAGGAAAAGTTCCATAGCATGCTCCTGGCAGTAAGACGGGCACTCGTTGTGCACCTGGAGCATGCTGCTTATTCGGTGGCTTCTGCTTCTTGTGTGCCTCCGTTGTCACTCTCGACGGCTGTGTTAGCCTGGCGTCATTTAAGTGTCCGCCATTTAGCGATGATGCCATTCGTCAGCGCGGCTTCGGTCCGGACCCTGTGTATTAGGACTTGAGCACCGCGTAGTAGTCTCTGTGGTCGCGGATTCTCGCTGAGGGGGTCGGAGCGGTGGTCACAACTTTTGCTCGCCGACGTATGCCCAGCTTCGTTGTCCATGCTGACGGCCTGTCCCGGCACCTATAGTCCACTCTCACATTCAACCCATGCTGTACGAAACGTTAAGGTCAACATCGTTATGTTACAGGCGATCGTGTCCCTTCTGGGGGTCTTGCGGAGCCGCTTGATAACTGATGGCTTCTCTGGCGTCATTATAACATAGAGCACTCACTTCTCCAACGGCGGACGGCACGCGCCTGAAAGCAATAAATCGAAATGTAGGTGCTCATACGGAAAACACTTTTTCTTCTCCTTTTTCTTGCATTAAACGAAATGTAGTTTTCGATAAATTTGTGTGTTTTGTTTAATACTAACCCATCACAGGACACCCCTTTGCGGAAATTTGCTTTGCAGAGCGGATAGCCTATTAAGCGAAACTATTTACGAAATACGATCTCGCCACAGGCATCGATGTAGAGCGTAATTAACGCTTTTGGCAACACAACCACCACAAGCACACATGCACACACAGAAATAACAAAGAAAAGAACATACAAAAACAAGCAATTATGTAGCACGGATAATCGCTCTTCGCACACAGCCAAGCTTATTCGCTACAGACAGCCGCACATACAAGCATGACGGCTGTGCACGGTCAGACACTTGATGGCGCCACGTTTTCATGATGGTGGTCCTCTAGCGAAAGCGATCTGTAATGTTAGCCAAAAACACCAGCGGAGGCTATACTCTTCTGTGTTCGTGTAATTAAATACCTTTGTTTTCGTCAATTTAAAGCAACTACCCTTTCGCTAAACATGTAATTACACTGAAGAAATGTGCTCATTATATTTCGCAAAGAAAAAAGTGCTAAAGGAGCTATCAGGTGTGCATATCCTAAAGAGTTCCTAAAGTGCCCCAGAGCATTGAGTAAACACGTCCAACAGCTCAGGAATGCACACTCACCAACATCGTGGTCAGTCTTGTAGCCCGTTATTAATAGGGCTACTCGCGCTGAAATGAAGAGCAACAGAGTTGCCTGTGGCTATGTAGTACAACAACAACAACGACGACGACAACGGCGACGAAGTTATTTTCGTATTATGATACATGTTCTAACTTTTGTTGGATTTTTTAGCTGTTACATCTGTTGGTGCCCGTGTGTGACAAATGCCTTATTTTTCGTTTACGTCAAATGTGATTATCTAGATTGAAGCGTGTTACCTCCGACATCTCTGTCAGGTGCCCACATTCAACTTGCAAACCTACCTACCTTATCTTCCGGAAGAATATTTTTTTGTAATCTATGTCACCGCCAGCGTTCAGTTGGGCATACGACAGGCGCGTTCGGAGTTTTACATGTTTAAAGAGCACGAGCCGCATAAATCTTGTAAATCTTTGCAAGGAACTAAAATCTTCGTCGTTCTCCTCCTTATTCAAAGAATCAGTGACCGCTCGTTTAGAGTAGCGCTGTTTCCGGAAGGCCAATCGCGGCCCGCATGGCCAATCAACCAAAAGCCGGCGCGCTCGAAAAGCGCGCATCAACGTTTCAAAGACGCGCTTTTTTCGGCCCATCCGCGCGGTGCCATTCGTAAGAGCCCAAGAGTTATACATCACGGACAAGGCGAACTGCTCGAACGGCGGTTCGACGCGGCTCAAGGTGCGGCAGCGGGCGCAGATACAAGGGCGGCGAGCGCGGGTATCCTCATAAGCGCCCCGATGTCCACGGAGCACATCCGAGCGTCGTCCGGCCAAGAGCCGCGCTTAGCGAGGCGCCCTCCTTTTCCCCGCGGCTCCACTGTGTCACTTCTCCGTGTACGGGAAAGCCGCGGCGTGGGGAGGGTGGGGGGAGGAAAGAGGGAGGGGGGTCACCTGAAACCGTTTTCCTTCTGGGCGGCGTGCCAGAACGCGACGGCAAGACCCGAGACACGTGAGCGCGGTGCCGCGCTTCGATCGCGAGATCGATGGTGAAGAGGAGGAAAGGAAAAGCAATTCATCAGCCCTCTCCTTCCCAGACACACGCACCAAGGGTCGACGGGGGTGGGGGAGGATGCCTCGGAGACAATCGATAGAGAGAGCGGTCGCGATGACAAGTCTCGGCGCACCTCTGCCGGCCCGCGACGCGCGTATACACACGCCGAGCAGGCGCCGGTGCACGCCGCGGTCCGCCGAGACATTTTAAACGCGCAAACAGCGCTGTACAGTCAAGGAAGGGCATTAAGAGACGCAGGAAAGAGCTTGGATGTCAGAGCCAGCGAGCGCGGCCGGAGGGAGGAGCAGGTTGGCTCGTGGCCAGTATATAATCGTTGCTTGAAATAGATCTGATAGCACGATGCTATAAAGACCGAAATACAGAGAGAGTAAACTTTATTTGAGAAACCCTGATCCGCATTCACCCGCTTTGTGCTAGTCGTCGTTTTGTTTGTTTGTTTGCTTGTTTTTTCTTCATTCGCTTAGCGGTCGGGGTTGCTATGTTACTTTAGTTATGCTGGTGCTGATATCTGCATTCATGTAGCTCTTGAGTAGCTTTGACCAGCCAACAAGGACAACGTTACTGAAAAGTCACCTGTGCAGGTGTCATCAGTAATAAGCCTAGTAGGCGAATCAATAAAAACAAATAAACAATACAGAAAAGTCGTAAGTAGGTTCACTTTACTACTTTACTTCTTTTTTTTTGCGTCTTTCTACCTTTTCTATCAATGAAGCTTTACGTTCTCATGGCAAAATTCACGCGCTAACCATCGTGGATGAATTAGTCTGCACTCACATATAAACTAACCGTTACATGACTGACGCCACTGAAATTCTGCGATATCACTTGCTGAAATGAGTTATAGCTTTCGTTAGCAGTAAAGAGATTAAAAAAAATCCAGAAAGTCGTCTTTTCGGCATCCTTCACGGGGCACTGAAGCTATCATAGGTCACGTTGATGCAACAAGCCACAAAAACTTGACCCAAACCTCGCTGAGACGCCGGGCACAAAGTAGATAAACGAAGAAAATAATGGTCAGAGAGCGTCACAGTTGGCTAATTTGAATCACGGGTGCTTTATTGGCAGCCGGTTTAACGCCTTACTACATAGAAATTTTGTTTAATTATATTCAATTACTCGTTTTCTATATGACCAGGTTTGTGTACTCTAAATACAGTTATTAACTCTATAATTTCTAGTCCTAACAGCCATTTTCCAATATGTTCAAAGGATAAGTAACGACAATAGTCGAGGTGAACATACTTTTCCTCTTAGGAGTGCGCTTTTCAACGCACCCATGTCACTTACAGCATGTTGGCACCGTAGTACGATAGGCGGTGCCCATTCCCCAACAATTACCGTTAGAAGTCTTTTAGGTTTATTATATACATTAGGCTAGGGGTGGGGGGAGGGCGTAATTCTAGGTCCATTCCACATTGTTTTTCATTAGTATGCGATCTTTGCGATTGCCGACCGCCTTCATTAATAATATGTCCAGCATCAGGATTGGAGCAAATTTGCTCACACGAACAAGTTTGGCGTAAGAAGCTTTAATGCGTCTAGCATTCTTGGAGAACTTCACACAGTTTGCATTATGCGTGTCTCTTTGTCCGCACGTATAACCAGTTTCCCGCCAACTTGAGTCACTGGGTAGTCTATATGGTCTAATGGGTAGAGCATCAGTGTGCTGTGCTTCGGGAAGCGGTTTCGAAACCAATCGTCGCACCAATTTGGATCATTGGGCATGTGCCACTCTTGAATGAACATCTTTTTCACGCAAACTTGGGTCACCGCTGCTTGTGTCAGCAAGCAGCGATGGGCGCACAAAGTCGGAGCTCGACTGCCGACGTTAAGGCGATTAGCCATCATACACATCATCAAATTCACCTGCGGTGCTCCAGAAGTAATATACGAAATCCTGCTCAGCTCTACTAAGTGCGGCCAATGTACACCGAAATTATTGGCTTTGAAGGAAAATTTGGTACATTTAGGTCTGGGTGGGAATCGAACCCGGGCCTCCTTGGTGCGAGACGAGCACGCTTCCCCGAGCTCCACGGTTCTGGCTTACTAAAGGTGTGCCCAGTGCGTGCGTGATTGCACACGGCACGTCGCAGCCATCTCGCTGACTAAAGGTGTCGCCTAGTGCGTGCGTCATTGGGCACATGACGGCGCAGACAATGGGGAGGAGGTGGCGCTAGGTCATGAGTGTATAAAATGAGCGCGTTCATGGCGTTCCGAGGTCTACAAATTACGGTATAATGCTTTCGCATTCCCACACGTACGCAGTCTTGAGTGCCTTTGCCGATTTTTCTTTTTTTGCTCAGCAAATACTTTGTTCGCCGCAAAAAACAAAACAAACGAAAAAAAAAAAACGTATTACGCGATAAGCCCTTTGAGATTAGTGTAATGCTGTTGTCTTTAAAAGTTAACATGACGAACGCAACTTCATCTTAAAAGTAAAAGCAGTCAAAAATAATTTATAAAGGGCTTACAGTTTAAGCTTTTACATTGACATATAAGGTCAATGCACTTCATCATACACGGTGTTTTCTTCTTTTTTTTCTATTTAGACCACCCAGGTTTTTTGTAAAAAGGCTATGGGGGTACAGAACGTGGTGCTTTTGCACGTGAGTTCTTCGGCGAGGCGGACATACTTTGCCACTAATAACGTGAGTATCAAAAATTAATTAACAAAAATTGTTAAATAACTTTAGTCTTTGAACCTTGAGGCAGTTGCTTAAATGGCAAATTTGGAAGCAGTTACTTTTTAATGCACCGCCTTTCTCTATTGCTGAAAATACCACCGAATTAAGTAAATTCTTCGGCGGATTTCAACGCTCGATCCAGGAAATATCAAAACCGAGCGCGCTGTGAGCGCAGAAAAGGCGGCCCCGCAGTCATGTCAGACGGAAAAACCCCGTGACGAAAAGCGCGACGAAGCTTGAAAGACAACGTCACGGCCTGTCGCGGCAGGTACTGATACGGCACGCTTTTCCAGGCAAGCATCTGCCACGACTTGCTGTATCAGTATTTGCCGCGACGTGCCATCATTCAAATTTAGTCTTGCACTTCGTCACGGTGCGCTGCCGTATGACGTAGCTGCGGCGCACGCTCGGTTTCGATATTGCTTGGATTGAGTGTGGAAATTAGATTATGCATATCTCGAATTAAGCGTGATGTTTATGATAAAAATAGGGTACATTAAAATGTGACGGTCTCCAATTTGCCATATCAACAACTGCATGTAAGGCTCTACTGAAAAAGTTAATTAGAATTTGTTTGCGAATTGGTCTTCTGATACGTTATTTGCGGCAAAGTATGAGCTGTTTAAGCTCCGGGTTGCGCCACGTAGTGCAAACAAAAACTGCTCCTGGCGATGACGTCACCGCGCGTTGCCTAGCAACCACCTGGCGGAGCGGCTTGCGCTTCGCCTCCTCTCCGTGCAGTGCACATGTTGCCTTGACATGGGACGTTAAGGAGAGGGAAGGAAAGCAAGCGCGCGGCGCGCCCTATGCTTCGGAGAGTGAAAGAGAAAATGAGAGCGAAAGAGAGAGAGAGAGAGAGAGAAGAAATTGTAGCAGCACCAACCAGGCAACGTGCAGAGCTGCTGCCGACGCCGTCCGCGTTTCTCCGTTTCCCCGCGTTCGCGGCGAACGCGCGCGGTGTCCGTGACTGCAGCAGGCGCCTGTGGTGGCGGCTCGGCAGGTTTCGACCAGCAACAACCCGGCAAGTGTGGAGGCTCAGCTTGGCCGTGACGTCACCGGGGAAATAAAGCTCGGAGGCGCCGCGACGGCGGCAGAACTCTAGTTCACTCTGTGGCGAGTACACGTAGCCTTCACATGGGATGACCAAAGAAGATCCGGACACCCGAAGAAGAAGCCACTCATCTTGAAGCGCGTCGCGCGGCCAAGCGAGAATCTGCGTGTCGGCGGCCTGCCGATTCGAATACCGTGCCTAGCAGCACTTAGCGTTTCATAGCAAAACTTAGCCAAACCTAGTAAAATCTGGAAGAAGCTAGGTCGATCACCAGCTCCGCTGTTTTCTCCAGCCTTGTACCACTATCTATCTCGTAACCACTTCCAGAAAAAAGAAATGATCAACCAAGTGATCGACGCTGAAGTAGACAAGGTCGACGTACATGGTGGTTCAAATGATTCAACGTTTAAATGGGGATTATATCTCTCTTTCTGTCTCTTTCTGACTTTTCTTTCATGTTTCTTATTCACTAATTTCGTATCTTATTCATATCATACTTCAAGCGCAATTATGTCGATCTTGTTTTCTTTAGAGTCTACAGCTGGTTGACCCTTTCTTTTTTCTGGAAGTGCATGGTTACAAGATAGCCATACCTCAGATACGCTAAACTCGCGTGAAATTAGCAAAACAAAATCTTGTCTTCAAAAGCAGGCAAACTCGACGCGCGAGGCAGAAGCGTGGGGCGTGCGGGAAAATCCGGGATACCCCGCGAGCGCGTATAAGCTAGCGCATGCTCTACAGATGGCGCCAGTAGTAAATACCGCGCACTCTGTGAATGTTTACGGCTAATTACACTCTTTTTAAGAGAAGCTCTATAGGCTCACAAGTGTCGGTGGTGGTGGTGGTGTCAGGCTGAAAATTGGGCCGGTCCTGGCGATAGTGCAGAAAGGGTCCAAGCTCAATGGAACATACCCCTGTCGTGTGGGCTGATCCTGATAGTGCATAAAGGGTCCAACCCCAATGGCACATACCAGAGACAGAAAAGAAAGAGGGAAAGAAAGAAAGAACGAGAAGAGAAAGAAGAGAGAAACAAAGAAAGATAAATAGAGAGAGAAAGAAAAAAGAAAGGGAGAGAGAGAAAGAGAGAGAGAAAGAAAAAAAATCACGAGCCCTTCCCCTGTCAAGAAAATGGAGGTAAGCAAAGGTTGTCGTGTGTGTACTTGACCTACTACTTTCTCTTCCCTTTCCTACTACTTTTCGTTCCCTTTCCTTCTACTTTTGTTTCCATTTCGTGCAACGTTTCCTTCCCTCGATGTATACATTTAATAAATGTTTATGTTTTATTACCGTGAGATGTCGTGACCCTTACGTTACCCTGACGAAGGTCAGATACACACACGACAAGCTTCGCTTACCCCCATTTTCCCGACAAGGGAAGCGCTGGTGAACTTTTTTATTATATCCTCAGTCGCTGACTATAGCTACGGGTTATCGGCAGGGAGAGGTATCGTGTGATACCGTTTTTATGTTGATACCGTAGTTGTTCCAGCTAAGGAGCACCTCTTCTTCGTGTAGTCCCAACTATTTGGCTTCTCGATGATCCCTAGACGCCTCTTAACGCTCTTCTATAGCTCGCTTTGTTTCCTTGTTCCACGACCTAAGTGGCTTCCTCTTTCCAACCCAACAATTGTTTTGCCGTGTCTGCCTTATTTTCTGCTGCATAACGTCTACCAGTCCCTTATATTCCCAGACTGTTGCAGGAAAAGCCTCAATTTTCTTCTCTATGTTTTTTTTTTTATTTGCGATCTCTGTTATTTGCTCTTCATTCATTTTTAAAAATTCTGAGGTTATTGGTTCGCGTTCTGCGTTGGTATCTCTCCCAAACTTTAATGCTAAACGTCTATAATCGCTACCGAGGCTATTTCTTCCATTTTCGTCAATTATCATTTGGTCTAGTTGTTCGTAGACCATTTCTGAGACTAAGGCATAGTCGATACATGACTGCCTGTTTCACCATTGCCACGTTACCTGTCCATGATACTTATTCTCCCTGTTAACTACTATGAAGTTCTGTTCATCACACAGATCCAGCACTAGAGAACCGTTGTAATCAGTATATCTGTCTAAATCGTCCATGTGCGCGTTCATATCGCCCACTAATATCATCTGGCCCGATTTACTGAACTCATTAATATCGCTTCTAATGCAATCAACCAATTCCTTATTTTTTTCTCTGCTATTACTACTAGTCCATAGGTAAGCTACTCCTAGGCACGCCTTTTTTTGCCTTGCCATGTGCCGCTAATCCATAAATGCTCCTTACACGTCTCTTTTACCCTTTGCCACTTCAGACCTCACCTAATTAGTATGCCTACGCTTTCGCCTTTCCTTGACCCGGTCACTCTGTGGCACCCTTCCCATACAAAATTGTCTATAACAGGCGGCTGCTCCAAATCTCGTAGATGCGTTTCGGTCAAGTCGTACACGCTAATCGCTTCGTCGTTCAGCTGCGTTTGAATTTCCAGCCATTTTTCCTGCTTGCGACCACCCTGCATGTTTGTGTAATAAACATTACCTTCTCTAACCTTATCCTTTGTGCGTCTTTTCCTAACTCCTTGTGGTCTAATTCTGCGCTTCACTGGTCTACGTTCAATACCTAATCTCGCTTCCTTGCTCCTTTCTGGAGACGTTGCGCCAGCTACTGGCGCCGCCGAGAAGTCCGCGCGGGTCCTTCGAGACGAGAAGCGTGACGCGCCGGTGCCTGCGAACGCTGATAATTGTTCCCTCGCTTGCCGCACACTCAGTGGCGCAACCTCAGCGACCCATGTTGGCGAGAGGTTCGTGAAAAGCGGCACATACGCAGCGCATTTGTGGCACAGTCTGCTAACGCGTCGGGCTGCTGTCCTTGAGGGACCCTTGGGACGTGGGTTAAATTCCGCTAAGCATCGGAGAAATTTAAGGAATAATTTTTCATCATTGTAGAGTAGCACTTTACCAGTGGCATGCACATACCTAGTTAGCCGAGTTGGCGTCAAAGACGCTCACTGAAGAGCGGCACACACCTATACAGGCGCACACCCAGTGACCCGAGTTGACATGAAAGAGGTTCACTGAAGACCAGCGCAGACCGAGTCGCACATTGCCAGTGCTACAAGTCGGCGTCAAATAGTTTCTTCCAACAGCGGTACCTACCCAGCCTCGCATCTTCAGTGACCCGTGTCGGTGTGAAAGAGATTCGTTGAAGAACGGCACGTATGTACACATTTCTGCATATTCAGTAACCCGAGTTGGTCCGACGGTTGGTTTCGAACACTGTTACCTTAGCACAGCAGCCTGATACGCTACCCATTCGCCCACGGACTACCCCGCGACCCAGGCAGGCGGGAAAACGGTTAGATACAAACATAGATAAATGGCCCCCGAAAAGTGCGTCAAGTATCCTAAGAATGCTGACGCTCTAAAACTTCTTACGTTTAAGCTTATGGTAAGACCGCACGCCATGCAATCGTCTTGTAGAATATACTATTAGCAAAGGCGGCCAGACAACGAAAAACAGCTATTACTAACGGAAGGTGTTGTGTATTTGGCCACTGCTTATTTACATTCTATTTTGCATGCCTGCATTCGTACGCGATTTGCGCGCTGAATAGTAAGGTCAAAAGTAAATTTTAACAAATGGAGACGTTTACGCAATGCTTCAATTATTATCATATCGTAAAATTGAACCTTCATTCCTCTCGCTCGTAGTGACAAATTCTCTTTCCCAATTTATTTATTTCTGGATCAAGGCACTTTGAAACTCAAGTTTCTTCCACTTAAAAAACGCCACAGAGGGCGATCATTAAGTTGAGCAAGAGTAATGGACAGCCCGGCCGGCTATACGCAATGCATTTGCAAACCCTCAGTAGGCGCCGAAATACGGAGTTTCCTAGCGTTACGGAGGGCAGACCAGCGAGAATGATGCGTGGGGTGAAGAGGTCACATTTCCTTATCATTCATAATCTTAAACCAAGCGGAACGATCGCGTGCGACGTTTTGCCTTGTATGCGTATAAACGCGTTGGCAGAACTCGTAAATGTGCTCGTGAAGAAAAAAGCGTACCACCTTGGCAGTAGAGTGTATTTAATGGCGACGTCATGGTTTGACTGCTTCTGATGCCATGACTGCACAAAAAAGGAACCTACCAAGTAACAGATGAGACAAATACTGAGACAGCAAACCCGTGACAGATGGGCAAGAGATGAGCTTAAATAAAGCAAACAGGTAACACAAAAATATTGAGCACAAAGCGTCGTGAATAAAGTTTGCGAGATTGAGTGTTTGCTAACAGTACATGATGCAAATATACTTGCAATAACAGAAATGTGCCTGCACAATGTCATTGGAGACGAAGTTTTACCAATCTCTTATAATCTACTGCGCAACGATAGGCTAACACAAGGCGGCGGTGTTGCGCTGCTACTAAAAAAAAACAAAAAAAAAAACAAAAAAACTAGTGCACGAATCACTGCCGTGCTTTGATGGACTGGAACAAGTTTGATGGTAATGTTTGTTTGATAAAATAATATTAGTCATTGGAGTTGTTTACAGGCACCCAGACAATCAAGCTGGCTTTTGCGACAGACTTGACAATTTATTGCAATTTCAAAGTAAAAGAAGTATGTTCATTGCCACAGGCGAATTTAATTAAACAGGCGTAGACTTGGAAGGCTTGAATTGGATGCAAGGATAGAAAGAAAAAGACCATGGAGATTTACCGAAATGGCAAGGAAGAAATCAGGAGGAAAAATCTGTATGATAACGCAAAGGGCAGTGCCTTGCTATTTGAGGCCCGAGTTGGCTACCTCATGACGAAAACATACCAAAGCAGAGAGAGAGACTTTATTTTGATGGGGCACGGAGAAGGGTGGATCCCCGTGGTGGGTGGAGCCTTCAGTCCAGGGCCCCCATAAAGAAACATACCTACGTAAAAAGCGGACACTCGAGCCGTTTCGCGGCCGAGCAAGTAAGTGCCAGACAATCTGCCGGGCGGCGTGGCGATGTGCGCTCCAACTTCCCCTCAAAGGTAGACAGCTTATCATACGTCTGCGGGATTACGTCCACGCATTCCGTTTCCATAGAGACATTGATGCAGCGCCGGTCATGTGCCGCTTGTTAGGCCCACCCCACCGCGCTTTTCCACCCGTCGCCTCGCTCGTGCGGTAAGGTGTTTCGTTTTTTCGGCAGCGTTGCTGTTTCTTGCGTTAATAACATTGTTAGCAAGACGCGTGTTATGCTGGGTGAGCGCTATTTTGCACGCGTAGCATAATATCTGAGCCGCGGCATCCGTTCACCGTGGAGCCACCCGCTTGCATTGGCACCCATCTTTTGAGGAAGAGCACGTGCATTACTTCCAACGCGTTCGTTTCCAAAGGCCACTCGCAAGACCTTCGGTTTAAAGCACAGAATTTGCTATCTGTGGCCTCACCCGTACCATCATACACACGTTTCATTTGGTGCGGCTCGAGCAGTGTAATGCGCATTTGGGATCGTTTTGTGAAGGATGTTCACCTGACTGCATATGCACGCTGTATGTGCCTGGTCCGGTTTTCAAGTACCACTTTTACTTGACGCGTTGCTTGTCATGCCCAAAACATTCTTCTTGTAGTTTGTGTCTGCCTGTGTCTTTATCAAGTGTGTGATCCAGCTTTTTTTCTGTCCAATTTCCTATGTAAACAAGAAAAAATAAACTTTTTTGTATTGAACCACTGCTTCCTAATGTGTGCAACTGAGAAAAGTGGCTCAAAAACGGCAAAAGAATTGGAATAAAGAGAGCTCTGATCACATTATTTTTCTAATCTGCATGAGCTGATTCAGCCTTGCTGGTTCTTCGAGAAGCTTGGCGGCTCTTCCAGTAAAAAGGTTGCGATCCGCGAGTTTATCACGTCTATTTGTACGGCATGGTTAAACATGAAATATTAAAGTTCTTGCGCTCTACTGGAGACGACGTAGTTAAACATTTTAGTCCTCAAGGCTAAACCAGAATCGAAAGCATTGCTATCGAAAACAAAACCAAAACAGAGCTAAACCACGCGTTTAAAATCTCGGAAGACTCGGAAGACAAAACTAGCGGTCTGACCAGCCGCTCGGGGTGCTGGCGGCTGTGCAGTAGCTCGGCCGCAGGGCCCTGCGGGAGTGTCCAGCTATATGTTTCTCTATGGGGCCCCAGCGGCGGTGGCAGCACTTTCGGCTCTGACGACCAGATTTCACTGATCTTCCAGTGCCGAGCTGGTCAGCACCATATCCCACTGCTCGTGCGTTGCGTTTCGGTTGGGGGAGTTATTGGGAATTTTTTGGCATGCCCATGTGGTTTGGTAGAGGGTAGCTCGCTCTGTACAGAAAGGACAAAGGGGCTGATAAAGGGTGGGGTACATCGTGTGGAGGAGCGTGAGGTGAGGATAGCAGTTGGTCTGGAGTTGTCTCCAGGTCATGGCTTCAGTTCTGGTTAGGAATGGGTGCGGTGGCGGCATCGTTGTTCTCGAAAGGTGGTAGTGCTGAAGCATCTCATAGTAAGTGTGTAGTAAGTGTGGACTGGGGTCTTCCGGCGTCTCTTGCAGTGCCCGGTTGCAGTGACCTTGTCGACTCGAGGTTGCAGTGACCCCTAGTTGACAACCCCAGTGACGTGAAGGTAGGAACGACCAGAATCGTGGAAGGAAATATGAAGAACTGCCACCAAAGGCCTCCTTTTAACATGTGAATCATTTTATGCGGCCATGTGCCGAGTTGCGCATTGAATACCACTGGTAGCGCCGCAGTTTCTTTCAGCGTGTCCCGTTACGGCCCCACCAAACTTTTTGCTTCGGTTGAGGCTTAGCAACTAACAGGTCCTTATTGTGGGCGTCGTCTCTGCTTACATTGCAACCCATATTTTCCTGCACCGACGTTAAAAATTGCGTGCATTATACCTCCATACGAAAAGTTGTTTCATTCACATGATTGCGCGGTGCCGCAACCAATAACTATCAGAAACAATGGTCGTCAGCGTAGAATGTCATCTCTGTTCATATTCACAAAAAAGCTCTTACATAATTGTTCATAAGAGTTAATTCCAACTAATCCTGATGCCGTACCGAAGGCGGGCGGCCAATAGGAAATAGCACTTCCAAACGAGAAGCTTTGCGAATACGGCTCCTGGTTCTTACACACATTATATTGCTTAATATTGTCCACTGCTAAGCCAACAGTCCAGCTAATTGTATAGAAATCGCAGTGATGCTAAACTTCGTCAGAACGTTGCCTGAAACTTCAACACGAACATTGTCGTTACAAATAACAATCAGAAACTGCATCAAACCTCTACATCAAGATGACACCAGATGGAATGCATCCATGCTCATGAATTAGCGATAGCATGTGACATCAATAAGTATGACATATTTATCGCCCAGCCATTTTTATTCGTTAGACAGAGTGCGTTCGAATTTCTGAGTGCCGTTTAGCTAATGAAGATTGCCCTCTGCATTTTTGTTCTTGATTCATTTCTTAGTTTACCACTTTATTGCCACGCATGCACTTCTTTGTGTTCATGTTCCCTTTTTTATATGCGCCTTTATAAATCATTCTTTACTCATTTGTGCGGTCTCCTCTTCCTTCTGTTCTTCGGCAGCTGGTGTGTGCGTTTTCGTTTGCGTGTGCGACGTGTGTGCGACGTGAGTGTGCGTGTGTTCGAAAGGGAAACAGCGCGAAAAAACACAAGAAGACAAGAAGGGAGACACACACCAGCGCATTGCGCGCGCGCGCGTGTGTGTGTGTGTGTGTGTGTGTGTGTGCGTGTGCGTGTGCGTGTGCGTGTGTGTGTGTATGCGTGTGCGTGTGCGTGTGTGTGTGTGTGTGTGTGTGTGTGTGTGTGTGTGTGTGTGTGTGTGTGTGTGTGTGTGTGTGTGTGTGTGTGTGCGTGTGCGTGCGTGCGTGCGTGCATGTGCGTGTGCGCGTGCGCGTGCGCGTGTTCAACTCCAGTTCACATTGTGTTACATCTAGGTGATGCGGGTCATGTTTGGTTTGGTAAATAATTGTTCCTATGATTCATATAACTGTTTTGCAGTGGACGGTGAATGCTCTTGCGACGGGTTGCGAACTGAGGTGGTGTGCAGCGCATGCTCGGCCCCCTCGGCACGTACTAGGCATTCATTTTCACTGAAGATAAAGTGGAGGCGTGGAGTACTGGTGCCGTATAACCTGGATTCACAAGACAGGCCGAATTACGTGGAGGAGCATCACGTGGCTCAGTGCCACCTAAATGTGCTGCACACAAGGCCGATGCAGATAATCTGCTGGCGACGAAATTCGCTGCGGCTCAACCACGTGATGCTCGTGCGCGGAATACGCTACGTCGGGTGGATCCAGCTATAAGGAAAAAAGCAGCGACGTAGTAGAGGAAGAGCGCTTACCTGCGGCTGACCAGCTCTACCGGCCAGGGCCTGCTTGAGCGGAACGTCTGTGAAAAAAAAATAATAAGAAGGAAAACATTGCAGTCAGCCACAGGAGGTGTAGCAATTGGTCGTCTTGTAAGGAGAGATGTGGATACACAGGCAAAGACTTGGACGTTTCAACATAAGAGGATAACAATGCACACATGAGCGCACGGCTGACCTCAACGGCGTCAAATCCTTTTGCGAACACCATAACAGAGTAGTATTGTCGAAACCATGAACTTTGGTGTCGGTTGATATCATGTGTACTAAAGCCTTCCTCTTCACTTGCGGCCTGTTTTGAAGCCCATTTGGCGCGATGGAGAAAGCTTCTGTCATCGTGCAAAGACGAGTGCTGTTGAAATCAAAATGGGCGATGACGCCGTTGCAGTCACAGCCGTCGCAAGATTACCTCGGCCTTCCGGCACAATAGCCCGCCATCTGCAGGCTGTTCCAGTGGGAAAGGATCGTGAAGCCGCATATACAGCGCAGCAGTGTTATGTCACACAACCGCCACTAGATCCAGGATTGCTAATGCAAAGCTAGTTTCATTTATGGCATTATGATGTTTACCGTAGCAAAGGTACACCTAGTGCTGTTGTCATTCCAGCTTGAGGTGAATGATGTCTAATTAAGATCTCGCGCTTGTCATCATCCCCTACAACGGAACTGTGCCATACTCGAGGCAGCGAAGTTCATTGCCGGCAGTCACACGCCTGAGAACTTGGTGGTTTGTGTGAACTGGAAGTCGGAGCTAAAGCTTCTGAGTAATATCCGCGCCGAGACATGTCATACAGTGAAATTGTTGTATCAAGTGCTAAAAATGCACACAGCGCAGCTCCTCGTAGAAATGATGCTGAATTCTAGTGGTTGCCCAGCCACAATGGATTGCCCGGAAATGACCGGGCAGACAAAATGGCAAAACGGGCTCATGAACGCGGCAACTTAGGCATTACTGCAATCTTAAGTCATGACGTAAGACACATATGGAAGAAATGTTTCATGGAATAGTGTTTGGCGACGTGGTTCGATGATGCAACCAGAAAAAAAAACTTTCTGCATTACCTCAACTAAAATTCAGGGGCCAGCGACAATGAACACTTACGAATAAAAATTCGTAAGTGTTCATTGTCACTGGCCAGCCGCCTTCACTAATAGAATATGTTCGGCGTAAGGATTAGCATAAATTTGTTATTACAAACAATTATAGCGTAAAAGCTTCTTGTGAACAGGTGCCCGGAGTTTCGTTTAACATAAGAAATGCCCAAATTTTCTTACATCGACTTCGGCAAAGTGTGGCCTTCACCAACAACTTTGTACATAAAATAGGGCATGCTGAATGACCATAATGTGCTTGTGATGAACCAGATAAAGATGTTGCACATGTTCTGTTAACTTGTCCGCTTTATGACCAGCAGAGGCTAGAACTGCGTGTCAAGTTAAGAACAATGGGGAGTACAGCGCTCTCTGGAACTATTCCTGAACCGTGGACTACTCCAGACATCCCCAATGGGGCATTATGTGCTGTGGGGAATTTTATTGTTGTTTTTTTCTTGCTTTTTTTCGTGAAACCTTGCCACAAAGTATTGATAGTGTATATGCGTTCTTTTTATTTTTATTTTTATTTTTATCAATTATTTTTGTACTGAGTGTGCATGCGTTCGAGCTATACGTTTATCAATTTCTTTTATCAACCCCTCGCTTAAGTTGGGCATCGCGTCATCCGAAATCTGACACTTTTCATTTCTTTTTTTCATGTTAATCAGTTTTGTTTGTTGTTGTTTCGAGTAATATGCGCCACTCATAGCGCCTTAGCTCATATATACAAGGTGTCCGAGCTAATTTTAGCCAATGTTTAAAGATATTCTGAAGCACTCGAGCAAGACGCGACCAAGTGCATGTTGTTGGCTTTTGCAGAGAACCATTTACACTATTGTTTGTATTCTGCTTGATTTCATGATTAGTCAAGATTATTTTACGAATTTTGCAAGTATTAACTTTAGGGCAAGCCTTGCAATGATAAGGTTGTAAAGCGTTCTCAGAAACGTCTACTTCAGCAGCTGCTAAATTTCTGCTTGACACGTAATTATTTTTATGCGTCCCAAAGAAGGCCGCGAAACATTAAAATGAACACGTGACATGCTCGCTTGCGCACCGATAGCAGTGCTCTCAAACGTACCACCTATGAACGAACAGCGCATTTAGCCTAGTGTGCTGCCGCATACAAAGGGGCAGGGCAGCGACGCAGGCGTTGGCTGTGCGAAACACATCTCTGGTGTAACCAAAGCCACTACGTCACCACGGCGGGCATATTTCGTCACGTGTGGCACATATTTAGTCAGAACTACTCATCTTCTTACGTATAGGGAAGCGTCGAAAGCTTATGTTGTTCGATAACGAAATGCGTCCGAACGCATATCTTGAAGATGCTATAAGCATGATGCCATCCATATTATGTAACGGTTCTTTTCAATTTACATTCTTTTTGCCTTTCGTAATTGGCCGGCAGTACACCACGTCTACGTCATCCCTCGCATTGGTCAGTCATTGTTAAGGGTGATAAGAAATGAATAGAATCGATGGAAAACAATCCTTACATAATACGGACACAATAATGTTTTCTTGCCTTTGCTTTGCGAGAATCACTTCAGTGAGATCCGTTTAGGTTAGGGACATTGACGCATAATTTGCGCGAAGGAAGTGCCGAAAGCAACATTTTGATGTCTACAATAGAATTACCATAAAAGGATCGATGATGATGGAGGTTAACCAGGGAACAGAGCATTTAGGCGATGCGCATGGTAAGTGGAACGTAGCACTTCGTATTGACACTTTCAGTTTTACTGACAGCTGGCTGACAGTGCATCCGTTGGCCCCTTCTCCTTATGATGGGTTCACCATAAAGAGACGCAAAAACAAATTTTAAATTACTGACGTCACCAGCGTTGCGCAACTTGCATTCTTTTCGATAATAGCTTCCTTCGCTTTGAACCGAGTACACTGACTTATAGAACTGCAAAAATAAAAGCAATGGAGTAAGCGCATGGAAATAAGATTTGGCTGACTTTCCACCTTTTGCGCAAGAGCAGGACGTCAAACTGGGACATCAAGTAATCATTGCTTTTGTTTACGCAAGAAGCAGGGTAGGTGCGGCTGAATTGGGATGACAGGAAGGAGAGGGGGGGGGGGGAGGGGATCTCTCGGTTTTTCTTAAACCCGCGTATATTTTTATATGTGGTCGATGCCGCCGTGTTACACGACCGGGACGTCACCTATGTATTGCACTTTTTGCGAAGATGCCACAAAGATCAGGAATCGTTCTTACACAGGTTTTTGTTCCTAACTGTTCTTGCCATTGGCCGCCCGCCTTCACTATAATAATGCACCTAACATTATGGTGGACTGGCTTCTGCACTTGCGGACATTTATAGCGTAACAATTTTTTTTGTGAATACTGGCGCAGAGCTCCTTCTTCTGCTTCGCCGCGTGTTGGCTGCGTGCTCCTCATTCTGATTCGGCCAGCCTCATCGTCACCATCAAAACAGACATATGACATCGGTCATACGTCTGTCAACAAAGGCACTTTAAGCTTTCTCAGGCACACTGGTCCAAACGAGAAACTTTGGCTTATAAGTTGCGTGTTGTCGTGCGTGTTGTGTACGCTGTGTATCTGCAACGTGCACTGTGCATATCATTTGATTTCATCACATTTGTATGCAGCAGCATGCTAGGCATGTCGCCAGGCAAATCTCGCTAGTATTTGTTAAAGAGCTCTTTTTCTCCAAGTCAGATGCCTCTAGTCAGTGACTTTGATGTCAGGTTGTAGTTACTAAACGCCCTCGTCCTCCGACAAGCTCTGCATTCTTCGGTGGAATCTGTGTATAGCTCGTTGGAACGTACGTCATCGCTGATGGGCGCGAATCCCAATGAAAGTGTGGAATAGTTTCCGTTACATTATACGAAAGCACGGGATCGCGGGTTTGAGACCGGCCGCGGTGGCAGCATTTCGATGGTAATGACATGCAAAAATTCATTTTACTTTTTGTGCAGCCGTTGAGTGCAGGGTTATCGCTGAGGGGCCGTGTGTAGTAACAATGCGTCACAAAGGCTCTCGTATTCATGTGATACCAAAATGCATCAGCTCGGTGTCCCACCGGTGTCGCAAAAAGTACCGACAGTCACGCCCTCCGAGTATGGCGTTCAAATCGCTGAGCACTGAACATGCAATGACATTCCAAAGAAGGAGAAATGATGACATCTGCCGTAGCACAAAGTAGCATCCATATACTATTTAAATATAACACAGTGATGCAATAGAAAGTGAAATATACTATAATTGAAACAAATGACACGAACATGAGAACCAATGAATGACAAAAGACCGAACACGGACAAGTTGAGACCTACTCGTTCAGTGCATTCAGATCGTACTCGCCTGCGGCTGCAAATCGGTTAATTGAACTGATGTTAGAAGTTGTGCCAAGCTTTCGGAGCAGACAGTCCTAGAACACCGGCCTACACAGTCGTCACACCACACGTTGGTCAAGGCACACTTGAAATTTTTGCGTTCGAGTGGCCTATTAGAGAGTCTACAGTTCTCATGGACGGCCCAACCACCTCTATTTGCTTTTCGTGACCCTGCTTTTCTCTGCACTATTATTTCCATCTTCCATTTCTCCTTACCCTTCCCCCAGTGCAGGGTAGCAAACCAGAATCTCTCCGGTTTAACCTTCCTGCCTTTCCCACCCCGTTTACCTATCTCTCTCTCTATCTAGCAGGCGTGCAGTCCAGGCAGTTCCACCTTCTTATTGCTGTAGGAGAGTATGAATATTTTAAGCAGTTGGCATGACACGTATATTCATTAAATGTCATGGAATGCTTGTGGTGCTTACACCTTTTATCTTTAATGGAAATGTAGTTGTGTCGATTTTTATCTGGTTGTCAAGGAACTGCTACACAAACTTTAATCAGACTAACTCGGCTCTGTTTTCAAGCGTAAGAATGCCTGCTTTATTTAGTAATTGGGTGGGTTTGGCTGCTAGCTTGTATTTGTTAACAATAAATCTAACTGTCTTCCTTTGTATTCCTTCTTGTTTGGTAATGTGATGCTGAGAGTACGGGAACCAGACGATGCTAGGATATTTGAGGACTAGACAAACAAGGGTATTGTACGCCAATATTTTAGTTTCGCTTGGCGCAAGCCGAAGGTGTCTTGCGATATTAAAAAGCTGTCCTCACATGTTATGATCTTGCCACATATTTCATTCCATCACCATGTATATAAACGTGCTCACTGACAAGATTAAGGAGTTGGTGGTATGCGCTTCGTCCTTCCCTCTCGTGTTCTTTCATTCTTTAAGTGTTAAAACTCAGCGCAACACAATCATGAACGTGCACCAACAATGCATGTAGGTTAATTTTTTTTCTTTCATATCTCTATGTGAAAAGGAGTTGCTGGCGCCAATTAAAGGCGTCAACATCTCCTAAATACCATATAATAAAAAACGTGCACCAACTAGCCCCGTTCATCGCTTTACAAATTCGCCTCTATACGCTAGTCTATAGGGGATGAGTTGAAGGAGTAGAAATGCCCTAGAAGGGGGGGCAGAAGAAAATAAAGAATAAAATTAAGAGAAAAAATTACTCTATCTCTTGCTAAAGGGAACCATGTGTGGATGCGAAGCAGCGGGGAGATTGTTAGCTTGAGCGGGAGATGGTTGCGCGGCAGCGGCCCGAGCGCTCATTGCAGCGCTGCACAGGAGAGAGAATGAGGCGCGCGCACTCTGTCATTTTCATACCGCGGAACTACCGTGGCGCCCCCAGCGGAGTATACAGCTGTTGCACCAGCTGCCGTGTGCGCCGCTCCGGATTCCTAGAGGAGAGAAAGGGGGGAGCGTCGGAGAGGAGAGAGAGGAGGAGGGGACGCGCATGCGTTGTGGAGGTGTGGGACGCGGGCGCCGCTCCGTACAGTAGAGGATTCCTAGAGGAGAGAAAGGGGGGAGCGTAGGAAAGGATAGAGAGGGGGAGGGGACGCGCATGCGCTGTGGGGGTGTGGGACGCCGCGGGACGCAGGAGGGACGGACAAAGCCCCCGCCATAAGCTGCTTCGCATCTAAAAGGATGCAGGTCTTGTCAACTTATCGGCAACGGCAGCATAGATGCTTAAAACCCAGCTGCCTCGTGTCGCCTTCCTTAAATGTTACCACCCATCCTTGAAAAAGAAAGATTCTCTTCCAGAAAGTAATTCTTGTGCTCAGAGCACTATATAGTTCGCAACAACAGAGCTTACTAACCTAAAAGTCAAAAGGTAATGCTCGACATTGTCATAAGCTTTAGAAATGTCTAGAGTTAGTAGTGTTGAAATCGCCCCTGACTTACCTGCTAGTCGAATGCGGCTTTTTAAATCAATATGCGCTGACTAGATCGCTTCTACTGTCTCTGCTCGTTCTTTCCATGTAAGCCCAGCGCCCCCACCCCCCTCCCCTCCCCCCCTCGTGATGGAATTGCCTAAGAACTTCATAAGACTGAAGCCCGCCAACGTTCCGAACACCGTTACAACGGTGAGTTCCCGACTTGGTGGATGACAACGCCAGATGTTTTGCTTCCCTGAGCAGGGTAATAAGCAAAGCGACCAGTGCGCTAAGCAAGCTTCCCGTGAAAAAAGAGCTCCCCGACATGTCAGCAGCGGCGACCTGATATTCACTTATTCAGGCAAGACATGCGCCGGTGTCTCCTGCCCACCTGCACGTTGTCTGTAGCTTTCTGGTCAAACACATTGACGAAGCGTGGTGAGGCGCGGCGAGGGATGGTGCGCCCTTCACAAAATGCCGCCCTAGGCGGCCGCCGGTTTGACCTACACAGGACGAAATGCCCCTGTGGTATCCCAATAGGCTGGCATTGCATATTTAACGTGGAACATCCAAAAAAGGCATGGGATTCGAACCCGAGATCCATTGCAGCATCTCACATGTTTGGTTAGCACTTTTCGCTGCTCTGCACCTGTGCATTCTAGGTTGCACGAGCACAGAGTACTGTTCCTGGGACTCCTGTGTGACAGTCACCTGCCAGTTTTATCAAACACATGCAAGAGCAACATTCGCGCTCTGGAGAGCACACAGGGTCAAGCTTTACGCACGTGTGCGGGTTTACCTCGACGTACCTCAACATCAGAGATCGTCTGCCTGAGATCATCTGCTTCGAACTCACGTAGCCGTCGATTCGCTCAGAGCGCACATTCGCCATCTTTCAAGGGTCCCAGACTATCACTTGGCTTTCCTGTTGGCACAGCGACCCCGAGCTACGTTTTCACGATTGATGAACGCTCACCACGAGAGTATACCATCGGCTTGTGCACCACCGGCGAGGCCTTTGGTGTCTTCGACAGCCTCAAGTGTACCGGTCTTCTTCAGGAATTACTAAGAAAGTCAATCATTCGTCAGTGGCTTTGAAGGAGATGACAATGCTCTTATTGCATCAAACATGATGAGACCACATGCATATTTATACTGATGGTTAGACCTCGCCTACCAGTTCAACAGGCGCTTTTGTCAGCAAAACGGGTCACAATGAAATTCAAGTTGTCACACATTACGACATCTACGGCGGCAGAACTTGGGGCCCTCCTTGCCGCTGTAAACTACGTCACGGACCAACAAGCAGAAGAGAAATGGGTCGCGTTTTGTGACTCAAAAGCTGCTCTTCAGAGCTTCAAATCTACTTTACATCCCTGTAAATATGAGCGATGATATCTGAAATAAGAGAAAGTAACCATCACGCTCAAGAAAAAGGGCACGATGTCATCTTTCAGTGGCTTCCAGTTCATTGTGGCATTGTCAGTAACGGTCTTTCTGATAAGGCTGCCCGGTCTGCCCACGGAGGCATTCATACTATTTCAATTCCACTGGCACGGACTGATGTTGCTATAGAGAACTTCGTTTGCTGGTTCGCACGATGACGCAAGCATTTTGGAGCTCTCCGAGCGTATCTACTTCTTGCCGCGTACGTACCCTTGACCCTTTGTTACAGCTCTAAGTGCCAAATAGCCTCTCCCGCAGGGATGCAACATTGCTCTACCGGCTATGGCTTGGCATGGTATTTACGAACACGTATTCTTTCCGTCTTGATACGTCCTATACACTAATGTGTGACATCTGTGTTTCTAAAAAAACCATTCGTCCAGCGTCCAGCGTACAGCGCAGATCTTTACAGAAAACACTGAGCCGAATAGACTCTAGCAGAACATGTTCTGAAAAAAGATTGTTGGACCTTGGCTACATCCGTCGATGGCACGGAAAGCTATATTCGGGTGTGACTGCACGTATTGAGGGACACCGACCTCAATGACCGATGGTACTACTGCTGTGTGTCCTGTGTGCGCGCAGTGCTCGTTCTCTCTTTCTCTTCCTATTTTCCCCCTTCTATTCCCTCTTTACCCTACCCCCAGTGTAGGGTAGCAAACCAGACGCTCGTCTTGTTGAGACGCATACCTTCCCTCATTTTATTTTATTTCTCTCTCTTTTGCTGCCAGCTTTTTTTTCTGATTGACATGCTTGTAACAGGTAAAGATGGCGCCTTAGGTCGCATCGGTTACTCCTCGTCGCTCGGCGAAGAAAAAAGTCGCAGTTTCGCCCGAGAGGTGAAGCATCGATTGCGAAAGCAAATTAGGGGACAGCTAAACAAAGTAAGGATAGTAATTTTATCGGCCGTATAAACTTGTAAACATAGGCACACTAACAAAATTAACAAGTATGGTGTCAGGCGCGCACAAGCAAACATTGAACGCATCTCACTCGATGACCGCGGGAACTCGCTGTCAAAACGCTTGAGTGAGTCAGCGCAGCAGCGAGCGAATTGAGCTTCGTGCTGGCGCTTGCATCAACGCGATCTTAGCCGCGAAAACACAGGGAGGGTGGACTCTGCCCCCGCCGCAGATGGCTTTCAACATACACCCGCGCGGGTGGGCGCTCGCGGCGCAGAACGGACTCCTCCCACCCTCCCCCGGAGCCTTCCGGCCCGGCGGGCGCGCGCGGCCGCAGTTAAGCGCGGCCCCTCCACCTGCCCACCCTCCCCCCAGAGCCGTCCGGCCCGGCGGGAGCGAGCGGCCACAGGAAAGCGCGGCTCCTCCACCTCCCTACCCTTCCTCCGGAGCATTGTGCGCTTCCCGCCCATGTGCGCGCGAGCAGCGATTGACGGCTCACCGTCGCATGCGTTCGCTCGCACATACAACGTACGGCGCACGGCAACGATTTTGCCGCCCGTGGACTTAATACGGAACCTCACGACAACGGCGACGACGACGGAAGAAATTCGCCTGCAGTGTGCATATAATTGCTATCGCAATAAAATATTGTCACAAATTTTGTGACAAAATGTGGCACAAAAACATCACAAAAACAGTTAGTCAGCAGTCCAGGAACCACAGAAGTTGAACATGTATACAGTTGCATATTTAAACACAAGTGCTTGGAATTGTCCGAGAACACATAAAGAAGTTCACAGTTTCACAGACGAGTGCGCAGGCCGTAAGTATATCCATACATAAGGAAGGAAGGAGGAATATAGGGATAGACAGTCGGTTATCCAGTTCTCAGACCGGCTGGCTACCCTGGGCTGGGAAAAGGGGGTAAGGGGAATAAAAGATAATAGAAAACAGGTGTTACAAAAAAGGGGAAAGAAGAGCACACACACACACACACACACAGACACATACTTTAAGTATAGTGCCGAATACCCATACATAACATACTATATATTGTGGCGGTGCAACGAAGTTAAGAGACGAGGACACTTATAACAAAAACAGCTTGTTATAGTAGTCGAGCGTAGAGACGTCTTCTTCGTCTTCTAATCTCCGCTAGGCCGACGAACGAGACCAAGCCTACTAAAGCTTCCATCGTCGTCTTCGTCGTCGACATAGAAGAGACGCGGCAATATATATGTATACATAAACATTTAACAACCTAACGATGCATAGGCTTGCATAATACATATACCTTTTAGCGGACACTAAAATTTAATATAGACCGTAAGACACTGCTTTTTTCTAAGAAAACTTTTAAAGCGACAAGCGCTTTTTTCTGAAGCTCCGCTGTTGACCATGGGACAAGTATTTTGATGCGATTAGCATTCTTCGCATACTTCTGGCGTTTTGAACCTGCCTGCCTACCTGCCTATCTATCTATCTATCTATCTATCTATCTATCTATCTATCTATCTATCTATCTATCTATCTATCTATCTATCTATCTATCTATCTATCTATCTATCTATCTATCTATCTATCTATCTATCTATCTTCTAACGTCAACTCAGTGGTCCAAGTTGTGTACCAGCATGGGACACTAGGTATCTGCTCGTGGTTGTGATGCCACCGGGGTCGTTCCATCGTCACCGTTTCAGCTACGTCATCCAATTCTCGTCATGCCGTCGTCCTTACACCCCAGTGGTCATACAGTCGTGATGTATTCGTTGTCATACTGCAGTGGTGATGACGTCGTGGTCATTCCTTTGTCGTCATTGCAGCTTCGTCGTCAGACTCTGGTCATGCCATCGTCCTCATGCGGTTGTCGCCATACAGTCATCGTGATATGGTCGTACTCACGCCGTCTTCGTCATACAGTCCTCGTCATCCCAGTGCCCTCATACTGTTGTCATGCCACCGCTTTCATTGCGTCGTCGTCATACAGTCGTGGTTATTCATTCGTTGTCATACTGTCATCGTGACGCCGTCTTCCATTGGCCCTTCCATCGTCATCGGGCTCTTGTCATGCCGTTGTCCTCACACCATCGTCGTCATGCTGTCGCCGTCACGCTGTAGTCTTCCCATCGTAATTACATAAGAAACCTCATCCCACGGTCTTTATGTGGCCATCTTTGTTCCATCAATGTCATTCCTTCTTCGTTAGGCTATCGCTATCATACTGTCGTCGTTGAATTGTGATTAAGCCGCCACTGTCGTGCCACCATCGTCATTGCGTCGTCGTCATGCCGTCGTTGTCATTCTAGTTTCGTACGACATCCGGTTGTCGTCATATCCGCCGTCGTCTCGCCATCGTCGTCATATATTCGTCGTCATACCTATGTCCTCACGCCGTCATCGTCACGCTGTCGTCGTTTTTACCGTCGTCATCACTTCGTCATCACTTCTTATTGACGTCATACCGCCTTTCTCGTTCCCTCGACGTCATTGTTTCTTCATCACTCCATTGTGATCACTGCGTCGTTGTCATACAGTCATCGTCCTGCCGTCATGCCGAAGGGTGATCTTCGCTAGCGAGTGCCATAGCAAAGTGGGACGATACCGGAGACAGTGTTTGTAGCATATAGCAGAAAAAAACGAAAGTCTCAGAATGAGCACTGCAGATTTTAAATAAACGTGACTTCAGCAATGCAGTATGTCGCTCATTTTTTTTTAGCACTGATCGTATTACTTTTGACAATGATCGTCAGATGTGTTCTGCCGCAATTTTTTTGAGGGGGGGGGGGAGGGGGGGAGGGGCGGGTAAATGGTCGTCGATCTACTAGTCTTCAATCTGCTCTAAAAATATGCATTGCAGTTTCGTGCCTCTGGTACTCGAGAAGGAGCTGGTGCACATCTAGGGGCACTTTCTGTGCAGGATTAAACATGCTCCTAGTTCGCTGCTCGTAATATTGTATAGAACATAGACATGGGCGAATGTATAACAAATGCTTTCACAAACGGTGCTCTGCTAAGTGTTTCCCACAAAGCTCTTCAACGTTACTTTGGGTACTTGTAGAACTTGTACAGACGGTTCCCAACCTGTCCTCTCGTAACCAAATCTCTCTTCCTCCGCGTTATCGCCGCCGTGGCCGTCGTCTTGCAGACGTCATCGTCATGCCGTATTAATCGTCCGTTATCGTCTCACTGCAGCACCCGACGCTAATTACCCACGACACGGCAGCTGCATCTCTATGACGCTCAGCTGCTAAATGTTGCACGGTTGCGTACTGAGCACAAATGTTCATTACAAAGCTGGCACAGAAAAAAAAACGAAAGTTACACTTGAACCCTCCCTTATCGAGGCTGTTTTTAAGAGATTCCCAAAAGCTCCAAGTATTTTTTGTTTATTTGTTTGTTTTTCGCGTCACGGTCATTCACATGGCCGGGACACGGATGGATGGACACGAATGGAGGTGTTCACAGGTTCCAGTGAAACGGACACGGCGTGTTTTTAACAGCAAACGTAACCGTGTCTTTTTTTCGCCGTCATGACAAGGAGCGAAATATTCTGCTCCCATTCGTATGCACCAAAAAATACGAGATTCGTGGCGCTGCAGTCACCACGACGTGACTATCGAGCCGACACCGAGTGATGACGGCTCTTTCCAGCCTGAAATACTGCTGCTAGGTGCCATGGCAACAACGTCAGGCAGAGAGACCTGCGCTTGCATCTTCAGCGTTGTCGGCGCTTCTCACCCTCCGCATCCCTCGAGCGCGGCTCTGCGTCCCGCTGCCTCGAGGTTCTCAACACGCGAGGCACACGCCCGTCGGCGCCTATCTCGCGAACCGCATCTCGTGTCTGTTTCCCCGCGTAATTATAACGGCCGGCTCGTGTGCGTCGACGCGCCGCTGGGCTTCTCGCCAGCCGCAATCCCAGCTGCCGCCGACCGCGCCACAACGAGTATCGCGCTCGGAAGCAAGCCAAGGACAGGCTGGGCTTGTTCCCTCCTCGCACTCTCCTTCTTTTCCACCGTCCTTCTTTCTATATCCTTGCTTTCCCCTCCACCACGTGCCCCCACGCATGCCAAGCGCAGCCCGAAAGCGTGCGCCTCGGGTTTCTTCACCGGCAGCTCGCGTTCCCCAGCGGAAGACGCCTGCGGGTACACAGCTGCTGATGCGCGCTTCGAGTCGGCAACACCTTGCCGGCTTGTCGCGTACAAACGCCGGCGCACGCTAACCGAGCGCTACCTCAATTAGCGCAGCCAGCTCATTAGACAAGCCGTTGTTATACGCACGCACGAGGATCGCGAGAACCGAGGGCGAAGAACGGGCTCATTCGATGGTCCTTCCCGGACGACGGTCAACTGGGCAGCCGCGAGAACGCGGGAACAAAAAGGGGGCAGTGGGATTTACGAGGTGGGGGTTGTCAGGCTGAGGAACAGGACGGAGGTGGCAAAGACAAAAAAAAAAAAAAAATGAGTGCTATACTAATGGCAAGAACTAAACTCTGCTCATTTTCGGTGTACTTTACTCTCAAGAAAACCTTCCTTCGTATTTGCCGGCTGATTTCTTCTGCCGCCTTTTTCCTCGAGTCCGTCTCATTGGCACGATACGCGGCCGATGAGTATTCTTTTACCTTTGATTCCTTCGTTATATGTTCCGCTCTTCGCGGCTCCCTTTCATTCTGCTTCCTATTTAGGAGCCAGGAAGACGAATCGTGTTTGACTGGGAAAAGCCATTTGGAGGAAGGCTTTTAAACCTCGGCAAAACGTCGGCGTGAGATGCCAGAATGAAAGGTGAAAAGAAGCGAAATGGCCGTAATTTAACGCCGGGCGACGTGATGGCCGGAATGAAAAGCAAAGGGAAAAATAACGTATAAAGGGATAGGCCGCTCGTGCGGAGAATTCGGAACATCAGCTGCGGGAATCCTCTGCGAGCATTGCGAGTTAATGAAGGCACTCCTGTTTCCAGGATGAAGAAAGCCTCCATACCAGCATTACACTGATTGGATGAACGGGGATCGGGAAGGCGGCAAGGGAAAAAATGGAGTAAGGAAGCTTGGAAGCCAGCGAGAGGAGCAAAACGACGAAGGGAAGGAAGAGGGAGGTGGGGGGGGGGGGGGGGGGGGGGGCTAGGAAGCGGACGAGGTGCCAGGTACACGTAGGTACGCATTCCGATAGCGGCGTCGAAATTCGGGTCGCCCTCTCTGCGGGAGGCACGTTGACCCGAAATGGTGCCGTGGGTTCTGCAAAGCAGGCGGCTAGACCCCGCGTGCCCTGGTTACGAGCAGAAACGAAAAGAGCAAGCAGCCATCTCCAAGAACCAAACGGGCGCCTGTCTGCAACCAATGCCCCAAGTCTCCCCGACCTTCTGTCATGGTAGCTTCTCGTTATACTTGTTGTTGCGGCTGACGCTGTTGCGGCGTTTGGTGTTATCGTTATGCTTCTCACTCTTGGTGGTGCTGTCCTTGTCGCTACTGTTATAACCTCACGTAACTTGTGCCAAAATTTAAAAATACGCGAATGCCACGTAGCTGGACAGAACCAAGGTAATGCGGTTCGTCGTTGCTTGGAGAAAGTCAGACAATTTTTTTGTGTTCTTTCTAATTACATAATTAGTTATTATTAAATAATTAACTTCTCAAATATGATAATCAGATCAAAATTATCAATCAGAAAACTGTAGGTCATCATTAAAAATTCTCGATCCATGTTTCTGTTGCTCAATACATGTTACATAAAAGTTTTTTCCAAGCCTTAAAGAAAGCCTGCAAAACACAATAAAGTCGCACGGCGCTTTTCGCGTGCTTTTGAAGGCTTCTCTCAGGCGTGGTTTTTGTTCGTAAAATTTTTGTCGGGTTTGTCGGCAGCCTTCGCTAATAATATATTTGCTTTCTCTATTGGACGGTTTATTTACGAACTTTACCAGCGTAAGAACATTTTGGCAGTACGAGTCATGGTCCACTACGATCGTCTAACTCAATAATGTTGATTCTGGAGCGACATAGACGCTCGTTCTTTGGGGCTTTTGAATCCACAAAATGTTTTGTTTGTTGAAGCGGTTTGCCAAGTGCCGGCTGCCTTCACTAAAAATATGCCCAACAGCACGATTGGCTGTCCTTTGCTTTAGAAACTGCTCTAGCGCAACAAGTTTATTGTAAATACTGGCCATGTCTGTTTCTTTGCAGTGTATATATATACATACATACATACATACATACATACATACATACATACATACATACATACATACATACATACATACATACATACATACATACATACATACATACATACATACATACATACATACATACATACATACATACATACATACATACATACATACATACAGGGTGTCCCAGCTATCACGCAGCACGATTTACAGAAAAGAGGAACGGCGTTACGTGAAGCCAACCTAGTGCGTATTGTTTCCAGTACAGTGAGTTGCCGCTAGTAATTTTTTCGTGAACTCGAGAAGTACTGTCCTAATTATCAAAGTGTCAATGAGAAAGTTGTAGAGCAACATGAAAAACTACCGATACAGCTTTCTGTTGCTCAATACGTGCTACATAAATGTGTTTTTCCGAGTGTGAAAGAAGCCCGCGAATACACGCAAAGTGCCTCGAGCAGCCAGTCGTGCGGCAATTCTGCTTGTATTCGCCGGCTTCTTTCACACTCGGAAAAACACAATTATGTAGCACGTATTGAGCAACAGAGAGCTGTATCGGGAGTTTTTCATGTTGCTCTACAACATTCTCATTGACACTTTGATAATTAGGACAGTGCTTCTCGAGTTAGATAATTAATTACAATTAATTAATTATCAGTAACGAACAAATCACTGGCGGCAACTACACTGTACTGGAAACAATACGCACTAGGTTGGCTTCGCGTAACACCGTTCCTCTTTTTATTGCGATAGCAATTATATGGACACTCAAAAGCAGATTTCTGCCGTCGGCGTCGCCGTCGCCGTCGCCGTCGCCGTGAGGTTCCGTATGACGTCATTTGGAGAAGAAATCGTCGCTGCGCGCCGAACGCTGTATGTGCGAGTGAAAGGGCGCGAGGGGCGCGTCTTTCACGGGGAGTGAACGCACGGCGGAGAACAAACGCGCGTTCTGCGCCGTGCTCGCTTAAGGGCTGCAGAAGTAGGCGTCTCTGTTCTCCTTCACAATCACCATGTATGTAGAGCAAACGCGCCTTCTTCCGACGACCGAGAGGCCGTGGGGGAGGGGGAGGGAAGGGAGGCGACGTTTAGCTGCGGCACGCAGTGCCTGTTTATATCAGAGGCTCCGGCAACAGTAACCAACGCCGCACGCATTTTGAGCGAACGCGGGCAAACGCCGATGGCGTCGACAACAGTTCTGCGTGTTGCCGATGCTGCTGCATGTCCAAGTTTATACAGCTGATAAAGCTAATATCATTACTCCGTATAGCTCTCTACAAGTTTGCTATCGCAATTGATGCTTCGCCTTTCAGGGGAAACTGCGACAACTTTTTTTTAATCGTGCTGCGGGATAGCTGGGACACCCTGTATATATATATATATATATATATATATATATATATATATATATATATATATATATACTCCGGCAGTGCGGTACAAACGACACCAGCGCAGTCTCCAGTACGAGCCAGTGAACTCCAGCGACAACCAGCGCGTGTACAGCGCACACCACTGCGCCCCAGCGTCATATCACTGGAACCAGCGTCTCGTCCAGTGTGACCCAGCTCTTATCCAGCGATCTCATCATTTCATATCTCATCAGTGTCGCAGTGACTCCCAGTGACTCCCAGCGTGCGCCAGCATCCCCAGTGCCATCCAGTGTCAAATAACGCGCTGGTTTCACACTGGAAGGCACTGGAAGAGTCTGGTTTTTGCAATAGGGTATATATATATATATATATATATATATATATATATATATTGTAGTGACAAATACCAAATACGGGTGCCAGCAGAAGACGAAGAAGAAGACGCTTCTGGTTGTTGGTGCTCGCACTCGCTACGCTTGGCCGTTGCCTGTTTCTGGCATTTATAAAAAAATTGCCGCAGTTTCACCCGAAAGGCGAAGCATCAATTGCGATAGCGAATTAGTAGAGAGCTATACGGAGTAAGGATAGTAGTTTTATCAGCTGTATAAACTTGGACATGCAGCAGCACCAGCAACGCGCAGAACTGTTGTCGACGCCGTCAGCGTTTTGCTCGCGTTCGCACCGAACGCGCGCGGCGTTTTTATATAAATACGCATTTGGTGCCGCAGCTAAACGTCGCCTCTCCTCCCTCCCTCCCGTCTCCCCACAGCCTTTCGCGCGACGGAAAAAGTCGCGTTTGCTCTCTATATATGGAAAGGAGGAAAGAGACGCTTAATTCTGCAGCCCTCCAGGGAGCACGGCGCAGAACGCGCGTTTGCTCTCCGACGTGCATTCGCTCCCTGTGAAAGCGCGCGTCCCTCGCGCCCTTTCACTCTCACATACAGCGTCCGGAGCGCGGCGACGATTTCATCGCCGTTGACGTCATACGGAACCTCACGGCGATGGCGACGCCGACGGCAGAAATCAGCTTTGGAGTGTCCATATAATTGCTATCGCAATAAAAACGCCAAGCGCATCTAACCTTGAACGCGTCTTATCAATTGGTGGAGGTGCTGGTTCCCTTTTCATCCTGGAACTCCGCACCCGGACTCTACCCCCCGCCTCGGCAATGCCTGACGACGCGCCACAGCAAGGTGCTCCCGCACCACCGGTGGTCGCCTGCTCCCGCGTGCCACGACAGTGAGACCCTGTCATTTTCAACGACACCGACGAGCATGACGTCGAAGACTGGCTCACTTCGTATGAGCGGGTAAGCGCCCACAATAAATGGGATGACGGCGACAAGCTCAGCAACGTCAACTTCTACCTGGCGGACGTAACACGTACAGCTGTGGTTCCACAACCATGAAGCTGATATTGCCAACTGGTCCTCCATTAAAACGAGCTTCGCGGAAGTCTTCGGCCGACCCGCTGTTCGCAAGCTCCGCGCAGAACATCGCTTGCGCGGTCGCGCCCAGCAATCCGACGAGAACTTCACTTCCCACATCGAGGATATTGTGGACCTCTGCCGTCGTATCAACCCTGCTATGTCCGGAGCCAATAAAATCTGACACATCATGAAGGCGATCGAGGACGACGCCTTCCACATGCTCATTGCCAAAAACCCCCAAATCGTCACGGACGTGGTCCAGTACTGTCAGAGCTACGACGAGTTGCGGAAACAGAGCATTTCTACACGCCTCCCGAGCTCTGACACAGCCAACATGTCAGCGTTAACTGTAAGCTCCGTTTCTACTGACACCACAATGCTCATGCGGCAGATACAGCAGTTTGTCCGAGAAGAAGTGGCACGACAATTGTCCCTTGTTAGCTGCGTTCCGGACACAGCGCAGGCGCTTGCTCCGACGCTACGCCAGGCCATAGAGGAGCAAATTTCTGAGGCTCTACCAACCACCTACCAGCATCCGCCTGTTTCCGCTCCTCTGACCTATGCTGAGGTCGCACGTCGCCAGTCACCAGCAATGCCACTCAGCACGGATCCTGTTCGACCAGCCAATACCTTCTACGCTGCGCGCGCGCCTATCCACCCGAACCGGCCTCCTTTTCGCCGTCCCGCACCACCGTCCACTAATCCTTGGCGCACCCAGGACAACAGGCCTATTTGCAACTTCTGTTGTCTACCTGGCCATGTCGCACGTTTCTGTCATGGTCGTGACCTCCGTACTAGTGCGGGCGAAGTAAATCAAGGCTACTTTCCTTCTGAGCCACCACACCCGATCTCTTCCCACTCAACGATGAACCGCTGCTCATCGAATCGACGTGACTACGGCCCCCGTCGGTCGCCCTCACCACGTCGCCGTTCACTTTCCCCAATGGTTCGTCGCCCCCTACCAGTCCAGGCGGAAAGCCAGCCCTCGCAGTTCCGGAGGCAAGAGCTGCGCTCGTGTCGACAACTTCAAGGCCTAGATTTCTACCTGCGAACGAAATAACCGTGAATATCGAAGGTGTTTCTGTGCAAGCACTTGTTGATACTGGAGCCGCTGTGTCTATTCTCAGTGGAGAACTGTGCCGCAAGCTTAAGAAAATTACGATTCCGCTTTCCGACGTCTTCCTGCGTACCGCAACCGCACACCACATTCATCCTTCAGTGGTATGCACAGCTCGCCTTGTCATTCAGGACATTTTGTATGTAGTCGAATATGTCGTTTTTTCACCGTGTTCACATGACGTTATTTTGGGTTGGGACTTTCTTGCTGCTAACCATGCCGTTGTTGACTGTGCGCGTGACGAACTTGAGTTGTCGCCGACGTGTGATGCCGCATCTGACAAGCCGCCTTCTCGAGTGGTCGTCGCCGCGGACACTGATATACCTCGTTTGTCTTGTGTTCTTGTGCCACTTTCTTGCGACTGTGCTCCTTCTTCCACCGCCTTGTTTGCGCCCTCCGAAGCCTTCGCCTCTCGCAAAGACTTCCTCCTCCCTTTTGCAGTTCTCACAGTCGAAAACTCATGCAGCGCCATTTATGTCACGAATCGGTCCTCTTCCCCAACCACCTTATTCCGTGGTGAATGTATAGGTTGGCTTGACGATGTTGATTCCGCCTACTCTACTCAACTGCCTGACGACAGGATAAGTTCTCGTCGACAGCATTACTCCTGTTACCACCGCCGATTCGTCCTCCTTAGAAGCCTTCCTTCCGTCAGTTGATTCCGTACTCCCACCTGCCCAGCGTACTCAACTCTTGGAACTGCCCGACCGCTTTCGGATGTCGTTCGATGATAAGGAATCTTCCTTGGGCCGCACATCCTCCATCGTTCACCACCTTGACACCGGCACCCATGCACCCCTATGCCAGCCTCCATACCGTGTTTCTCTCGGTGCAAATTATGTAAATGTAGGGCGGATCTGCCACATATTCTATGGACATGCTCGAAGGCGGCTCCTTTCGAGGGCCGCAAAATTCAAAACCGGCAGCAGTGGGAGACCATGCTGCTCAGCTCAGACCAGCAAGACCAAGTCTGGGCCATCCAGCTAGCCGAGGCAGCCGCTGAGACCCAGGGGATCTCGGCCGTCTGCTAGGTGGAGGGAGACTGCGTCCGCCCTCGTGAATTGCTGGCACCATTAAAGTTGAATCTCTCTCTCTCTCTCACGCTGAACGCCGTGTCATTGACGAACAGGTCAACGACATGCTTCATCGTGGCGTAATACAACCCTCGCGCAGCCCTTGGGCCTCCCCAGTTGTGCTGGTGAAGAAAAAAATCACAGCATATCCACGGGGTGAATGATGATGAGTGGGCGAAGCTCCGGAGGGAATCATCGGATCTCCCGCTTAAGGGGACGCTAGCACAAACGCGTTAGAGACGTGCAGTACTCTCTAGTAAGGGGGAGCGGCCACAGCGTCTTACGCAGCCATTTACACATGCCGGAACGTGCACCGCGTTTGCCGACGCCATCACATGACTGCTGAGAGAGTATACCCCCCGTATTCATAAACGCTCCTCGACTTGAACTTGAGTTGCCACCGCCTTGGGCAGCGCGTTCGAAACGCGTTGAAGGTAAGGCGGAGAGGCCACAGCGTCTTACACCAGCTTCTTACACGGGCCGTAACGCGCTAGCACAAACGCGTTAGAAACGCGCTAGAAACGCGGCCTTTCGTTAATGTTGGGTATTTATTGCCATCGTGGTGCTTGTGTCTAAGTGTGCTTCGTGGCGTAGTGGGCTAACGCCGCGCGCTCGGAAGCGAGGGGTCCCTGGTTCGATTCCGCGCTACGGACACAACTTCGGAATTTTTTTTTCTCATTTTTCTCAGACTGGTTACACACTACTACTACGACGAGGGACGAACGGGTGCCGCTTTAAGGAGCTTCGCCCCTAAAAGGACGGTAACATTCGATTTTGCGTTGATTATAGGCGCCTTAACAAGATCACACGAAAAGATGTTTATCCGCTGCCCCAAATCGACGACGCTCTCGACTGCTTGCAAGGAGCAGAGTTATTTTTCTCTTTTGACCTTCGATCTGGGTATTGGCAGGTCCCTATGAATGACACTGACCGTCCGAAGACTGTGTTTGTAACCCCAGACGGGTTATATGAGTTTAACGTGATGCCATTCGGCCTTTGTAATGCGCCTGCCACCTTCAAACGCCTCATGAATAACATTCTTAGAGGCCTCAAATGGCACAAGTGTCTGTGCTACCTGGACGACGTCGTAGTCTTTTCGAAGGACTTTGACACCCATCTGAACCGCCTCGCAAGCGTCCTGACTTGCCTTTCGGATGCTGGACTGCAGCTCAACCTGAAGAAGTGCCACTTTGCCGCCCGCCGGCTTACAATCTTAGGCCATGTTGTCAGCAAGGACGGTGTCCTTACCGACCCTGCAAAGCTTCGCGCCTTCGCCGAGTTCCCCAGACCGTCTACGCTGAAGGAGCTCCGTAGCTTTATAGGCCTGTGTTCGTACTTTCGCCGATTCGTGCGTAATTCTGCGTCCATAATAGTCCCCTTAACGCAGCTGCTTGCCAACAGCCAAGGCATCTCGGCTTGGTCTACAGCCTGCGAAGACGCATTTGCCACCTTACGCTATCTTTTGATATCCCCACCTATTCTACGCCACTTTGACCCAGACGCTCCAACAGAAATCCACACGGACGCTAGTGGAGTCGGCCTCGGCGCTATTCTAGCCCAGCGTAAGTCTGGCTTCGAAGAGGACGTCATCTCTTACGCTAGCTGCACTCTCACCAAAGCGGAAACGAACTATTCGGTCACGGAAAAAGAATGTCTTGCTATCGTTTGGGCAATCACCAAATTTCGACCTTACGTATATGGTCGTCCATTTGACGTCGTGACTGATCACCACGCCTTGTACTGGCTGTCGTCATTAAAAGACCCATTTAGTCGCCTAGCTCGTTGGGCGCTTCGTCTACAGGACTATGACATCCGTGTTGTCTACCGGTCAGGTCGTAAGCATTCGGATGCCGACGCTCTTTCGCGCTCACCACTGCCTGATGAGTATGGTGCTGCGTCTGTCTCAAGCTATGATTCTTCTTCTCTTACATTCGCCGACATGCCATCTGAGCAACGCCGGGATCCTTGGATAGCATCTCTTCTAGAGTATTTATCTCAGCCATCACCCCGCACCACCGACCGCTCGCTTCGGCGCACTGCTCGCCACTGTGCCATCAGCGAAGGGCTCCTGTACCGCCGCAACTACCTCTCTGATGGCCGTAAATGGTTGCTAGTGATTCCTCGCCATCTACGTTCTGACATCTGTGCGTCTTTTCATGCGGATCCTCAATGCGCCCATGCCGGTGTCCTAAAGACGTATGCACGCCTACGGCTTCGATACTACTGGCGCGGAATGTACCGCTTCTTTCGGCAGTACGTCCCCTCGTGCTCCAAGTGTCAACGCCGCAAGAGCCCACCTAACCAGATAACAGGGCCGCTTCAACCATTGCCTTGTCCCTGCCGTCCTTTCGACCGTATCGGCATTGACTTGTACGGCCCTCTACCATACACCCCAGATGGCAACCGCTGGGTTATCGTCGCCGTGGACCACCTCACGCGCTACGCGGAAACTTCAGCGCTTCCGGCGGCCACAGCACGTGAAGTCGGCTCGTTCATCCTTCGCAACCTTGTTCTTCGTCATGGTGCGCCTCGCGAGCTTACTGAGTGACCGTGGTCGTTCATTCCTCTCCGAGGCTGTAGAAGCCCTGCTCCGCGAATGCACCGTTGTCCATAGTTTACGAGCGCATATCATCAGCAAACGAATGGTATGACTGAACGCTTCAATCGCACTCTCGGTGACATGCTCGCTATGTACGTTTCCGCTGACCACACTAACTGGGACCACATCCCTTCCCTTCGTTACGTATGCCTACAATAGCGCCACTCAGTCTACAACGGGATTCTCTCCTTTCTTTCTTCTTTCTGGTCGCGAACCTTCCTCGTTTATGGACACGATTCTTTTGTATCGCCCCGACGCTTCAGAATCTACGACTCTATCCGAAGCTGCCACCTATGCCGAAGAATGTCGTCAGATCGCACGCTCACTTACCGCGCAAAGCCAGGCCAGCCAGAAACATAGTCGAGACGCAGGCTTATCTTTTCCATCATATTCACCTGGAACGCTGGTATGGCTCCGCGTTCCCTCGTCTACCCCCGGCCTTTCCACAAAGTTCAGCTCCAAGTATGACGGCCCTTACCGGGTTCTACGACAGACGTCCCCGGTCAACTACGTCGTTGAAGCCTGTTCAGCCATCTACGGACCAACGACGTCGCGGACGCGAAACTGTTCATGTCGACCGACTGAAGCCGCACTACGACCCACCAGTGCTGCCTGCCCCATAGGTCGCCAGCATGGCTCCTTTTTCGCCGGGGAGTGATTGTAGTGAAAAATACGGGCGCCAGCAGAAGACGAAGAAGAAGACGCTTCTGGTTGTTGGTGCTCGGAACCGGCCTATCCCCCTCAGTGGGTTGTGCCAAGTGTTGAGGCATCATCATCATCATCATCATCATCATCATCATCATCATCATCATCGCCGCACTCGCTTCGCTTGGCCGTTGCCTGTTTCTGGCATTCATAAAAACGCCAAGCGCATCTAACCTTGAACGCGTCCTATCAATATATCATCATCATCATCATCATCATCATCATCATCATCATCATCATCATCATCATCATCAGCCTATATTTATGTCCACTGCAGGACGAAGGCCTCTCCCTGCGATCTCCAATTACCCCTGTCTTGCGCTAGCGTATTCCAACTTGCGCCTGCGAATTTCCTAACCTCATCATCCCACCTGACTTTCTGCCGTCCTCGACGATATATATATATATATATATATATATATATATATATATATATATATATATATATATATATATATATATTCGTATGTGATCTTATCCATTAGGCGGCCGTTTTCGCTAATAATCGTACGTCCAACATCAGAACATGAGGATTCGCCGGAATTTGCCCTCGCGAACAGTTATGGCGTAAGAAGTTTTTATGGACACAGGTCATGGGTCCGTATTCATAAAACATTCTTGAGGTAGAAATTTTTGTACGAGGAAGTGCCAGCCAGTGTTGATGTGGAGCATACAATTATCAAAGGTCACTGGTCAATGGCAAAGAGCACTTACGAATAAAAAGCTTTGTGAATACGGGAACCGTATTCACAAAACGCTGTTGCGTTAGAATTGTTCGTAAAAGAAAATTCCAGTCATTCATGAAGCTGGACAGCCGGAGCGGTTATCGAAGGCGGGCGCGCGGTCAGTGGTAAACATCAGTTCTGAACTAAAGCCTTTATGAATTCTGTCCCTGGTGATCTAAAATCTCTCAGAACGCTTTCTCAGAGTCAGTGGTCCAAGGGACACTGCGCCCACTTTATCACCAGAATCGGCCGATCTTGCACGTTGCATGATGAAAGAAATGAAATCGAGCGAGAGGAATCCTTACATTACACCGGCCCAGCTTATACCGGCCCTTGTCCACACACACAAAAAGAAAAAAAAAAACGCTTTTAAGCTAGAATTGTTCGTAAGAACAAACTCTAGCCAATACTGGTGCTGTGGATATATTATTAAGAAGGGTGGCCGGCCAATGAGGAAAAAAAATCACTTATGAAAGAAAACCTTTTCGAAATGAAATACGGCCTTTGCTTATCTGAGACGAGCGGCCTATACTATGACAGCACCAACGCAGTTCTGAGCGCATCAGACCCGCGCTCTAGGCTGGTGTGATGGATGTTGAGCATGTACGAAGCTGCGAAGCTTGGTCCGAAAGGAAGTGGCATGTGTTGAAAATGGCAAACACCGGTCGATGTACACTCCCTAAATAGCTGCAATAGGCGATAGCAGGAACTACTGCTCCATCAACGGTGATCGGGCATCTCGTCGCCAGTTACTGCGTAAAGGTTAATGCGGGATCTTTCGCTGTCGATAACTGCACTGTGGTGTCAGGAGGAGTCTTACACGGCGTAAAAATAAAGCTCCGAAGCTGCCCTGTTCATTAGGCTTTTACTCCAGTCTATTCAGTTGCACAAATTCTCAGATGGAACAACAAGAAAAATGAATGTACCGCACAAAACTTCAAAACATTATCAGCTACTGAGATATGTTAGTTATCAAAACTGTTTGCGATTGGCAAGCATCAAGGATTAAGTGTCTGTTGCGTGTTTGAGTGACCGCTGGACTCCGCAATGAAAGCAAAAGCGATGCAGACAAATCACCCATTACAGAACCTTCGCTCAGCACTTGTGAAGAAATAATCGCTATAATTTTCTGTCAGGTACTGTCAAGACGCCCTATCACTGCCCGGTTATTTAACTGAGAATTACACTTGAGACATGACATTACCCTACAGTGAAGGCAAATATGTGCCTTCTTGCCATGTTCAATGCCAGCTGGGAGAGTGGCCGCCTTGAACCTTGCTGGAAACGAGCTCGTGTTATCCCTGTTATCAAGCCTGGCAAGTCTCCAACAGACATAAACTCCTTTCGTCCGATTGCTCTTCTCAGTTGCGTGGGAAAGCTTATGGAAAAGATGGTATTGACCAGCCTGGACTGGTTGCTGCTGAATATGAATATCTACCCTCCGCAAATATCAGGGTTCAGAAAGGACCGCAGCAGCATAGACAGCGTGATTAGCCTTGTCAACTGCGTGAAACTCAACAAAGCTGCACGCAACATCCCCATCGGAGTATTCCTCGACATCAAGGGAGCGTTCGATAACGTGACTCACGAGGCTATCCTATACGCTCTGAAGTCTGTTGGAGTTGGCGGTCATATGTACCGCTAGATCTCGGACTGATCGGACAGTCCACATGTCCACAAAAGATGGTGACACAGCTCCGCACACAGTGCATCGATGAGTTCCCCAGGGCGGTGTCTGAGGTCCGACCTTATTTAACATCTCCCTCATTGGACTGAAAAAGTGCATTCCCACATTGATTGAAAACTCTTTATATGCAGACGACATCTGTATATGGAGCTGTGGTCGCAACAGAGGTGTCCTACGATTAATATTGCAGAAAGCTATCAACTCAATAAAAATTTTCTGCTCGCACGAGGTCTAACGATGCCATCAGAAAAGTGTGCCGCCGCCATTGCTTTCACCAGACGTGATGTCTCGCGCTACACGTTAAAAGTTGAGTACTCTTCCATTCGGTACATGTCAAGTCACAAGTTTCTGGGCGTGACAATTGACAGACTAACTAAAGGAAAAATGTGGTTGATCCCTCTTATATAGGAATCGGTATAGAACACGAAAGTGAAACGTGTCTTCACAGAAGTAGTGTAATGTTTATTGCACATTGATATATAATGTCTATTGGTGTTTTGTGGCTAAAGCGCCCTTAGGCGTTGATGCACCCACGCTGACGCCTGGTGGCACGTCTCCTCCATCACGACTACCAACGTCGATGACCATGAGCAACCGTCGTGCATATGGAAGCTGCACTACGCTGCACACGCTAGCACAACGCGAAAGACGAAGCACGTAACTGACACACTAATACAACGCGCAAGACAAAGCACGTAACTGAATCGTCACCGAGTCAAATCAGCGCGTACAGCGCGTCGTAATTGCAGCCTCCGCGATCAACTTCAGAAACATTTTCAGAGCTAATTGCGGAGGCCACGCTCCGCTGTGCTGAGTACGGTGAACGCCACCTAGGTGGCGTTGGTAGTGCTTCTTGATGCCAGCGTCCCTTCGAATGCTGGCATCGAGGCGTCGTAGTGCTGAGACCACCGAAGCGTTCACTGTCGGTGCGCGTTAGTGTCATAATGCAGTACTTCTCTTTTCTGCTCGTAGGCGGCGGCACCGCCCCGAGCAAGAGCGCGGGTACACGGAGGAGTGTTAGATATATAAGGCGCGTCTGTGTAGCTCTCTGCAAATGCGTTTGTGGCGCAATGGGTTAAACGCTCGGCGATCTATCGTCGCGGACCGAGAGGTCGTGGGTTCGATTTCCAAATTTTGCATGTTTGTGGAACTTTTTCTTCTGGTTTCTTTCTTTGTATTATGTTCGTGTACATTGTAAGAACGTCATTCCATTTCCGTATGACGTATTTCCGTGACGGAAATACGTCAGTGAAGTCTTGGTGGACCCCGGCAAAGGAAAAAATTGGGTCATACGTGAGCATCTTCCATATCCTATCAAGCAACACTGGGGGCTGCTCTGTCAATGCTCTGCCACGCGTGTATACGGCTTTCGGTGAAGGTCTTCTACGATACAGCCTTCCTGTGCTACAGGGCATTTCCCAAACCAACATAAATCACTCACTGGTGCGCAAGCAATAGCCCTGATGGTTTGCCTCGGCCTGCCGAAAAACACATCAAGTGTAAGAACCCTTGCAGAAAGCAGACACCTATCGGCTCCAGTGCTTCTGCAGCAGGAGTTTCTCCGAGTCCACATGCGCTTTGCCACCAGAACGCCGGGTCAACCGCTTGCTTCAGACAGCGGTCCTGTGGTGCTGAGCTTGCTCCCGGCGAATTATCAAAGCGCATCTCTGCCGATGGAGCCACCGTGAAAAATTACTTCGTGGTCAATTGTCACTTTCGTGCCCGGACCAGCGCTGACTTATTTCGCTCTAGAGCATGTCAACACTAGCTACAGGGATCACCGTCATATTTACACTGGTGGCTCTGTTACTCCCACATCATCTGCCATTGGTGAGTGGATTCCGTCTGTGAGTGTTACCATCTCTGCCACTCTCAGTCACCGTGCTTCATCTACTACAGCCACTGAACTAGCTACACTGCGGGCTGCTTTTCATTACATCACAGACCAGACAGCTGAGTCTCGGGCCATCTTCACCGACTCAAAAGCGGCCCTGCAGTCCCTGAAGTCCCCACAGACGGATGAACAACTCGTAATGGACATCAGACGCCTATGCAACAAAGCCTGCGAACTGCATCACAGCGTTGTGCTTCAGTCGTTACCAGTCCACTGCGGAATACAAGGCACCGTCCAAGCTGACCACGCTGCCAAAGCTGGACACGACACTTCGAGAGAAATGGTCCAGATACTTTTCTCTGGAAAAGACGCGGCGACAATGGTATCTGCACACGCTTGGCGTTTCCAGCAATCCCTTTGGACAGATGAAAGTCACCAGTACGGCTCCCTATACGAAACTGATCTATCGTGGGACTTCTACATGCCGCGAGTCCTCAATAGACGAGACCAAACATGCCTACACCCCATTAGACTGAATGTCACCTACACGAACTACTTCAAAAGAAAGATTAAACTGACTGACTCACCAATGTGCTTTCAATGTGACGCCCCTGAAGACCTGCAACATGTTCTGTGTGACTGCTGCCGCTACGCGAGTCTTTAAAGGCGGCATTACACCACAGGACTCGAGCTACCACGTGTGCGTTACACGCCACGATAGCGCTGCTAACGTTCTTGCGGGCCACGAGCCTTAACGAAACTTTGTAAATAGTGTAATAGGTGTGCGCGTGTGACTGTATGCACAGCTAAATGTTTATCACTGTATCTACAATAATCATCACCCAGCACCTGGAGTAGCTTGTCAGGCGAATAGCCAGACTAACATCTCGAGCATCGCATTAAAACATGTTTCTCTCTCTCTCTCTCTCTTAAGAAAACTTCGCGAAGCGTTAATAGTCCAATTCGTAACCACGACCCTGGTCCCAACGCAAAGACCAATAATGCTTACTATTTCGTGCCACCAGTTTGCTTGTGTTTATTATTCTAATTACAAAAAAAGGCTTTCAAGCGGTAGTTTGTTTAGGACACATGAAAGTATTGAAAAAGACATGGCCACGCAACTCGGTAGTGTTTTGGCAAACTTCCAGAACAGCTTTAATCAGCTTCCAGAGCACCAGCGAAACCCCCCGTAGAGAAGGGAAGATAACTGAGATAAATTTTAGGAACAAAATTTTGCCTTTGCGTGTTCTACTTTTGTCGTAACTACCGTGGTACTGGAACTTAATTGTAGCTCAAACTAAGAATGAAAGACGCTCTACGGGCCAAAGAGGTACCTCACCATCGAAGCAAAAAATTGCCTCCCTTCCTCTCGTCACTTTCTTCATTGAGAATTAACGATGTGGCTTCAGTAAAAATAAAAGAAGAAAACAAAAGGGGGGAAGGGGGGGGGGGAGAAGGAGAGGTAGCCCAGCGTTTGAAAAAAAAACTATCAATACAAGATGGGAACTGATAAAAAAAAACTTATAATACCACTGCCCAGCAAACGTCGACCAGCGGAAAGGCTCACGTGGCTCGTAGAAAACGCCCACCACACTGTCCCTTGCACCATTCTCTCACTCTCTTATTTCTTCTGCGAGAACGACATCATGCAAAAGCTGTCAAGAAGACTTCAAAGGTGAAGAGGTGAAGCGATCATTAAGACCCCCGGAGAGCGTCATAAATTAACACGCGGGAACTCGCGGCACTTTCTCTGTATATATCTTTGTTTCCTCACTTGCCCTTTTTATTAGACGTGTTTTAGGAGACGTTGGCGCCTGCAGGAGTTTTTGACTGATTATTTCATCTGATGTACATGTGAAAAAAAAAATGAGCAGGAAAGCCTGGTGCACTTCGAGAGCAAAGAAAGGAGAGGGAGAAAAAAAAAAAAAACGTCATGAGCTAAAGCCTAAAGTGCACGGCTGTTTCAGTTTCAGTGTCGATGACATTATTATGGGAGATGACGAAACGAGATCTTTGCGGATGTGGCAGCAAAATTTTCTGCAGCGCAGCTGACCTAGTTTCGGTGAATTAAACCGCATATTTATATATCTCCTAGGCAATGTGGAATATTAAGCATCATCAACAAACCATATATCTCTCAAGACTTTCGCAAAGGTTTTGTTTATAGTGCAACGCCCTTAGCGGTGAAGTCTCGTCATTTTTATGCGCTCCGCGTCCTATAGCATAAACAGCCTTATTTCTTCCAATTCCACACTTAATTATGTCCCTCTGGAGTAGAACATCGTGGCGGTGTTCTTTTGGTATGCTGAGCAAATATTCTGATGTTTGTACTGAAAGTAGGGACCGTAACTTCAGGTTCTCGCTTCCGGAAGCTCCACTGGTCCTTTCTTGTAAAACATCGAGGCAACTCCATTATATAATGTGCGCAAACTTTATATGGGCAAAGAGCATACAACGAAGGATGATACAAAATCTACCGGGTGGCAGGCAATCTATAGCAACTCCCACCGACCTTGCTCGCAGCTACAGCATACGAGGCTTCCGCGCCTCGTCTACAGCAGGAAAGAACGAAGCTATTGCTTAGTGCGATGTTCCCGATTAAATACGCAACAACTCAAAAAAGTTGCTTCGCAACCAGCGAGAGTACATCACTTCTTCGGTTCTTCCTTGCTTTCCTATGACATCACTCTCTATACTTGATGTCAAGCATTAGCCTCGCCATTGGTCCGTTCTATCGTTGCATCAGTGCTGCACTCCTGCGATGCAATACTGAAAGCGAGGCAGGTCCCGTGGGGCATGCACGCGCATTTCATTGTTATAACGCCGGACGAAAAGTGAACAGACAATAGCCGTTTGCGCCAAACCTTACAGCGATACTTGCAAATCACTTGGAATTACCTGTCGACGTGAATATCACTGTAGAGATATAGGCTGTGTTCCAGAAGATGTCTGTGCATGATGTCTGTGATGTGTATGGATCCATAGCCTTCGGCTAAGGATACAGACAGTGGTGCCCATGTATTGCAGCAAGGAAATGGCTGTAATAATAATAATAAACAAGAATTTGAATTTGAATATTTGCCGTAGGCGGCCAAGTAGATGGCTAAGCGGACAGTGGCCATCTTAAGTCTCGTTCTTATTCTCACGAAGACGCCAAAGAAGGCGGTTTTGCATTGAAGTCAAGAATTTTGCGGGCTACTTTCCTGTCCAAACAAGATGTTGGCTGAGCAGGACGCTTGGAAACTCGACGCGAAGATCGTATGCACACAAGAAAACGTAGACGCGCTTTCCTGCCCTTAATGTAAGTCACGTCGAGTTTTTCATAGGTTCGCCGACGTAAAGAGTTAAACTACAGAAATATTGCGTGCTTTTCTCAACTTTTTTTTTTGTCCCGGCAAAGTAGCATGACGTCGTGGAAGCGTCTTCCATACGTCTTCCAGACGGTTCGAAACGCGTTGCATTACTTGGGCTCGAAGCTGTCTCGGCTGTCTCCTTAGCTGTCTACGTAGACTGTCTCCGATGATGGCCAGAATTGGAACAGACCGATAGACCTCAAATCAGCGAGGATTTCTTGCCGCAGATTATAGAGAAGAGTGAGGCAGGTTGAAATCGAGATCTCTGCTTTCGAAACTTTGATCTTGCCAAATCTAGCTTTACACACTTAATCACTACCTGTGTACGCATTGAAAATATGGGAAAACAGTTCTGTGTTTGAGGATGGCCTTATAGTCTGGAGGGTGCTGAATACTAAAAACGCATATTACGTGACTTGAGCGTGTCGAGATAGAAACGGTATGGTTTATATTTGGCACACATGAGATTGATTATTTGCTACTTTTTATAAGGCTCTTAATAAAATTCAAAATTTGAAATGGCCGGAAAGTTAGCAGGTTGGCTATTCTCAGAGTTGTTTAAAAAAGTTACAGTTACATATAGGTATGCAAATCCTTGCCACAAAGAATATTTGTTACAACTAAAATATTCACGAACAGTGATGTTCGTCATAATACAAATTTAAGTACTTTTTTTTTACTCGAAGAGTTGCTGGTCGAAATTCTCTTCCGGCTAATGTATCTTTGTTAAGATACATAATTATTTATATTGTTTCGATGAAAATGAGACGCTATTTCTTTCATCAGTCGCAGACTCAGCAGAATGTCAATAAAGATGTAGGAACGCGCTGGTCACATCATCCAGTGTGCTGCGGAAGAAGAAATGCAGCAAAAATTGAGCCCTTCATTGTTTTCACCCACAAGCGAACTGTTTCAACACGATCGCGCTTTCTTTCACTGTTTCTAACTGCGATACAGTAGTGGTGCAGGTTGAGGCATCTCTCCTTTATGCCTCTCTCACTTTCTGTTCCCACAGTGCCCAGTTTTCCCCATGACTATCTTTCTAAACAGACCGCTTGAATCTCCGCGATCGTTGCAGTGCGTAGCAAGGCTTCAGATCGATCGCCTTAGAGCACGGAGGCACCCGACATCCAGATTGTGCGAACAATTCAATACAGCTTCAAAAAAACTTAGAGGGCCCGCAAGCTGGATACCTGTTAATGTGACTGTACTTACTATCTATTTATGGCAACATTGATTTCAGTTTTGACAACGTTACCAATTGCTTGAGCAAAGTTATCTCCAGTTTTACAGGCCCACGCCTGTAAAACTAAATGAAACTGGTAAGTCGGCTTCTCCCCGCAAAGACTCTACATGTGAAAAAGCCAGCTGTTCAGTTAGCTCTGCACGGTCATATAGCTCTTCAAGTGCGTGCGGTAAGAAAAAAAATGCTTACTTTTTTCTGGGTACCTGTAATGTCTCATATTTTCTTCCCGTCAGCCTCATTGACCGAAAAACTGTCCTCCGGCGGAACACCCGTGCCCTCATACCCCCACATGTCGGCTCTCTTGCCCACAATCTTTCTCGGATGGAACATGTCTCTCTCCGTAGCCTGCCGTAGCTTGGGTGTGTCCTTACACGAGCCTTCACCTGTAGCTGGGGAAAACTACACGAAAGCAATGCCCAGTGTTCGAAGTGCTCAGATTCCGTTGTCTGCAGCCGATGCCTGTCATCCACTTTGGATCGTGCCCTGGGACACAGACAATCCGCGAAAGTGCACTTAACGGTGTGAAGTTGAGAACTGACAAATGATCATCGCTGGATCATCAGCGATGGATCATGGACAATGCATTTTACAATTCGCTGTGGCGCCAGCTGCACGAAATGGGCCTCTATGCCTACATATAATTTCATTTCCACATTATGCCGCGTGGAAACGCAGGCGAAAGAGAAAAAGTAAAAGAAAACACACCCAACTAATCATTGTAGTAGTCCCAGGTCATTATTGAAGAATAAACTACATCATAAAAAGAAAGTACAGAAGTGTATTTGAGAATTTTATGTTCCTAAATTGGTGACAGCATGTCAGCGATATACAAACATGCCATGAAATTGTCGCTCATTTATGTCACTCAAACGTAAGAAAAAAAGTATCTTTGCTCTCACTCCAGTAATGAATTGATTGCGCCTAAGATAACAGTCATGTGACCCGTTGGCTTTTAACGGTCATGGCTATGTGAGACGGTAACACACCGTAGGTTTCTGATGCACTTCCCGTATAGTCATCACCATGACGCTTGACAATGCTTGTGGCAACATTTTTAACAACCACTCACAATGCATATACATCGTACTGGCGTAACCTGACGCCCCTCATCCTTGGAATATTTACCATTATGGCAATTTCCCGCCGACACCGAACGTAAATATAGGCGTCAGAACATGTAACACTACCTAGAAATGCAATGAAAGTTGCCCAAAGAGCGAACACTTTTATGTAAACATTCTCATTCAATTGTTCGAAAAATATGGCCACTCAGAAAGAAAAAAAGAACGATACGTCATCATTCGAAAATTATATTCACCAATAACCGAAAATCAGACTATGTATAAAACGACAAAAAAATGTATGCCGAATCGAAAAAACATATAACTGGAAACGCCTGCCTTTACATAGTATGTAGGCTTTCACGTCTAAAGTAAAACGACGATACTAACAGATGGTGGGGGTCAGAACAACCGCCGTCCAGCGACGTCCGGAATTTGGACACAGGCTGGTCACACGTGGTTACGAGATTGATTTGGTTGGTCGCTGTAATTGCAAATGACGTGCTACGAGAGTATGAGTAATTAATGCGTGTCTAGTCTGAGCTGTGCACGAAATAAGTTTCTACTGTAGTATATTTATTGATTGCGGTTGCACATACATAATGTGGTGCGATCCATATGGAACGGTAGGGTACATCCAAGGTGCTTCACAAGCACGTGGCTTGGAAGTTTTTTGGAAGCTAGTCGTAGAGCCGTGCTTTATGTAACTGCTTGCCGCTGCTTGGGAGCTTATATTGATAATGAGGAACTTGTTAATTAGGCAATATCCTTCCAGGTTCAGTAAATATATAGAAGAGCAACCTGGAACACGGACAAAGGAGGACGGAACATGAATGGACGAGTTTCGTGAACCTTCCAGGTTCACATAGTTCCAGAGTTGTTGTTTTTTTACTTCTTTTTATATATACATATATATCTACGCAGTCGTTCGGAGGGATTGTGGACATTCAATAGCGGAATGATGAAGCCATGCTCGCAAAACTGGGGAAGTACGTGGAACTGCCATGATCGCTTAATCTTCATGCTCGGTATAACCTCTGGCAGCGAGAAAGAGAGTCACCGATCACATACGAGGCAAACTACAACCACAATATTGTGTATGTTTGGCTCTGCGCATCGAACACCTATGCGACGCTTGAGGTGTGCCGACTCCACAGCTTAACACGCGTAGAGCGATCATAAATACATAATTTGCATCGTTCGTTGAGATCGCTGACATCCTCAGACAATCAACGTTTCACGAGTAACAGTTTTCCTTGTCAGCATGCGCAGAAATATTCAGAGCTACTCAACGGACTTAATATTAGTTGGGTAAGTAGTGAAGGAGCCAAGAGCAACGGCCTAAGGTAAGTACGGTTTTCTACTGTGAGTACGGTTCCTACGGTAAGTACTGTTTCTACTGTAAGTGCGGTTTTCTACTGCTTAATGCGATTTATCTTTTTCCATACGACTGAAAAAGAATATAAGGCAAAAATTATAAGAGTGAATGAAGATCTAACTTGGCTCTCTGTGAAACTCACGTCCTCTCCATTAAGACTAACTCAGCTCCCCTACCAATCCAACGACAAAAGCAGCTGTTCTCAAATTTATTCGGCACCATTACCAGTACGGCAGGCTGTCTTTACAAAAAGGCTTTGCAGGGTACTCTTTTATGTACGACTCTTTTTTTTTTTTTTCATTGAGGTGAAAATATGAAATGTCTCATACGTCTCATATATTTTTCATACGTCCTAATCTGTTTGTGTTCGAAGGGACATCACCACCGGGCTATCTCCTACAAGTACTTCACTGGTTAAAAAAAGCGTATGACTGTCTTTTATTATTTTTAATTTTTTGCTGAGTGGGATCCATGGCTAGAGAGATGCTATAGTGAAATGCAGGAGCCTCACGACATTCGTACCTTTGGTAACTGTTTGCAAAGGGACTCCCTGAATATCTGTGTTCTCGCTGTTTTGTCAAATATCCAATATGAAACATAGGAGTCAGTCATCATCAGCGCGAACTTCAATGTGCGCGCAGTTCCGCGACACGTCCTGCTGTGGCCATCCATACTTGACAACTATATTCAGTCAACAGCCTGCAGAAATAAAAAGACCAGTTGTCATCAAAAAAATATATATATTATCAAGAGATTAAGCGCACTTTATTTGCGGACATATTCTTTTGGCAATGTAGAAAATTACTTTGTGGCATTTCGAAGAAATGGAGTTGCGGAAATGTGTGAGTAAACGCGACCACAGTAGCACAGCCTCTTGCCCGCGAGTAATTCCTCTCAACAATCTCATCGTCAGTGCCAAGAAATAAAAAGTAGTAGCACTCAAAATGTATCCTCCTCTCTTCGACACGATTATCTCGTTTTGCTTCTTCTCTTTACTTTGTTTTTTCTTGCTTGCTTCTAGGTGCGCATCATAAAATTCCTTCATAAACAAGAGCAAAAACAAGAATAGCTTTTTTGTGTTGCTCGGTATCTGTACGATGAGCAACACGAGAACAAGGGAAACATCGTGTTCTCGTGTGGCTCATCGTCTTGAATTCTTATCTCCCGCATCTCCCGTAATATCAGACAAAATGTACATAGCTAAGGCTGCTGCCAAGCGGCGAATAGTTCTTACGAAAGAAAACATTTGCATCTTCGGCACCTAGACCTATATTAACAAAAAAAAAAACGTTCTTACGCTAGAATCCTTCGTAAGCGGAGATGCCAGACAATCGTGATTTTGGACATAATATTGGTGAAGCCGGCCGTCCAATGGCAAGGAGTCCCTACAAACATAGACAAAAAAGAATAAAAAAAAAAGAAAATAAAAGATACGTGAATTCTCTGAGCTTATTCGCATGCGGCCAGAGCAGGTTTTCACGGCAAACACATTTATTACCTCAAGGACGACTTCTTCGCTATGTGCGCGAAGAAGTCGTCCCGAAATGTGCCCTCCTGGGGTCTCCGAAATACACACACACTCAGGCACCACCACCAAGGTCGATCCAAATGGTCGCGAAGCTTCGGGCGAAAAGCGGTTCAGAACGAATTGTCACTGACATCAGCAAGGGTGGTTATGGGAGCAGCGATTGAAGCTCGACTATGTCTGGAGGGAACAAATATTACGAAAGAAAAAAGCGTTTTATAATTAAAGCTATACACAGTTAGATTCATTGAACGAAAATAAAATTCCTAATCAATTTTATATACGCATGGCGAGAAAAGAACAACTCTATTTTACTTGATCATTATCAATAAATACCTTCTTTTCAGCGCCCACCGTAAGAGCGCCCACCGATAGCGGCGGGCGTTGACGCCCCTATCACTTGCAATGCAATGCAGCTCTTGAAGTGGACAGAAAGGCGCGCTCGTAAAGTTCACATGTTACAATACACCCCCCTCACATGTTGTGTGTGTTTTTTTTTTTTTTTGCATGTCGACGTTTGTCTGAACTAGGTGACGCGGGTAGTTTTATTGTTTCTTAACCTGTGCAGTCAAACGTAGTGAGTTGCGACCGTCAGATACTTGTTTACTTTAGTTGTTTTCGTACGACAGCGCTGGCCGACGGGCTTGGCGTCCGACGAAAGGACGAGCACTCTACGCAATCTACGCCCAAAGCGTTCGTCGGCCTCCAAAGAAAGTATGTTCTGTGCAGCGATGTGATTGCTACACCCGTACGGATGACCTTTTCCTGCATCGCTTTCCGCGCTGAAAGCTCGGAACGCCCATCAAGTCGAATGGCGGGGCATCTGAATATACAGCTCTAATGGCAGGCCTCCGAAAACAAATTTCGCCCCTATGAGAACAAAATGACGTCACTTCTGTTGTTAACGGATATGACGTCAAATTACTTTTTCTTCCGCCGGAAGTGTTCCCTCCTCACACAGATGGCGCTAAGCCCCATGAACCGCCGATAAGCCACCATGTTTTGAACGTATGGGCTTCTATGGAACGCTCGCTACCATGTGTATTTACCTTGTAATAGTGGCGTAACGCAAAGGACGGACGGACCAAACGTAGATTTGAACTTTTAAGTAGGGCCGTAGAGTGTGCGCGCGCCCGCACGCACGCACGCACTATGTTTAGATGCTTGTTTTAGATAACTAATATTTGCAATAGAGGTCTTCGTTTTATTTGGCGAGCATACAGTTCTTTTTTACTTTACTCGTCTGTATTTATTCCTCCTTCGCTGTTTACATTACTTATAACGACGCGGATGAGAGCGTTGTTCTTTCGGTTGGAAAAAAGAAAATGCATCCTGCGAAGTAGGTCGTCTGTTCTGTTTTTTTTTTTTTCTATTCGTTGAGTTCCTTCGGATTTCTTAATCAGAGGCACTACTCATACAGCGGTGGCGGCGATTCGAGGGATTAAAAAGCTGGGAATTGAAAAGAGCGCGAAGAGGAGAAGGCCACACCTTAATCTGCCGCACGATTTGAGACATATTATGAAAGGAGATCTTTCCAAAAAAGCGGCAGAAAAGACACATTTCTTATAATTTCGAGTCAGTAGCAACATGTGGTGGAGATTAAACTAAGATAGAATAGCCTGGCGTTCGCTGGCTTCTGCTTTACCTTTGCCTTCCACATTTCTTTATCTGAGTAGGAAGAAGAACGTCATCAGAATTCCTTCCCTTACGGACCTGGCGGGGCTCTCTAATGACAGTGCTATGGTGCAGTTTCTGTCCAAGGGATACTGCCGCCGGTTAATGAAGGGCTTGGAATTTATATATAGAGAGGTTAATGCTAAACTTCTGCGGGGCTATAGCATTATGGGCGGAATTCACAACGTATTTTGTACGTAAGTGCTTTTGGCCATTGAGCGACCGCCTTCGCCAATAAGGTGTTCCCACATCACGATTGGCTAGAATCTGCTCCTACGAACAGTTCATAGCGTTAGAATTTGGTTGTGAGTACAGACCCTCGTGTTTTTCTTTGCATACCACTAAAGTAATCGGTCATCTAAAATCTGTCCGAAAGCTTTTAGGCTACCGCGTTAGTAACCGAAGACTAAGTACGGCACCGTTATATGGTTGGTATAACCGGCATTCTTTGACCACACCGAAGTCATTCGTGGCCTACAGATGGTTCTGGGCAGTTCTAGCGAGAGCTGGTCAGCGGTACGCCCAGGATGAAAGTAGTGCCTTGAGAAATTTCGAAACGACCCCTATCGTATTTATCAAAAGGACGCCTCCGAGCGACCCTGCAAGTTGCTCAAACAGGCTACGTCATGGAAAGCGATGATTCTGGAACTGCGACTGTGCATACTTTGGAGGCGCATCGTCCGTTCATGTCTAACAGCATATTTGCGAAGTACAAACTCAGTTTCGGGTTCACATAGTTGCAAAAGACACTCAAACAATTTAGTGAACGTGCGGATATAAACCTGTACATGCTATGAACAACTCGCTCTATACGCGTAGTGATGATGATGATGATGATTTATTGGCATTCCCTTTTCGAAGGGTCTGTGTCATCGGTTGCTGTTAGATGCTGCATAATGATGATGATGATGATGATCGTTGTGTTGCGTGGTTCATGCGAAGGAGCAGACAAGTTTCCAGGGGCGAAGCGACGTTTATTGCCACATGTTCATCGGTGCGTGGCTGGTCGAGATAAGCCCACGCGCAGGTTGCGGCGTACGCCTTTTATTCGTTTTGCGCGCCTGCGCATTAAGGACTGCGGCGATAGGCAGGACACCACAATGATGATGATAATAATGATGATGATGATTTATTGGCATCCCCTTTCCGAAGGGTCTGTGCCATCGGTTGCTGTTAGATGCTGCATGATGATGATGATGATGTATTGGCATCCCCTTTCCGAAGGATCTGTGTCATCGGTTGCTGTTAGATGCTGCATGATGATGATTATGATGATGATGATGATGATGTATTGGCATCCCCTTTCCGAAGGGTCTGTGTCATCGGTTGCTGTTAGATGCTGCATATGCATGTACTGCGGTTCGATTATCGCTGAAAATTTCGCGTCACGTTTGTGCGCGCCGACGGACGCGCCACTGGTGACAACCTTGCTAATTGCACTAGGAAAAGGGGGCAGCCGTCCGCCGTATTTTTCTGCATCATTGCTCATGCTTCTCTGTCTGATTAGCGTTTGTGTGCAGTCGCATGTGTGTAGTAGCCAAAGCTTCAAGGCATGTCGAAGAACAATTGTTTCGCGGTGAGGTGCTCTAATATTTGCAAAACTTGCCGGTGACACGATTCTAATCGTTCTCGCGAGGCCTCATGAGCGGCAGCAACGGCTCACTGCCGTTCGGGGAGAAATTTCCTGTTATCACACTGTTTTGTCATCTAGGTGTTTGTTGCACTCGATCATATTTACACGGGTAAGCGACGAAGTTCATCATGGGCTACCCGTGCTTAGGTTCGGTTTGTCCGCAGTGCACCATGCGGGTTAAAATAATTATCGCTTAGGTTCGGAATGTCGCTTGCCGCCTCTACCATTTGCTTCTTCCCCATGTTTGTCTTATTAGGATGCACGGCTGTACGAGTGCATCGTATTGTTTGTTAAAACTGCTCAGGTTTGCAAGCACTCATTTTGTTGGTTTTATGTGGCCCGTTAAATCGTCAATCCACCCGTTACCAAGTTCATGCTCGTGCATCTATTTTATGCGGGACTTCGCGCATGTTGAACTGTTGCTAGATGCCTGACGCGGAACTGTTGTGGATTTTTTTTAATAGGAGGTTCTCGCCTCCCCTCGTTTGTAAGGGGCCTAAATCAGGCTGTGTTTTATCGGAATGATTACAGGCAAGCGCTTCTTTAACACCTTTAGTCTTTTCACCTGCAGGACGACTTCTATATTGAGGTTGCTTGGGAAATTTGTTTGATAAGAGGTAGCTCAGGGCAAGAATTGCTGTTAGCTGTTGCCTATGGTACTGTTGTTCGATTATCGCTGAAAAATTCGCGTCATGTTTGTGAAATCATTACACTTTCATGCTGTCTGAGCAGACCAACCATGCAGAAGGCCTATTTGCGTGAGCATTTTGTACGCAATAGAATTCTTTCTTATTATGTTTTGCGGTGTAGGAGTGCAATGTGTACGCTGCAAAGAACTAAACCCGGCCTTGCCGCCAGCGACCATCTACTTTGGCCTGCGCTGCTTCGCCTCTAAATGTATTACGTGGCTTCTTAATTCCGTAGCAACGGAAAACAAAAAAAAATACTCAGAAGTTGGTAAGATTTTACCTTTATGCTATTCCCAGCCGGCCACTAAAGGAATTTCAGATTGCGAAAACTCCAGGAGGAAGGGCAGTTCGTTGACGTACGCAGCGGAATTGCATCGGTGCTGAAGCGCAAACTCACGCGTTTATTCTCCTGTGCGTTTGGAGACTTCGTTGGCTAGTGTTTTTCCACTAGAAAATTTGTCATTACTCTTCTCGAGGCGACTTTGACGGCACTGATTCGGCGATGTCATTTGTTTTCATCGGTAGCATGATCCCTACAATGTGTGGCGGCATCGCGCCGTGCGGAGCAAGGCCTGTGCCTCTCCTGCAGCTGTCCCCGCTGAAGCAGCGGTCTGGCACCCGAGCAAATGGAAAATCGCAGCCGCGAACTTCAGCCATCCTCTCTGCAAAGTGTTGTGTTTGCTACTGCAACCTCCCAGTGGCCCCTCTATTAGCGGCGAGAAGTTGGAGTGGCGCCCTCTCGCGAGTGACGTCACGGTCGGGACTCCGCTCGCTCCGGCTAGCTCAGCTGCCGCGCACGCTTGTTGGCTTCGGGCATGCTCGGGGTATTGGTGGCTCGAGCTATACTTGTTGAAGGATGTTTGGGCTTCTTTCGGCTGTCGTGTCTGAATCGCAGTTTCTTCTTCGAAACCGCGTGAGTCATGAAAATTTGCGGCTTGGATATCGCAAGCTATGCAGCGTTGAAGGGGTCTACTGGTTTTTCAATGCATATATCCGCCGTGTCTGTCCACAAGTTTCGCGTAAAAATAATTACCGCAAATTCAACACGCGAAGTTATGTATGATGCTCCGCGAAACATTTAACATGCCATTAGCACTTACAGCTATGCGAGACATTGCATTTTACATGGAAGAAACATCTTGGTATTTGGTGTAAACATTATAAATCCGTGTTAGAAGGACACTGCCCAGTGAAGGATCCATCATGTTTCTTATTACTCTGGTGAGTTGTCCTAGTCAATTGTGGCCACTTTATTAAAGCGTAAAATGAAGAGTTAGGCGTGCATATTGTATGAAAAGGTTTGCAACTACTTTCACCATTGTCTGAAACATGCACCCAGACAGAAAACGCATTGCTCAAGAAAGTCAACACCACGGCGCGTCATGTATAGTATGTATATACTTCAAGAATACCATAACAGCAATCATCTGCAAAGAAGAAGTTTGTGGTTAAGATCGAGAGCGAATCAATTGCAAGCGATGAAATGTTTTATAGTGGCCCTCACTAGCCTTCATTGACAATATGGCACACCACTCCAGCAATGGAAGCAACCGACTGTCGTTATGGCGAGACACGCAATGTTCTCGAAACCCATCGGTTCACTACAACATTGAATTGAAGCCATAAAGTAGTTCTTTACAGTGCCAATTGCAATGCCTAAAGTATACTCGAAGCACTACAGCGCAGCTTATGCTTCCTTGAAAAGGAAAATTCAAACACCTTCTGCCTCACCATGTCTCGATCCTGCGTTGTTTAATATATACAAACTGAGAACTATTCGCTTCATCAGTTCATAAAATATTGCCTTGCATGCCCGCCTCATAAAGAAGACACCACAAGCCTCACATGGCTCACATGAATTCACTTGATTTTTGTCCTCCACCGGATAATAATATCTTCAATGTGTTCCATACTAATAATGAATGAAGCTTGGGCTTCTTGCTGGATGCAGCCATATGGTCCAAAAGGCATATTTCACTCAACAATTTGGGCCGAGCTGCCTGTGTCAGTTCGCCAAACAGATTCGTCATGTCCGTTCCTCAAGCAACAAGCACCAGTAAATTGCTTAAGTGAGATGAACGTGTAGCACGGAAAAGGGAATACATATTGTTACGTTCCTTTCCGTGTGGTGCAAAGAGCTGTAAGCCTCAATCAGCTTTACTTCAAATCCCCACCACTTAAAGATAAGAGGTGAAGAACGGCCTAATTTTGTGAAGCAGTTGAAGAAGCATGTAGTGCTGGCAGAGTCTAAAATGCAGTGTTTGTTAGGTGCTCGTATTACTGCCGAGCGTTTCTGTGAAGAAATAAAAAATTTCGATATAATACTATCAACTACTCGTCGTGAGAAAACATGTTCTAGCGGGCTAAAATCAATGTAAATGTTGTAGAAGTCATATACTCGTATATAGCCAGCGTTTGTGACATGCTTCTTGCACCATGGCAGGTATGGTATCTGAACTGGATTCTTATGTGCTATGTATTTGCTTTTATGCTTTTATTATTCACGTGAGTCAGTACGCGATGCAAACAGGGCACTTTTTATCTGTAGGATGTGTGCTAAGGTCGCGACTAGACCGTCTAGAGCAGGAGAAGGATAAGCTAACTAAGCGGCTTGGGAAGCTAGAAAAGGAACTCAAGAGTGAGCAGAATCACAGGAAGGTGGTATAGAAGATAAGCTAGCCAACGTAGAAATGAAGCACAGGGCCACCATTCCGCAAAGCAATGGCGAACGCTTCGATACGAGCACCACGAACGTGGCTGGCTGCGAGGCGAGAGCCAGCTAAGGAAGCCGAAACCAACACTCCGGAAAGCAGTGGCGATCACGTCAGCGATGGTCACGAAGGGGCTACCACTGAGGTGCCGGCCGCGGAAGAAGAGAACAAAGCAAATGTGATGATAAGACAGGAGGGGAGGGCATCGTGGCCTCAGGTGAAGCTTTCGGCGGCGAGGAGGAGGAAAAGCGTCGAGTTGTCGTTGTTGGGGATTCAAACATGCGTAAAGTAGAACCAGTGGTAATAGAGAGGGTAAGTGCAGACGAGGGAGTCTGGATTAGCGCGCTTCCGGGGAAACCGATTAGGTAAGTAATAGCGAAAGCCAAGGAACACATGTGGGACACAGTGGAGGAGAGACACCTAGAGGTGATAATGGGCGGAGTGATTGACGTACTACAAGGACGGGGGACAGGGATCGCGAAGCAAATAGCCAAAGGGGTAACCAACCCGCGGAATGTTTCAAATGAAGTGCAAATCACAGTGTGCACGAAGTCAGAGGTTTAAGCAAGGGTATGCAATTAAAAAGGGCAGTGCTTGGCGAAAACAGGGAAATTTGGACGTTAGCTAAGACAATGAACTTTACGGTCATTGACGTCAACCGAGAAGTGCACCGAGCATGCCGCGAAGGCGCTTTTGTGCGTGGCGGGATACATTTTAGCGAAAGTGTAGCAACACCGGTAGGACGTTGATTCACGGCACGGGCAGTAGGTTTTTTAGGCAGGCCCCAGGCAATCAGGAAGGAAGATTAAGTATTGAATGTAGTGACACACCAGCATGGATATGAATTAGACCACCAAGAGTTAAGAAATGACGCACAAATGGTAAGTATAGAGGCGGTAAAACTTGTTACAGAAACATGCAGGGTGTTCGAAAGCAGGAAAAATGGCAGGAAATGAAAACGCAGCTGAATAACGAAGCTATTAGCGTGTACGCCTTGACCGAAACACGTCTATGGGATTTAGAGCAGCCGCCTGTTATTGGCAATTTTGTATGGGAGGGGTGCAATAGAATCACTGGGTCAAGGAAAGGCGGAGGCGTAGGCATGCTGATTAGGCGAGGTATGAAGTGCCAAAGTAAGGGTAAAGGAGACATGTAAGGAGCATTTATGGATTAGTGGCACATGGGAAGGCAAAAAGACGTGGCTTGGAGTAGCTTACCTATTGACAGGTAGTCATACCAGAGATAAAAGTGAAGAATTGATTGATTGCATTAGAAGCGATATTAATGAGTTCAAGAAATCGGGCCAGGTGCTATTAATAGGAGATATGAATGCGCACATGGAAGATTTAGGCGGTTATACTGATTACAGTGGTTCTCTAGTGCAGGATCTGCGTGATGAAATGAACCTCATAGTAGTCAACAGGGAGAATAAGTGTCATGGACAGGTAACGTGGCAATGCGGAAACAGGCAGTCATTTATCGACTACGCCTAGTCTCAGAAACTATCTACGAACGACGAGACCAAATGATGATAGACGAACATATAAAGATAGCCTGGGTAGCGATCATAAACGTTTAACCGTTAAATTTGGGAGATATACTATAGCAAAACACGAACCAAAAGCATCAGAATTTCTAAAAATAAATGAGAAGCAAATAACAGAAATCGCAAAGAACATAGAGATGAAAATGGAGGCGTTTGCTACAACAGTCTAGGAATATAAGGAACTGGTAAACGTTATTGAGCAGAAGAGAAGACACACGCGGCAGAAAAAAAAAGTTAGATTGGAAAGAGGAAACCACGTAAAAGGAGGACCAAGGAAATAAAGCAAGGTATAGAAGAGCGTATATAAGCAGGCCAAGCAGGCGTCGAGGGGGGCGAGTCAGCTCGTGCAAGAAATAAAATTAGCGTAGCTTGTATTGGAGGCGCAATGCTAAAGAGACAGCGGTGCTGATGGGCACCTAGCTAGTCCTGGCTTTTGGGCTAGGCTAAGCGCTACCAAGTCATCCCCAGCATTTTCAGAAATTTATTGATTTTTGATCAATTATCTATTAGCTATTGATTGGCTATCGATGACTGACTAAGCTTAAGTAGTCCAATTGGATTGGCTTGGGGCAAACTTTATTTGTACCTGCAGTCTTAACCATGCTTATCTTAGCCAGGTTCAGCTTGGCTAGTTCACATGGGTATGTGCCATTGCGCTTGGACCCTTTCTGCACTACCGCCAGGACCGACCCACATTTTCTGTTCGCGGTTGACGCATTACGCCCGGCTTAAACAGCTCCGCTGATAAAAAAATTAAATGCACAAGTGAATGCTGGCTGCATACCATTCGCAAATAAGACAAAGGTAACCCCAAAAAATTCTGGAACCTTGTAGGAGCACTCGGAGCTCCAACTAAAAAATTCACCGATGATACTCCCTAATACGAATTTTGAGCGCAGCTGTTTAGGTGTTTTGAATTCGCGATATATTGTGGCAAAGAATTTGATTCTGAACGACAGGGTCCTCTCGGCGGTGGCGCTGAACCTCTGCTCGGGCAGCTCGTTCAGCAGCTGTGGCAGACGAAGCACTTCCACCGTTTGCGTCGCTCATTGTTCCGAAAGAACTGGCTGACACTATTTTGTATTATGATTATATTGTCACGTGGTAGTGACAGTGAAGAACGACACAGTGCCGAAACTGTGAGTTACAAATTTAACTCTTTATTGGGCCAAACTTGTGCTCGGCAAAACTAGTAACACTCAAGCGCAACGATAACGGCGAGCAGAGTCGGCGATCATCGAAAATCTTATCTGCGGGTGAAGCGCTTCGGCATTTTTAAATGACTCGTCAAAGGCTCCAGTGTAATCGCTGGTGCCCGCGTGGCTTCCAGAAAGCACTACACAATTGGCGTCGCTCATACAATCAGAGTACAAAAAGCTTTGGTGACAACATCCAACGGATAGAACTATCGATCACATTCGAGAAACTTCTGATACACGCAGACGCGTCGTGCGTCGAGGGATAACGTTCAGCATTTGTTATTTCGTTCCCCGGTGAAAAGCAGTGACCGAAGAAAGATAAAGTGAACAGACGACGCGCGGTACTCTGGCGCCATCTCGTAGCGATTCTCGCGGAACACGTCTTGCGTGGCACTACGCTTTTCTTCTCACGCTTTCGCCATACCCTCCTCCTCCGCTCGAAAAAAACACATTTATGTAGCACGTATTGAGCAACAGAGAGCTGTATCGGGAGTTTTCCATGTTGCTCTACAACTTTCGCATTGACTCTTTGACAATTAGGACAGTACTTCTCGAGTTAGATAATTAATTACAATTAGCTAATTAAATCAGAGTAACGAAAAAATTACTGGCGGCTACTACACTGTACCGAAAACAATACGCGCTAGGTTTGCTTCGCGTAACGCCGTTCGTCTTTTTGAAAATCGTGCTGCGTGATAGCTAGGACACCCTGTATATCTCCCTCAGCAGCTCCACGAAATTGTGATCTATGCCTTCGTGCTTCAGAATATCCCGTAACAATTCTCCGTCTACAATGTCATAGGCTACTTTAATATCTAGAAATGCTATCGATAAATGTCTATTCTGAGCTGCTGAAATCTCTATGTACTTAGTACAAACATATTATCCTTTAAGCGTCTGCCTGGCCTGAACCCATTCTGTAGTTCTCTAAATACATCGTTTTTCTCCACCCACTTCGACAGTTCTAATTTTATGGCTTGTATTGTCTTTCTATATATATCACCGACGTTACTGTAACTGGCCTGTCCGAGCTCGTCTTATCCCTATCTCCTTTGCCTTTGTAGATGAGGTACATCTTGCTTTCGCGCCATCCAACCGGAATTTTCTTCATTCTAATCGCTTGCTCTATGGCATTAGTCAGCAGTGCCTTGCTCTTCGGACCGAGGTTTGTGATTAGCTGTATTGGGATTTCATCGGGTCCTGTTGCCGTGTTATTAGGGACATTTTCTTACGCTTTTTTCCGGTAAAAGCTTTCTACGCTAAATTTTGATCTCTCAGGCTTCTGTGTTGTTGCTGGATCTGTTTAAATCTGAACTACGCTTTCTTTCGTGCCGAAATTATCTCTAATAACGTCTGTGATGTACCGCAGCGCATCGTCTCCTTCGCAGATGTTACCGTATTCATTCCTTATAGCCGTTCGCGAATTTTTAGTTGGAGCTACGAGGGCTCTTATATGGTTCCAGAATCTTTTTGGGGCACCTTTAATTATCTCTTTTGCGAATGTTATGCACCTAACGTTAACTTGTGCATTTAATTTTCTCTTGCACGAGCTCATCCGCCACCCTTTTCTTTGCGCGGTATTTGTTCCATCTAAGATCTGCCAGAGCTCTAAGCTCTTTCATCTAAGCTCTGCCATAAACAAGCTCTGCCCCAGAGCGCCGTCCTCCGGCGGAGAGATCTAGCTCGCTCTGAATCCACGTTTGGAACACTCGCGCTCCAACCAGAGCAAGCAGGGGCCAGGCTAGAACACCGGTATTGCTCGCGCTGAAGTTACACTTTTCTGTTTTTGGGAACGACAAAGGTTTCTGCCGCACTCTCGCGGCATATGTTTGCACGCAGAACTTCAGTTAGCTTGGTGCGTAAAAACTCAAACGCAAACTCTGAGAACGTTTGCGCTATGCCTCGCTTACCTTCTCATCTAAGCGGCGGCCTCCGCTGTAAGGTTCACTAGTTTGGACTTGGTTCGGCGAACGGAACAGATCGTCTAACGCGCGTACTTGCAAGCTGCTTTGCGAGCCGCAATTTCCTCAAGAAGGAAAAGTATGTAAATAGTACCGCGATATCTTTTTCTTTTTCCCGAGCAGCTTAATTGCCTTTCCATCCGTTTCTACGGAAGAACAAGAATTCGCTCGCGTGCTGTTTCGTATCGTCTGCGCTCTCTTTTTGTTTGTCCAGTCAACGACTGCTGGAGGGACTACGTCACGCGGACTTCCGGGTCGGAGCGTCCGATTGTGGTGGAGTGGTCTGAACTGCTCTGCAGGGTGATCTCGGATCGAAATCAGCTCTGGATCTGCTGTTGGAACAGACTTGCTCCAAAAAGAGCAGTACCATTTGATCCGGGAGCGCTACATATCTGCCATTGGTATTCACATTTAGTTTTGGAGAACGGTACACTAAAACACAACACATGGTATGTACCATGTGCAGGTCTCTTTATTTACAGATTATGATGATATGGTTGCGGCTCCTTACGTGAGTGCGCATAATATCGGTCTGTGGACGGTAAAGGAAAACGTGCACCTAAAGGCTTTCATGTTGACAATTCCATTGATGAATACGTGATCGATACGTTTAACGAATCTCGACGTAGGTATCGCGTCGTCTAATACCGTCGAGCAGTTGCGAAATGAATTTTCTCTTGCTATACTGCCGAAAGACCAGTACTAACAATTTCCACCAGTTTAAATTGCGTGTTGCGTCAGAAATGCGTCATAAATCACGTGAGCAAACTAGTTAGTGAAAATGTAGTGCACAGCCTTTGGTCAAACGACGCAGTCGACCGGGCTAATTACATGTTCACCAGAGTTAAAGGTGCTGAGAAGGTGCAGGATGTTTGGTCCGAAGTAGACACTTTTATGCCGATGTTTCTGTGAAGACTGCCGAAATTTTGAATGTTCACCAGTCTCAGATAACTAAACTCTAGTTCTTGAGCTGAATTACTCAAAGAGGCGGACAATATTTGTATGATAAATTTAAATGCATAATTGGCTAATTGCTAAAATTCAATAATTAGGTTTTTATATAACTAATTCACGGCACATAGTGCAATTTACAAATTGTAGCTGGTGAGACTGCAGGGCATATCATAATTTTCGAGATATGCACCATTTACCTGCGATAAAAACGCGCAGTTGTTGTACTTACTTTTCTAACAAAACGCCGTTTTATGCATCGAAGCACAAAAGTAACTGGACCGCCAATGTATTTCTTCGCAAAGTTCGAAAATCATTAGCTCGAAACTGGTGTCATCCTGAGAATTGGTTGTATGTGAACCCACCTTGCGGCAGTAACTTCTAAATGGCAATATATGCCGTAAGGCACATAGTTAAAAAAATTGTGGCAGAACCCATCTCACGACGACTGTCAACGGTAGTGCCCGTTAGCATCATACAGCGGCACAACGCACGGCCACCATCGAAACGAATTATGTATGAGGCGTGTGCTGCAGCGGGATTCGTCTTGCGCGCTTCCTTAAGAATACTCGGCGACATCTAGAGGCGCTGCCGAGAAGTCTGCGCGTGGCCTCTGAGATGCGGGACGCACCGGCGCCTGCGACGGCGGCTGATAATTGTTCCCTCGCTTGCCGCACGCTCACTGGCACATATACAGCGAGAGGTTCATTGAACAGCGGCAGAAAGCCAGTACATTTGTGAAAGTGAAAGTGAAAGTTTATTTTCTTTTCAACGAAAAGAGGGCGCCAAGACAAAAGGCAAGAGCCTGACAAGGTCCTGGTCACCCGTAGAACTTCTGGCATGCATTGTGCACAAGCACTTCACAACGAATTCACAAGGAATTTCGCAAGCCTTGTAAAAAAAGCCTGACGCAGTAAGTTAACACGCACGAAATTTGTACAACAAAAGAATAACTAAATCACATACACAACTTATCTTATGAGCGGTATAAAGAGACGTAATAATTTTTTACAAACATAAAAAAACGTCAGTCATAAAACACAGTAACAATATCACAAAGCTGGCAACACGTGCGTAAGAGAAAAACATCTCAAATGTATAGTAAAATAAATACAATGTCGATTGACTAAATAAATACTCAATCCGCTTGTTCCGATAGGCGTTTTTTAACGGTACATTTAAAACGTTTCTGTGGAAGGTAATATTCAGTTTCAAGGGGAAATTGATTTATTACCGTGGGAATTAGGTAGCTTAGTGTTTGCTTGCCGCAATTGGTGCGTGTGATTGGAACAAGTTTACGTTTCGTGCGGAAAGCATATCGGCTGCTGGAATTATCTGGACAAGAAAATAACAATTGGTGACGATGGATGCACTTAAGTAGACAGAAATTATATACTTCTTTTACTTTAAGGATGCCATGTTTCTGAAATAGCGGTAACGTAGGTAAATCTGAAGGTCTGCCATGAAACCCCTCAATAGCACGCACAGCGTGTTTCTGAATTGAAATTTGTTTAAGGTAATTGCTGGACGTCGTAGTTCCCCAAACAAGAATACAGTATAATAACCTTGAGTAAAGGAGTGCGTAATACATGGATATCTTTAACCAGGGGGGCAACAAATGAGATATCTTATACAAACAACCGACTGTTTTACTTAGATCAGACATTAATTTGGTGGTGTGAAAGTTCCAAGAAAGATTCTCATTGAACAAAACACCAAGAAATTTCTGGTTTGAAACTCGCTTTAATTCGGTGTGCTCGTAGACAACTTTAAGAGTGATACTTTCTTCTGTATTAATAGGATAGAAAATAATATCGTTTGTCTTTCAAAAAATTAAGGCTTAGCCTATTGAACAATAACCAGTTATGTAGCTTTCTTAAATATGCATTTGCCGTAGCCTCCATTTGGGACAAGGAGTGGGATGGTATGGTATGGTATGGTATGGTAAAACTTTATTATTGTCCGTCGGAACGCGCGTCAGTACGTAGCGGGCCGCTCCCACGTCGGCACAGAAAGGCCGAGCCTCTCTGCTGCGTCGCGGGCCCGATGGACAGCCCATAGCTGTAAGGAGTGGGATGAAAAAAAATATATTCGTATCGTCAGCGTACATGACCAGATTAGGCGATTCGGATATGTTAGCGATATCATTTATGTGTACTAAAAACAATAACGGTCGTAATATTGATCCTTGAAGAACACCATGCTGAATTGTCAATTTCTCTGAGGGTAAGCCATTGACCTGAACAAACTGCAATCGGTTATTTAAATAACTCTTTAGCAAGTGAGATGCAATACCGCGTATGCCATAACTGTTAAGCTTCCGTAGCAGGGTGTTGTGGTTAACGCAATCGAATCCCTTTCGGAAAGGCCAGGAGTGTACTGTTTCATTTCGATCTTCTTAATAATTTTGTCTTTTACTGTTAGATACCCTGCTCAGTTGATTCGTTTTTCAGGAGTCCATACTGCGAGGAAGTAATAACATTGTACTTATGGAAAAAATTTTCGAGACGAGTATTAACGACACCATCAAAGACTTTTGACAAAACGCTTATAACAGAAATGGGTCTATAATTGGATATGTCATTCTTTCCCCCACTTTTATAAACTGGACAAACACGTGCTATCTTCAGCTGATCTGGGTACACTCCGCTTTCTAACATGTGCACTTGTATATGAATTGTACCGTACTTATTTGTACAATACATTCGGGTTGCTGTGCTTGAGGAACCCTTGTTGATGTGGGTTCGATTCCGCTCAGCATCTGAAAAATTCAAGGAAACCTTCTCGTCCCTGAAGAGCGGCACATTCCGAGTGGCATATACTTAGTCACCCAAGGTGCCGTCAAGATGTTTTTTTGAAGAACGGCGCACACCTACTGGCACATACCTAGTGGCGCAAGTTGGTATCAAAGAAGTTCATTTTAGAACAGCACATACCCAGTATTCTAAGTCGGCGTCAAAGAGTTTCTTCTAAGAACAGTACCTACCCAGTCCCGCGTCTTCAGTGACCCATGTCGGTGTGAAAGAGGTTCGTTGAAGAGCACCACGTATGTACACATTGACATCTACTCAGTGATCCAAGTTGATCCGATGGTTGTTTTCGAACCTTGTTACATGACCACAGCAGCCCGATCCGCGGGCCGTTCGGCCACAGACTACCCGTGACCCTGGTAGGCGGGAAAGCGCTTAGATACGAACATACATACAAGCATATATACAAAGATGGATACATAGCCGCCGAAAAATGCGTGAATTACCCTAAGAATGCTAACGCATATTGAAGCTTAATTAGTGCATTTTAGTAATTTGTCAACTATGCATTTCAATTTCTCGTGCAAAAAAAAATGGAGGACACTTAAGCTTCGCCTTTAAGAGTGGAACGCGATAGCGTTATCGGGACCCATTTGCATCGCATTTTCTTTATGAGTAGGCTTCACTGACACTTACACCGATCCCCTTAAAGTCGGCTTCACTTCTAACACAAATGCATTGCTGGGAAGGCATTTTTACAGGGGCAATATAAGCCGTCTTCTATCAAAATATGAAGACTCTAGGAGTTTTTTTTTTTTTTCATTATTTTATTTATTGTTTGCTGATACCCCGAGGCGCGTGCGCGTCCAAAATTTGGAGGATGCTTTAGCATTTAAAGATCCTTGGAGCGCTATAAAGTAAAGCTATTCCAAACTTTTGCATTCCAATTCTGCAATCAGCCCACTACGATTGGTCAAAACATTTTCGGGCCACTCCCAACTTCGCCCTGTCTGTCACGCGACGTCACGAAAACCGCGATAGCTCCCCGTCTGAATAACGTGTACACACTGATTATGCATGACTACACCGCACAAAAGAAAAATAATTATTCCTGATTTGACTCCTGTTCATCATTAGTCTTCTGCTATTGGTCCAATGTTTTCAGGCTGCGCCCACTTCGCCTGTCTGTCCCGCGACCTCACCAAACCGCGAAAACTCACCACGTCAAAGTGGCGTGTACGCGAAAAAAAATGCATTAATATGGGGAACAAAACTGAAATTTTTTTCTGAATAGCCAGAGAATGCCAGTTCCGAAAGGAATAGAAGATGGCTGCCCGCCGATCGCTCAGGCCCTGGCTACTCGCACCTGCCGGTGAGCATGTATTTATTTGTGCATGATAGACCTTTTTACGTGGCAGTAAAACGTTATCGAGCCCTTTCGGTACGTATACATCGCTCGGCCAACTTTTCCTTGGTCAGGATACGTTTTAGCGGCATTCTTATCCTTCCGTTGCACGCCGCCGCGATTTTCGACCAGCCACCGCAAGCTAAGTAAGGCGAAGTGGACCAATCGGAGAAGCCGGCACCACCCTCTTCATGCGGTTATCTATTTTCACTGTACTGGCTCGGCCCCATCGAAACCTTCTCCACTAGAGCGTGCTCGTCGACTTTTGTCAGCCAATTAGATAACAAACACCTCTCAGTGCATTCAATGTTATTCGTTTTGAAAACGAACAAAGGTGACCTCCTATAAACGAGGAGAGTGTTTGATTGGATTGTTCAGACAACGCAGCGGGTCACCACCCGATGCTTGCGTCGGTGGTTACGTAAGTTTGACGTTAGGAGATTGGAATAAAAAGAGTTTGGAATAGCTTTACGTGATAGCGTCCCTGAATTCTTGTCAGGCTTCCAGGCAACTGCAACTTTATTTTATTGCGATAGCAATTATATTGACACTCCAAGCGGATTTCTGCTGTCGTCGTCGCCATGAGCTTCCGTATAAAGTCCAAGGGTGATAAAATCGTCGCCGCGCGCCGTATGCTGTATGTGCAAGTGAAATCACGCACTAGGGACGCGCGCTTTCACGGAGAGCGAACGAACGGCGGAGAGCAAACGCGACGTCTTCCGTCATGCGAAAGGCCGTGGGGGGATTGGAGGGAGGAAGGGGAGGCGACGTCTAGCTGCGGCACCAAATGCGTATCTTGCGACCGGGCGCAAGAGGAACTGGCGACTCAATCTCCCACGTGAAAGGAGGAAAGCGTGAAGGCAGCGCAGGAGGGAGGGGGTGCGGCTTCTACTCTGCCAGCAACTGCGTACTTGTACTTTGCGCGCCTCCGGGCTGTCGCGCACACCGTATCATGAAAGCGATCTCCACACGGCTCTTACCTTTGTATGCGCTGTGCGTACGCCGCTCAGTTTCCGTTGAAGCGATAGACCGGACGAACCTTCGTTCGCAGCTGCCGCCGCGCTTGCTCACGCCAGCGTTTCGACAGTGGTTGTTTGCGGTCATCAAGTGTAATCTATTCATGTCTGCTTGTGCGCGCTGACACCAGGCTTGGTAATTCAGTTAGTAAGCAAATGTGTCCAAGTTTATGCAGCCGATAAAACTACTATCCTTACTCCGTATAACTCTCTACTAATTTGCTATCGCTATTGATGCTTCGCCTTTCGGGCGAAACTGCGACTTCTTTTTCTCCACCATCGCCTCTGCGCGGCGCTACCATTTTACGCTGCCGAGGAGGCGAGCGCCATCTGGACGGGGTTTTCGCAAGTAACCTACGCAAGCGCGCCGCTTTTATTATGGTAGAAATTGTGGAAAAGGGGCTTGTGTTTGAGTTTCCTCGTAACAGAATTATGTTTTCTCGTACATTCAAATTACAATCTGACGCTATCATGTCTGTAGGTTGTAGTTAAGTCGTACTTTACGATTTTTCTAGCAGATTTTAGCTTGAGAATTTCAATTTTTATTCACTAACGCCTTGCGCCGCGCGGAGGGCCTGTGTGGTCGGGGTGGTTCGGGATGAATTTCTCCATCACGGACGCCGATGCTTACGCCGGTGCCGCATTTTCTGCGACAGAATATCCACCACAGCCCTTAACGCCACCGCGTTAATAATGCCCGCCCCTGAATAATCCAGCTTAAGGACTTGAACTGTGCTACCTGCCTTAGGTGATCTTCAAAAAAAAAAAAAAATCTGTCATCACAGAAACACCCAGCATATCTTGTAGTATGATTTCCATGAGTTGTGGGAGCGCGGCGTTTTGATGCCATTCGGCATGTGCAGTCGATAGCGGTGAGAAACGGGCACTAAAATAGGGGGAAGAGGCTAATACCACAGGGTCACTTAAAGGTCCTCTCACCAGATTAGGCCATTTTAAACAGTCAAGCGTGCCACATACTTCTCGCGCTGACGATTGTGTTTGCAAAGTATAACAGCGCTGCGTCCCTCCCCCCTCGCGAAAACGGCGGAAATTTGAAACCAAACACCGCGCGTCCTCCCTCTTGAGAAAGCGCCGCCCCAGCCAGGTAGCACGCATAAACGCCCTGACGTAAAACGCAGCCCTAGCAACGTCATTCACCGTGGCTGGTTACTTCGGTAACTTCGTCCAATGCGGAATGCGCAACACCGCCACCGGCAATGCGCCACTCATAAAAAAAAAATTTTTAAATTTGGCAGAACCAATATCACGATGACTCAACGGTAACGCTTTAAGCATTACCGCTTGGTGCGGCAATTCGGCTCACCTCTCGTGCTTCTTTTTGGACGCGCTGCTCCATCTAGTGCCGCTGCCAAAAAATCCGCGCGTGGCCTCCGAGAAGACAAGCATGGCACGCCGTTGTGTGTGAACGCTGAGAATAGTTTCCTCACTCGCCGCACACCCAGTGGCACATACTCAGTGACCCAAGTTGGCATCAAATAGATTTATTGAAGACCATAACAGACCGATTGGCACATACCGAGTGCTCCAGGTAGGCGTGAAAGAGGTCCGTCGAAGAGCGGCACATATGTACACACTGCTACATACTCAGCGAGTTAAGTTGGTCAGACGGTTGGTTAATTTCGAACCCTGTTCTCTCTCCACAGCAGCCCGATGCGCTAAGCATTCGACCATGGACGACACAGTGACACACAGGTTGGCGGGCAAACGCTTAGATACAGACATCATCATGACCAGCCAATTTTATGTCCACTGCAGGACGAAGGCCTCTCCCAGGGATTTCCAATTATCCCTGTCTTGCGCTAGCTGATTGTAACTTGAGCCTGCAAATTTCCAGATTTCGCCACCCCGCCTAATTTGCTGCCGTCCTCGACTGCGCTTCCCTTCCCTTGACAACCATTCTGCAACTCCGACTGTCTGGCCCAACGTTCTGGTCCTCCATTCTGGTCCACCGGTTATCTGCCCTACACATTACATGGCCTGCCCAGTTCCATTTTTTTCTCTTAATGTTAGTTAGAATATTGGCTATCGCCGTTTTCTCTCAGAACCACACCATTCCCTTACTGTTGCTTAACGTTACGCCTAGCAAATTCGTTCCGTCGCTGTTTGCGCCGTCCTTGTATACAAACACACATACAAACAAACAGATATTTGGCCCCCGGAAAGTCAGTGAAATATCCTAAAAAGGCTAACGCATTAAAAAAAAGGAAGAAAAGGAGGCGAGGATCGTCCCGTGAACCCGAAGAGACCTCTCGGCTTCTGTGTTAGAGAAGGCGGGAAGGAAGATCGCTTGAGGACGCAACAGAGGCAGAGGGGGATAGTCTATGTTGGCAGTTGCGCTCGCCTAATGGCTGTATGGTAACAGTATATTCAAGTTTCTTCTACCTCCTCTAATAATGAGCCAATTTGAAAAAGTATTTCGATGAAATGATCCCCAGACGACGTTTTAGAACTTCCAATGTATAACAAAAATTTGAAACGGGGCATGGCGAAGGGCCTTTTAAAAGTCCTTTAAGCTAAGGGACATCTACCGGAGAAGGGTTAGCACGAGGGGATACACGACATAGGAGTGTCTCCTTTTTGGTGAGGGTCTCTTGCAGAAGGGTAGATATCCGAACTACTTTATGGACTTAATGGCGCAGCCCCATTCGCAGTCCATCAACAACTAGACAGCTGTCGAAACACTTAATAGTCTTGGTGATAATTTTGCCTTCCAGGTTTGTTGGCGCAGCGTCCTCGCTCTGAGCCATATAGCATGGACCCATTCATTTAGGCCCCGGCTGCGGGACCTCGCAAGAAGCCTCGCGTCCAGTAGTCAGACGAAGCAACATGGATGCTTATCAGGTTATAGGACGATAATCTGAACGCACGGCTAACACTGATAATAGCGAATATGCGAATTATAATGCTGCGACAAGTATTTTATGCTTTATCTTTTCTTCTTTCCTGTTTTGAATTGACCGGATGCACAATTCTTAAGCCTTTTATCAGTCTCTAGAAAGGTATTCACATTATTAAAGTAGTAATGCGCTTGAAGGCGTATGTTCGTTGCAGTAAAGATATTTACGTAGTTCTTGTTGTTTCATTGTGTAATTTCGTAGAAAACAGATCCGTTAACCGGAACATCTGTTGTGGTAGTGTATGCGGCTTTACATATAAGGACAAGTTCATCCTATATGTGTTCTCCCCAGCTGCGGAAGCGCCGACGTGGAAGGCGACTGTCATCCTCCTCTCCCGCCTAGAGAGTCCTCTCCCGTAGCAGCCGCCACTGGGGAAGAGGGCGACGTGAGAAGAGGAGGGTGGTCCTTCCTGAGCGCCCGGCCACATTACCTAAACGTTCATCCTCCGAAGCTGTCGCGCGAAAGAATGTGCATCGCAAATGGTTATAATAATCCGTATAGACTCGTGTAAGGGCCGCACCCGCGTAAGGGCCGCACCTCCAACTTGGTAGCCCAAAATTTGGAGGAAAAAAATTATTCCAGCGGAAAAGAAAATCGCGTTCGGTGCTCGATGCCGCGTGCATGCATCGACAAATTTTCGCGCGCTGCGTACTTCCGCGTGCCGCAACTAGATGCGAGAGCCTGGTTGTGCACAATATCCGTGGTGTGCGCAAGTCGCCGGCTGCGCCGGCACCATTTTGACCAAAAGGTTCGGTCCCGTGTAAGGGCCGCACCTCGTCAAAATTGTGAGAAAAAAAAAAAAACTTCACCAGCCCTTCGCCTGTCAAGAAAAGTGGGGTAAGCGAAGCTTGTCGTGTGTCTACCGGACCTACTACCTTTCCTTCCTTTTCCTACAACCTTTTCTTCCCTTTCGTACTACTTGTCTTGCCCTTACCTTCTATTTTTCTTCCCTTTCGTGCAACGTTTCATGCCGTTGCGTTGTGCGATTCTCTGCTCGTCGCTGTTGGCGCTGTGGCAGAATATGACACAACTAACGCGGGAACAGTGGCACGAGCGCGTGCCAAGTACGAGCACTAGCGCAACCCGAGCCCCGAGGGGCGCCAACGAGCAAGCTGTGGAAGAAGACGACGACGCTCGAGCCAATACTGATGATGATACCGCGTACACCACGTACACCGACGCTGACACAAGTGAGCCTATAAACCTTCGCTTAAAAAAACGGCAAAGCTTGCACTAGGCCGCGCAAAACTCGAGACACAGCGAAGCTGGCCGATCGATTGCGTCATAACCTAAGAGATACCTGGCATAACCAAGCTCAACTCAGGCATAGCCATGGCCGAACCTAGCTGCTACCAAGTTCAACCTAGATACAACCAAGTTCAACCTCGACATAGCCAAGTTCAACCTAGCTATACTGCTACTACCAGGAGACGCAATCGATCGGCCAGCTTTGTTGGGTCTCGAGCTTTGCGTGGCCTAGTGCAAGCTTTGCCTCCCCATTACGGTGACAGAAGAGAAGTGAAATTGCACGCTGGAATAATTTGCGGCCACGCAGCCAGCTGCGGAAGAAGAAGACGACGACGAACGCGGGATCAGTGGCACGAGCGCGTGCCGAGCACGAGTACGAGCGCTAACCGAGGGTCCCCAACGAGCCAGCTGCGGAAGAAGACGGCGACGCTCGAGCCAATGGTGATGATAATAGTTTCGTGAAACACGCACGTTTTACGGCTGGCTTAAACAGATACTACACATTTGATCTTAGCCCAAAAGGCCGAGAAGCGATAAACAGCTTCGCTGTTAAAAGTGCGGTCCTTTCACGAGTCTATGTGGTATGGTTGCCACACAGCGACGAACACGCCCCGCAACACGGGTGCCCATGGACGCTTGCACTAGGAAACGTGTCCTTTGCATCGGTGCCTTTGTATCGATGGCGAAAATGCGAACACCGCAAAAACGGGCGAGAGAACCAAAAAAGCCTATTCGCATAAAAAGAAAAAGAAACATTGTCGTGCTTATGTAGTTCACATTGAAGGCAGCGCGCGCCGGCCAAAGCTTCAGTAATGGCGAATAACGGCGCAAGTCCTAGAGCGCAAGAAATTGTTCTATTCGTGTATCTAGAAAAAGGCAGTCATCCAAGACCACTTTCTGAATGAGACGTATCAGCGAACAACGCCCTAATTGATGCAAACAGAACTAGGAAGTTTTTTTTTTTTTTTTTCGCTGAACTAATGCGTGCGTCTATGTAGTCTGAATGAGGAATGGTGCAGCAAGAAAAATGAAACAAATTGAAGAGGCATCAAATTAGGATAAAACTAAACCATTAGGTCACGTGCGGAGATAAAGGAGCTTGTATCGACCAAACATAAATCAATCTGAGGCTCTTTGTAATTAGTTTCGAGAGAGAGAGGGAGACGGTTGCCTGTAGTAATGACCGCAGCACTCGCTCTTATTTCCGGGGGAAAATAAATAAAGGAAGGAGAGCTCCGACACCGCACGTGCATCGGGAGAATAAGTTGTATTACGACTACTACGCAAACGAGGTTCCGCGCGGAAGAACCAAATTACGCTGAAAAAGAAGACTGCGCAATTCGAAGGACCACTTCGATGGAAATGTCCTCGGTAAGTGGACTAGCGCTTCACGGGTCCTGCGAGACGAGACACATCCGTTTTAGGGACTTGAGAAATATTCTCCTCATTCAGCGAGTTCGTTCACGTTCTACTTTTTCGCAACGTTGCTACCTATATTTTGCGTTGGTGCAGTTCATCTTCGGCACGAAGATAATCATGTATCTGCAGACAAGTGCCCTTGATGTTATCGTGCTAGCCCATGGGCGTGAGTTCCCGAAAATGGATTGTGGACGTGCGCTTTGCAAGCGCAGCGCCGTAAGCGGGATCGAGGCATATACGAGTACGGGATATTTCCGTACAGTGCCCACTCTTAAGAGTGTGACAAGTGAATGGGTGCAGACCAAGAAAAACAAAACAAAAGAAAAATGGCGAGGGAAGGTTCATATGAAGTGCAAAACGAAGAAGCGTATAGCCCACATATAGGGTGTGTTCTTTTCTTTTTCTTTTTTTGGACAATACAGATATGTTATAAAAAGGCTATAATCGCAGCGAACGTGGCGTTTTTGCAGAGGAGTTCCTGGGCGAGCCGGACATCCTTTACCACGAATAACGTGAGCTTCAGAATACTAATTAATAAACGTTTATTATTTAATGTTTTTGTGAATGTCTTAGGGGCAGGGGCTTAAATGGCGAATTTGAAGGTAGTCACATTTCAATGCACCTTCATTCATTAAAGATCTTGAAAATCACACCTTATTCGAGATATTTATCATCGAATTTCAATGGCAAATCCAGGCAATATCATTTTCGGCGCGGGAGCGCAGGAAAGGTGGTCAGACCGAAACGCCCCGTGGCGACAAGCGCAAGGAAGTTTGAAACTGAACGTCTTGGCCAGTCGCGGCAGCTACTGATAAGGCACGCTTTTTCTGGCAAGCATGTCGAGTCAGGATTTACCGCGGCATTCAAACTGCGCCCCACACTTCTTTACTAGGCGTTGCCTTCAGACGCACAGCTGGATGCATTCAGTCTCGATATTGCCTGCATTTGAATTTCAATTTCGATTATGAATATCCGAAATTACATGCGATGTTTGAATTTCTAAAAAAACGGTCATGCCATAAATTGAAACGCCCTACAAATTTTCCATATATGCAACTGCTCTCAAGTTGAGAATAAAACTGCTAATTAACAAATATTTGTTTTCATTAGTATTTTCAGAGTAACTTAAGCAGCGGCAAAGTATTTTCGCCTCGTCGTAGAACTTGTATGCGAAGACGACAGGTGTCGCATGGTCATAGCCTTTTTGAGAAGAACCTGTATTGACCCCCCCCCCCCCCCCCCCAGAAAAAAAAAAAACAGCCCTGTATAGGCCTAGAGTATTCGGATGACGCAAGTGGTATGACATTACCTAAGTGGTCATAAGAAGCCAACAAACAATGACACCAAGGACAACACAGGGGAAATTACTTGCACACACTAATTGAATTAAAGAAATGATAAATTAATGAAAATGAAAACGGATGAAAAAAACAACTGTCCGCAGGTGAGGAATGAACCCACGTCTTCGCATTACGCGTGCGATGCTCTCACCATTGAGCTACCGCGGAACCGTTTTATCATCCACTTTCTGGGGTATTTATGTTTTACAACTAGAACTCATCCTGGGAGTGTTAGTCAGCGCCACCACTCACAAACCTAGGGGCGGATGTGGAACATCCTTTCTACCGCAGGCGTCACGAGCACGTGATGTTTTTGGGTGATGGCAACTGGCCACTAAACCCACATATGCTACCTGAAGGCATCAATGTTGCCGGATTCGAGCCCTCGTTATGTAATGAACGAGAAGAAAGGGAACCGAGGGGCCCGATTTTTATTATCATATCATAAGAAGCCAACAAACAATGACACCAAGGACAACATAGGGGAATTCTATTTCTAGTCGTAAAGCATAAATACACCAGAAAGTGGATGGGAAAGCGGCTCCGCGGTATAGCTCAATGGTGAGAGCATCGCACGCGTAATGCGAAGACGTGGGTTCGTTCCCCACCTGCGGACAGTTCTTTTTCATCCGTTTTCATTTTCATTAATGTATCATTTCTTTATTCAATTAGTAAGCACAAACAATTTCCCCTATGTTGTCCTTGGTGTCATTGTTTGTTGGCTTCTTATGATATGATAATAAAAATTGGGCCCCTCGGTTCCCTTTCTTCTCGTTCATTGCCTAATGGCACACCCGATTTCGCACGCCATCATCTGCATTCAATCGGCCCCTCTATGCAACTTCGCGTGTCATCTGATCTTTCATGATGTGAAAAAACACTGCTTTGCCGCTTCTGCCTCTGCGCTGTATTCAACAAAGCTTTCTCACTGTAGATAGTAACGACCGATGGCGCCGATTACAACTCTCGTGGTTGCCAAGAAGCCTATTCTTAATAACGTGCAACCATTCTTCTACAGAAGAAGCCTGTCCAATGTTTATATTTTACCATGATCTCCTCACGCCTCATGCCTACAGTGACCTATACTAATAAAAAAGGTGCTTGTATAAAAAGAAACGTACTGCAGCAGTTACTACATCTCGCAGACTGTTACCAACTTTTCACTAACTGTTTACTAACGCAAGAGGATCACAGGTGCACTGCGGCTGAGTTGGCCAAGGCGACTTCATTTCTGTCCCGTAATCTGGCCCGCAGTATATTATAGCGTGATTGTGGTCTTATTGCAACATTTAGATTCACTGTAGTTTAGAAGAGTGCGTATTGAGGTTAGTTGGCTGACCACTCTTATTCTTTAAAAACATAAACAAAGAAAAAGAAGGGAATTCTGGATACTACAACGGCACTGGTAGGAATGTGATAAAGCACAAATGGGCAGCTGCTCTGTGACGATCAAACTACAAGTTGTTTTAATTTCAATTTCGCCTGAAAAACTAAATAACAACAAACATCCAGAAAATATACTTTTTTTGTTGGCACAAAGTTCTCCGTCGCTTACTTATATAATAACTGACCTTCTATGGGGAACCGGCGCAGGCCAAGACGCGCTACGGTATTTTGAGTGTGCAAGTAAAATATGCTGACGCCGTCCGGCACGGAGGCTGAAAAAAAAGGGCACTGTATTTTGATCGATAACAGACCCGCACCTGCATCAACGTTTTCCTGTAGCCCTATCCGTTCAGCCAAGCTGTGTGCATGGCCACGGCCACGCAGATTGCGAGTAGCGCATTCGCACCTACATTCTAACACGTCGGTGCAAGTCAGGTCAGAAGCTGGACACATATGCCTCAAGATGAGCGGCAAACTTGTCGGCGCGAAATCGTAGCATGTGCTACTGAAAACTGCTTCCTCCGCTCGCTATAGGCTCTTCGTTACGATGCCGCTGTTGTCGACAGTTGTCCAATGCGTCCTAACGTAGCACATATTCTGAATTAACGCACAGAGAGGGCACAATCTTGCGCAGAGCACTATTATTTATGTCTCTGCATCCACGTGCGTCTTTACGTTGTTGGTCCCTATTTGTTCGTGTGCAGCGCCACTTAATTTCTCTCTACGCAACACTGGCGCCGGCTTCGCGCATGGCAGTAAACGAAGCAGAGCGCATCGCGAGGCTAACGGACTCGCTCGAACAGAGCGGGCCGCGAGGAAAGTCTATAAGCGCGCGACAAGCGTCTGTGCTCATTCGATCGGAGGATTGTTTCCCTAGAGGGCGTTGTCTGCCGGCAGGCACCAATTGACTATTGCGAAGAAAGAAAAGGGTCAGGGCTGGCAAGTCGGCAAGAGAGGCGACGCTTGCTCTTGGTACGCACGCAAAACTTGTTTGGGCCCCGAGACAGACAACACCTAATTAGGCTTTGATACGGAATGTGAAGGGGCTGCACGCGCAGCAGCAGCGACGCGGAGACAAAAAGCAAGGAAGGGTGGAGAAGATGCGGTGCTCGCGCGCGGCGACGGCGGGAGAGCGACGCTGCGGGCGCTCGGGGTCGTAATTGAATTAAACGGGATTCCTGTCACTCCGCCAGTGGGGCAATCAAATCAGCTCGCTGATGCTGCTTTCGAGAGAGGAAAGAAAACAGGCGCGCGGGCAGGGGCTCGGCCTCCCCGGGCCACGCGCGTGCGCGTGCGAGGTGAGCGCGCGTTCGCGCGCAAGAAGTTGCCAAAGATGACGGGGGCGACAAGGGCTCCGACATATTAATTTCGCCCCTTTATTGAATAAGACACCGCACGCACCGCTGCCTCGTCCCCTGCGCCCGCGTGCTTCGCGAACGGGGGGCGGACGCCCGCTACCCGCGCATTGGCATCACGGGCGCGCGAACAGCGCCAGCTTCGCGACGTGCGTGTCAGGGTGGGCGCCTATGTGTTAAAGCGACCCTTCCTCGGTTCGCATCACACTGTGGACGTCGTAAGTTAAAAAAAAAAAGATTGAGTGCAATGGCTTGCTCTCGTCAACACGTGGATCCCACGGTTACAGACATACGCCCCTCCTCCCTCCCCCCACCGTTTTCAATAAAAACACGCATCTGCTTTTGCCATAGACACTTCAGCGCACCTGGCACTTCAACCTCCGAATAACGGGAAGCTCTGCAGGCACCTCGCCACTGGGATTGCCTTTTCATACATGTACAATTTTCTATTGTTTTTATTATTTATTAACGTCTCTCTCTCTCTCTCTCTCTCTCTCTCTCTGTGCAGTCAAAACGCAGTGTTCAGATCCGCGACTATTCAAAGTCCGTCGGCGACATGTCCACGCATCAATGAGTGCTTATCGCCTGATCTATTGAAACCAAATTGTACTTTCATTGCTTCTTTTTTGTGAGAAATAAAAAGGTTCTCCCACTCCGTGAAGATGGTTAACCAGTGAAGCTGAAACGTGCGGCCCCGGTGTTTATCACTGGGTTAATCCCGACGGTTCATTAAAGTATTTCTAAATTATGAGGTTACATGCACGTTATGCCCGCAGTCCACCGTTGTCGCTTGCGTTCGATGTCACGAGTTTGCTCGGCAGCGTGTAGTTAGCATAATCACCCGCCCACTAACGCACTAGCGGTGTCGGTGTTGCGAGCTGCTCTATATGCATTTGCAACGCGCAGTGACGGCCGTAAGTCCAAGACGCGCGAAAAGAAATTATCATCATCATGAGTAATAAGATGAAAAGTTCGCGCGCACTTACGGAAAATGCTGGGCTACGATGGCCCAGCTTCGCTGTTTCAAGCGTTGCGCCACCTAGTGCAAAGTTAAGCGTTCTTTTTTTTTTTTTTGTTAGATTCGCATGCGATGGTTGTTTGTTTGTTGTGCCCAAACTGAAGTTAGTCTTAATGGGGGTGAAATGCGAAAACAACCGTGTACTTAGATTTAGGTGCACGTTAAAGAACCCCAGGTGGTCCAAATTATTCTGGAGTCCCCCACTACGGCGTGCCGCATAATCAAATCATGGTTTTGGCACGTAAAACCCCATAAATTATTAATTATTATTAAGTTAGCCTTAAGTAATATTTGGACTTGTCTCACGCGCTGAGCACTATGTACTTTTGGTATCCTTAACAAATTGAAGAGTCCACAGGTATGATGAGGATGGTGTGCCGCGTGCGTCCAGCGCTGATGTTTTTCCTGCAGGGTTGATGTACTCCCAGGTGACGACGTCTTGATGAGCCTCCTTTTGGCCTTTCGTCTCCTCACCGACACAAAGACGTCTCCCGAGGAGTCGTCGCCTGAGACTGAATAAACTTCAGTGTCTTCGCTGGCGCTGGACCAAGTGCCTCGCTTCCTTGAAGAGCTTGTCGGAGTAGACCTCTGGCCTGCCGAGTTGGCAAGCTTCGCGTCCATGGCCACGAGAGCAGGACCTTCAGTGGACTAGTGCTAGTGAACCAGGTGGCATGTGTTATTGAAGAGCTCGCTGTAGTAGTCTTCTGGCAGTTCGGGCCTGTAGGAGGCGCCGCGTCCATAGCCGCAGGGCAGGACGCATAAAGCACCCCGGGAATCGTGGAAAATTGGACGAAATATAGCTAGCCGAAACATATGGGTTCCAGCAAAGAGCAACTTTCAACTACGTTCCAGGCATACGGTATTCACGCATGGAGCTTCCGTTCACCACTCAAGAGCTCGACGCTGCACTTGACTTATGTAATCAGTCGTCATGACCTGGCCCATGTATATCTTACCATATATTGTGTCACCTCGGTGAACAGGTGTGAAGTACATTGCTGCACATCTTCAATGAGTCCTGGCAGGAGGGAAAGGTTTCTCAAGGATGGAAGACCAGTCACCTGGTACCGCTCCTCAAACCTGGCACGTCTCCTCTAGAGGTTACTTCATACCGCCCAATCGCGCTGGCTAGTTGCATTGGGACGGTGATGGAAAAATGATCCTCGTCATACTTGAATGGTACCTGGAAGGCTACGAAGTTTACCCAGATGCCATGGCTGGCTTTCAACATCACCGATGCTTTATTGACAACGTCGTCTATTTGCTTACATACTTGCAACATCAAAAGGCGTGTAAGCGATGATCTGTCGCCATGTTCTTCGACATCAAAGAGCATATAACAATGTTCTTCATGAGGCTATAATAGAGGCTCTGTAAATAGTTGGCCTCGGTGGTCGACTCCATCGTTGGACACGCAGCTTTTTACATATGCAGTCTCTCTATTTGAATACCGGCGACGGCCCAACTTCTCAACACTATACACACCTTGGTGCACCGCAGGGTGGTATGTTCAGCGCAACGCTCTTCAACCTTGTGCTTGTTAGTCTCATGTAACGCCTACCAAATACGGTGAAGTTTTCAATTTATGCCGATGACATCTGCGTCTAAGCATCTGGTGTGACGCGTCCTCAATTGCGTGCAAGGCGGCAGAAATCTGCGACGTTGATAACGACGTACCTTAGGGAACAAGGCCTCAGGATGTCTCCAGAAAAAATTGCATTGGTGGCATTTAGCCGAAAGCCAATGACTTCATACGCCATATCCATCGATGGACAAAATATCTCTTGTGTAAGGACGCACAGGTTTTTAGGATTAATCATCGACCGTGACCTCTGTTGGAGTCCCCATGTGGCCTACATAAACAAGCCCTGACAGCCATCTCTCATCTTTTCAAGGTTCTTGGGGGCAAAGCCTGGGGAACTTCAGTACACGTGATGATGCAATTGCACCGGACGCTGTTTCTCGGGTATCTGTGGTACAGCTTGGCAGTGCTGACCTATACCTGCAGAACTAACATCCGTACACATGCAAGTGCTCAGGCCCAGGCGCTTAGGGTTTGCCTAGGGCTGCCACGATGTGCAACAACATCCAAAACCATTGCAATTGCCCATGACTACCCAGCCAAGATTCACATTGTTATGGAAGCGCTCAGAGCACATGTCAGGCACCTTGCTCGCGCCCCTTCCCACTATCTAGTCTCACTGCCAGAAGACCGACCACGCGCCTCTTTTTGTCAGACGATACTGCCTTATCGTGTATACCTGCCATCAGATTACACAGCTGCAGCGAGAGTTTTACTTTCCCCCTTGGGGCTTGGCTCAGCCACAAGTTCGACTGACAGTACCAGGAATTAAAAACGAAGGCACAACTCTCATCACCAGCTCTCAAGCAACTTTAGCTGATCTTGTTGTACGAAAATACAATGATCCTGCCCATCTATACACTGGCGGTTGAACCACAGTGAACGGTTCTGCAGGATCAGTGATTTTCCCTGCGAAAGTCACTGCTTTGAAGTTCAAGACATCCTATCAGACTACACTGACAGCCGCGGAGCTTACTGCTCTTCGTAGCGCACTTCGCATAATTCGAGAGGAACCACCTCGAAAATGGAGCATTTTCAGAGACTCTAAAGCAGCTCTACATTGCTTGCTTTCTGCCTTATGCCGTGGACCCTATGAACAACTAGTGCTGGAAATCCGAGAGCTCCTTCATCATCTCGTCGAGAAAGGAGACGACGTCACATTTCAGTGGCTCCCTAGCCACTGTGGTGTAATCAGCAATGAACATGCCGATGAAGCTGCTTGATATGTTCATGAAGACGGCGTGCCATAACCAATCCCGCTGTGAAAAACGGATGCAGCAGCGAAACTTCGAATGCTTGCAAACGATGCCACACAATCGTTGTGGAACACACCTAGTTTGCAACACACACGTCTGCATCGACTAGACCCCTGTCTTCGACTTCGACCTCCACCTGGACTATCCCGACCCGAGCAACGGTACTTTGCCTGTTGTGGCTTGGCGTCACATTTACGAAGTAGTTTGCTTTCCGCATCGGATGGGAGGATAGTGCTGCATGTGACCATTGTGGAGACGAGGAAACTATCGAACACGTACTTTGTCATTGTCCCCGATACCGCGCACACTCACGACCACGCTGGCGCGTCTTGACGACCGGCCGCTTTCGGAGCAGACAGTCCTGTAACGCCGACCTATACAGTCGTCACACCACAAGACAGTGAGCGCACTCTTGAAAATTTTACGTTCGAGTGGCCTATTGGTGGGACTGTAGTTCTCATCGACGTTCACAATCTTCCCTATCCTTATTTTTTTTACATTTCTTTGCTTTTTCTCTCCGCTGTTCTTTTCATCTTTCATTTCCCCTTACCCTTCCCACAGTGTAGGGTAGCAAACCAGAATCTTGTCCGGTTAACCTCCTGGCCTTTTCCATCCATTTTATCTCTCTCGCTTTCTCTCTTAACAAATGTATGCTCCGCCAAACACGAGGCTCAGCCACTCCGCAAAGTCTTGGCTGAGCCCCATTCTGTGGTCAAATCTGACGGGAGTAACTGGATGCAATGTCCTTTTTCCATGACATCAACCGGTAATTTTTGTCGACCAGCCGCTGTCTGATGCCGCGAATATTGCCAATGTTTTTTTTTTCTCATTATTTGGGTCGTTTTCCATCCTATAGTAAACCTAAGCCCTTACTATGTGCCACAGATCCTCTCTCAGAAAGGAAATCTCCAGTTGTACGTTGGTTTAATTCTGATGCGGTGCCTTGATTTGAGCAAGTCGCTTGGTGGTCGGGAAACATAATTGCAGCGCCAAAAACCTGGAAGCAAAAGAAACACATAAGGACACGTCCGCCCATACTGTTTAGGCACCGTAATGATGGATTCAATCGACAAATCTAATACCTGATTCAGTTTGCAGGCGAGCGTTTCGTGGCTGAGCTCCGACGAGTCTCGCCTCTATCAACGTGTCTGCGCCTCCCTATAGTGCGCGGCGCGATTCGGTGCCACTGAGCCATGTCGTGCTTGCCTGGAGACTGAACCAACTTTTCGGTTCCTCATGTGAATCGAGCTCAAACTATACGCCACTTATTTGTGGCCCTCGTATCCTTGTGCTGCAATTTTGCTGCGACGGCGATAGCGAGCTGAGCCGCGGATATTGAAATATAACCAACCCATACGGTACGCATTATGGTCACGACACTACTTGAGTAGAGAAAGAGATAGGGAAACCAAGAGATGAAAGGCAGAGAGTTGAACAAAAGTAAAACTTTTCGGTTGGCTACTCTGCACTCGGGAAATCGTAAAAAAGATAGAAAAATCTGCCCGTACAAACGCAGTGAATGCATCTAACAGCGAGCTCTTCAATCGCTAGTGCATACAGATCTCCTACGGAGGTGAAGTGCACATGTGCTTCCAAACTGAGGCTCATGACGCTCGTGAGCTTCGAGGCGCTCGGTTGATCTTACCCCGATGGAGGCTGCGTTTAGACGAAGCAATTGCCGCGACGTGTTTTCCTTGCAAGCGCATGTCAATAACTACAGCGCTGCGGTCTAGGACCGTCGCTGGATGCGCTCATCATCGAGATGCGAAGCGTCGGATTGTGAGGAGAGATGGCGCCCCATCTCGTATCATCTTGTGCGCGCTCTCTCTTTCACTCTCTCTGCTTGCCTACTCAACGACGTGCGTTTTGTTTGTGGATCACCCACTTTCGTGTCTTTGCCGTGTGCCCGAATGCGCATCCTCGAAGCACTAAGAGTTGCTTAGATTTGCAATCCTCTTAATCTTATTTCAGTTTAATCGGCATTTTCCTTTGTTGTCCTTTTAAGGATCACTTATTTTATTGAGGACGCTTACTGAACTGACTGGACGAATTTTCGCCTAACGCTGAAAAGTGAGGGCCGATAGAAAATTGCTTCACTTCCAGAGACAACTGCACCGAAACGATGCAAATGTTTCACTGTTTAAGTATTGGCGAAATTTATTCACGAGACATACACTCGGCGACTGACCACCTTTAATTGACAAGACAGTATTGCATCATATTTCTCAAAACGCTATCGATTTCGTGCAGCAAGAAGTGGGTAGGGCAAGAGTGAACGGCTATCCCGGATTGAATTTTAAATGATCCACAATGTTCCCGCTTCTTGTTCCCACTAAACTTCGAACCTATGTTATTGTTGGAAATTGGTATGTTATAAATTTTTACTGTAGGTATATCTGTGCGCTATTGTAATGTAATCAGTTCATTTGTGGATATGATATATGCGTGTGTTAGTATATATATATATATATATATATATATATATATATATATATGAGTATATGTGCAAAAGTTTGTGCATGTCACCTGTAGTGTTATTAACGGCTATGTTTTATCAGTATTCTGTTTCGTCTCCTTAACGTCACCACTGCTAAAAGTTTCCAGGTTGCCCGGGCCCAGTCAAGCTGTCTGAAAACAGTTTTTTGGCCAGATATCCCTACCAGAAATGTGTATTTTTTGTGGAAAATAAAACTAAAATTAAATGAATGATGTTGCCCTAAACATGATGCCCATTCGGTGAGTTCCTGTTTCCGCCTGCACGACCCCCTAAGTACCGATGTTGTCGTGTGTTACCGATCCCGTACGGAGCAGTGGCACACAGACAGCGCTAAAATTTCCTCGCCTGACAGCAACGCCGCAAAGCGCAGCATATAGCTGATATTGAAAGCAGCTTTCCGGGCTTTTTATTGCCATTTTTTTTAAACGCCGCCTTTCATCATAACCGGTGGAGGCGCAAATGTCCTGCTTCTGCGGGAGGTACAACTGCGCGTACATGTTTCCTATTTACAGGGCTGGGCAGCGATACGCTCGAACGCGGAAGTGCGTGCAAATCCGTACTCGCTACGGGCCATGAACTCGGTCTAACTCTGTGTATCAACGGGCACTAATGCAGGCGCGCCCTCTCGTCGTTTGAAATGTCGTGCCGCTGGCGTCAGTGTTTCAGTAACGTACCGAAGCAGCCTTGCACGAACTTATGCCCTGAAACTCTGAACGGCTGCACCGAGGCTTACAGTCCAATGCGCTCACGCGCGCTCGATGGAGCTCGGAATCCTGCAGCCCTCGTTGTAGAGTTTGTTATATCGCTGCCGCAAGCATCGTCGAAACTTTGCGCACATTATGACCTTCGTGGATGTTGAAGCGCAGTCCACTGAACTCGTTCGATACCCGCACGCAGGAAGGCCCAAGAGCTCGCGGTGCGCATCTGGAACGAGCGACGTATAGAATAACCAACAATGACACCTCAGCCTATATATACGTCCAGATTATTTTAGATGCTTGCATAAAATTGGCGGGCGCAGACACGCACCATGCAGAGCAGGCAATGTGTCCAAAACGGTCAATCCCACTTTAGGTTGGTCACCATCGCGCAGACAACAATCACTAAAGACCTCAGGCCAAATTCGCAAAGCTTTTAGTTAGGAATTGCTGTTATCAATTGGCCGGCCGCCTTCTCTAATGCGACATAACGACTCGCTGGCATGTGCCCTTAAAAGACGCAGCCATAAGTGCAAAATTGAAATTGCTTGTTGCGGTTTTCGATAGAATGATATTACTAAACTTTAAAGCAGCAAGATCATATGAAGAATGATAGCATTCCTGGTGATATGATTACTTCAGTTGGGGCAGTTATTTCTCGACGTGCCATTTAGTCATCCGGACGATTGAAAAATGGCAGTTATTCAAAGCAACTGCAGGAAAGCTTGAACTATCCTAATATCTGCATTTTATGTGCTCTTAAAGATAAATATGTAATTCAGCTGTCAAACACCGCACTGACGTGCCTTTAGTATATGTTTATATACCTGATTGAAGAAGCGTTGCAGGATCTAGAATGCACCTCTATGGCTCACTTGTTCATAGTGAATATCGATTTTATTTCTAAATACCCTTCATTGCTACTGCATCCGAAGTAGCTTCCTAATTTATTCTCACTGCTGCATAAATAACGCCCCGATAAGTGATCTTTAGACGCCCCCTTCCAATATGATCAAAACCCCAGTAGATGAAAATCGTCGCGAGCGCCACCAGGGCTCGTATTCACAAAATACTCTTGTGCTATAATTGTTTGTAGGAGCGAATTTCAGCCAATCATAATGCAGGAGATATTACTAGAGAAGGCGGCCAGCCAGTGGCAACGGGCATTTACGAACGAAAACCTACGTGGACTCGCCCCAAAAGTCATAATATGCAGGGCCACCAGCGAATCACACTTCGGTAACGGTAAGCGATTTTGGTAACACTTCGCGCCATGGAGAGGTCAGCCACCGCTAGACTTTGTTTTTGCTGCTGAAACTTCCTCAGCATTGACCATTCTATGGTGCGAGTATGAAAGGCATTTTTCAGTCACGAACCATGTCTTACTTTGAGCATTTATTGGTGTACTTGTCTTGTTCTTTGTCACTTGAACTTTCTTCAACAGTACCGTCACGGCATACTGTTTCCTTTGCATGGGGCCAACAAGATATATTCACATGGCATTCTACATTCTTCCTTCTTTTCTAGTATTCCTCATACTAGAAAAGAAGCAGACAGTTCCAGCAAAAGATGTGCAATACGTGGCCTTTTCAGCGAAAGCTATACGTTATAGTTGAAAGACGACTAAGAAACAAGTTACCTTGAACGCCTTCCATACCTACGCGATGATCAATGATGCGTAGATTAATAAGTAAAATTTACTAAATTGAAGTTCTGCAGAAGAGCACAATGGATAGAAATGTTCGTGAAAGGAAAAGTTAAAGGGGCGTTCACTGGACTGTGTCATGAAGCTCTCAAAAAAGTTCATGTATCAGGTTCCTCCTCGCTTCAAAATATTGATTAATTTGACCTTGTGCTGACAACTGCTAGCTGGAGCTACCTCAGTTGGTAGAGCGGCTGCGCGATAAAGGTGGCGGCGCCGTAATCCATCCGTGGACTAGGACAAATTTCTCTTCAACATGGAATGTTTCGTTCGTTGGAGACCGTATCAGTTTCCTTTGTAATTTTGTCACTGACAAAGAGTAAGCATACATTTGATGCTTCTGGTTCCATACGGAAACCTTGTTGAAAGTTTTGAGTTTCGGGCAAATTGGTAACAGTTCCCTTCGATGGTGTTCAAATAAGGGACCGAGTCACTCTTCCACTCTCTGTGTGTGCCTTATTTACGTCATATGTGTGTGCTGAGGACACTATGGAAGGGAACTCTTGTGCAGAGTGGGACCGGCTTCACAAGGAACTCATATGTACTTGAGCATGCTGTGAATTTCATTTTCACAGTTGCGCTTTAATGGAAAGAGGGAGAAAGCAAGGAGAGGGAAGGCAGGGAAGTCAACCAGGCGATCAACCAGTTTGCTACCCTACACTGGGGGTAAGGGAAAGGGTGAACAGAAAGAGAAGAAGAGGCAGAGAGTGAGCACTGAGTGCACGTGGGAGGATGCACACGAGCACTATAAGCGGTCTCCCATCTCAGGTCGGTGCACATCAACCACTTCACGAGTGCATGAATCGCTTTTTGGGCCAGTGACGAATTTGGCCATGGTCCGAGTATCCTGCCTGTACATATAAAAGTGCTTGGGATGGCCTTTATTATCATCCATTACAGCTTCAATGCTGTGCTTTGGTTGGAATCGGTGGTAATAAGCTGTGTCGTCCCAGTTTGCGGTGTCTTGTGGTTTACGCGTGCTCGAGAACGGCGTTGGGCTTCGCATCATTGTTATGCTTTTAGAGCCTCATGTGTCTATATCTTGTGTCTCTAATAGGTACGAATCGCAGTCACCAAGTGGTGTACACGACGCCGAACAATGTATGACGAGGCATAGGGTCCTCCACGCTCGCAAGACTTACTCGATCGGAGCTTGCTGGTCGGCACGCCAACAATCTGAAGGTCACCTTTCCTGAAGTGCGAGCGCTTGCCTCGCTGCTGACTGCAATGTAGGGGATAGCAGCCCGCCTTGAATTTCGTGCTGCTGTGTCATTGGCCACGTTTCCTGGAAGCAGCTGCCTGCCATTAAAAGGAAGCTCTAGCTCGGGGCTAACTGCGATTTCGCTCTTCAAATACATGTAAAACGCAGAAATGCTCTCGTGAGACAACCACTGAACCGATTTGAGTGAAGGTTGTTGCCCTTGAGAGAGAAAGGTTAGTTCTAGTAACTGCAGCAAGTAAAATTTTGATTTAGGCTCTGACACTTTTTCCAAGCATTTCCAAAAACATGGAAGAAAACAAGTTGAAGCCCGAACTTTACAAGTCAGTAACTCTGCCCCGAAAAAACTGGTATCGCAGTTCTGTGAACTGAATCAGTTAGAGCATCTAAAGCAAACAATATTGTTATGTGAGTTTACAGCTTATGCGAAATTGTTACATAGCTTAGGGGGGTTTTGCACAAGTCAAACTCACAAATCAGTGATGTACTTCCGAGTGGTGTGAAATACATAAATGTTGTCTGCTTTAGATGTAATATTGGTTGCAGTGTACAAAATCATGTTGTCCTTGTTTATAACTGTTACAGAATTGAGTTCTAACTAGAATTTTTTTTAGTTTCTCGATCATCAACAATTACATTAAAAACGTCACGACTTAAATAAAAAAAATGCTTTTTACAGTCAATAGATATTAACTTTTTTCTTTTGAGAGAGAGAGAGAGAAATAGAAGAGAGGAAAGGCAGGGAGGTTAACCCGACGCACGTCCGGTTTGCTACCCTGCGCTGGGGAAAGGGGCTATAGAGATAAAAAGAGAGAGAAAGAAATAGAGAGAGCACAGTTTCGCGCACAAAGAAACTTCGCACGAAGTCTACAGACGGTCGCCAAGACCTGTCGACTTGAGATAGCAACTTTTAAAAGAACTTTTTTCTTTTAAATTCTACTAACCTGATCAAGTTCGGGGCCATGGTTGGTGAATAACACGATTTCTCTTTTTCCGTGTATTTATATTGGAGCTCCCGTAGTAAAACTTCCACTCGAACTTCCACTCGAACTTCTACGCTGTCTCGCGAAATAAACGTTTAGGATTGTCATTTCCCTACAAGTCTGTCTCGATGGTCGTCATGTCGACCATGTCTGTTGCATTAGAGCATGTCTGCCTGACTCTGCTGACGAGTGACGTCACGATCGCACGCATGTATGAAGCCGTAACCGGTGGACGGGTTACGAGGTTCTGAATTCCCGTCCACTATTCCTAAATGTATAGCTGGTGCGAAATACTACTCTACGTAACTAACTTCCGGAAAAGCGGATAACTAATTAAGTGAATCCATTTCGAGCATGCCAAAAAAGCATCTCTTTTTTCTGTGCCCGCTACAAGTAGTTGACCGGCAACAAATTCCAATTCCCCCCCCCCCCCCCCCCTAATATGTTTCGCACCCACACCAAGCATGACCATCCCAACCCAAACTTTCATTTCTTGCCTTAATCAGGATTTACATTTAGGGTATCCAAAATGTAGTTCGAGTGAAGGTTTCTTTGCCTACCTTCTAGGGTTAGGCGCGGGGTCTGGCTGCTGTCTGCTGCTGGGTCGGTCAGTAGCTTGGAGGGCATATTTGTGGACATATATACGAAGTGTATATGTACGCCGAATACTAGTACCACCAAACGGGCTTATATAACTCCTGTATGCTGACCGACAATGTAGTGCCAGTAATCGCACGTCTGTTCTACACAATCAAACAACACATTCGTACATAAAACCTGAGCGCATAATGTCGGCTCATAGGTATCTAAAGCTCACCGACCATTTAATGGAATAGCACATCATATTCAACGAATTGCTTTATGTGCTTGGTTTTCTTTGATTTAGCCGTTCGGTACGGACCACTAGTTGTGTGCCCACTCTTGGGCAATCCTCCATAATGGGTATGTGCCACTGGGGGGCGCAAGTGACTCAGAATTAAATGTAGCAATATATGTGTCATACTTCTTTCGTCATACAGCTGTCGTGATCACCATTCTTCCTTCGACAAGTTCAGTGAAACATTGTATTCGTTCTCGTGACATCGCTGCCTAAAGCTTGGGGTGTTCCACATGGAGAACGCGATGTCTCGTCATCTTCACCGACTCAAGAGTGGCCCTGCAGTCCCTGAAGTCACCACGCAAGCAGGAACAACTCGTCATGTACATCAGACGCATATGCACTAAAGCCTGCAAATTGCATCACAGTGTTGGGCTGCAGTGGTTACCAGCACACTGCGGAATACAAGGCAGCGTCCCGGATGACTGTACTGCCAAAGCTGCACCCGACACTTCGAGAGTAATGGTCCAGATACCTGTCTCGAGAAATGACGCGGCGACACTGGTACCTGCACAAGCTTGGCCTTTACAGCGATCCCTCTGGACAGATGCAAGCTATCAGTACGGAGCCCTATATAAAATCGATCCATCTTGTGACTTTTATATACCACGAGGCCTCAATAGGCAAGACCAAACATGCCTTCACCGCATCAGACTCAACGTGGCCTACGCGAACTACTTCATGTGCAAGATTCAAACTGATGGACTCGCCAGCGTGCCTTGTGTGTAACACCCCTGAAAAACTGCGGCATGTTCTGTGCGGCTGCTGCAGCTACGCGTCAGGGAGGCAGTCTTTGAAGGCGGCATTACACCTGCAGCGGGACTCGAGCTTGGAACTGCGGCACATTTTCGGCCGTGGCAAAGTACCACGCGCCACGAAAGCGCTGCTGATGCTCTTGCGGGCTACAAGCCTTAACGAAACTTTGTAAATATCTCTATAATGTATGTATGTGGGTGTGTGACTGTATGTGCTGTATCAGTGTTTATCACTGTGTATATCGCAATCAACACCCGGCACCTGGAGTAGCATGTCAGCCGAAAAGCTAGACTAACATCTCCAGCGTATCATTAAAGCTTGTACCTCTCTCTTTTGTGCAAGCATTCGAAGTTTTCTAGCGGTTTTTGACCATAATAATGGCATCGACTCCTTTATTGTAGGGGTGTGCGAATATCAAAATTTTTGAGTACGAATGAAATACAATTGCTTAGCTTCGAATATTGAATCGAATATCGTATAATGATATCCACATGCATTTATTGGCAAGTTGGGTTAATTTGTTATGTTTAAACATTGCAAATGCATTGTCAGCGGTAAAAAATTAGACTAGTGAGCCGTTATACTAAAACATTGTGTATTTGGCTCATGCCAACTTGGAAAGTTTACGGGTTCCCACTAGCTGTCTTCGCCAGCCTGTGCCTTATTCTACCGCATCAAATTCCCCTAAACTCGGAGGCATTTGACGCTGTGCCAGTCGCCACTCATCGCACTTGCTGTCAAGCAATAAGCTCAAAATTGGGGGTGGCGCTGCAAAAAAAAAAATAAAGACCAGTGCCATTCCACTCTGTGAAGATATGGATGACCAGCGGAGCTCTATATATGGTGATAAACTATCTTGATTTAAATAAAGACACATACCACATGAATTGTCATTTTCTACCGTCTTTATTATTTTGTCGCTAAGGTGACTATAGCTTTGTGGTCGCTATGGTAGACGGCCATGGGTTCTGTAACGATGCTTGAGCGGGAACGGGGCGAAGGCGGCGGGAGGCGTTCGCAGCCTCCCGCCGCCTTCGCGCCCGTTCCCGCTTCTGCTCACGCCGTCGTTCTTCGTAGGCATGCTGTTCTTTCTCGGTCCGCACAATACGCGGCCTGACCCGCCGTGGTTGCTTAGTGATTATGGTGTTGCGCTGCTAAGCACGAGGTCACGGGATCAAATCCCGGCCACGGCGGCCGCATTTCGATGGGGGCGAAATGCATAAAAAATGTCACAGTTTCGCCCTAAGGGCGAAGCAATGAATGCGATAGCAACACAGCAATGTCATACGAAGTAAGGTGAGCGGCTTTGGTAGCAATATGAATTGTAGTAAACATGAGCTGATTAAGTAAGCAGGTGTGCTGCGGCGTAAGTAGACCGACATGAAAAGAGACTCGATGACCACGAGAAGGCGCGTGTGAAACGGTGGTGTTGATGAGAAGCGCTTCCCGTGGGCAGCGCGTGCGAAGGGACACACCTGTAGCGCTGCACTGCCGATCCGGGCAGCATTTTGCGTGTGTAGCGTGCGTTGGAAAATGTGGCCCGACTATTGCGAACTGAATGAACAAGCGTGGTGTGAGCGCGCACAAACACGAAGAGATCACACTGAATGACAGCAGACAACGACTGTCAAAACGCTGGCAGCAAGCATACGCCGCAGCGGGCGAAGGTACGTGCGGTCTATCGCTTCAACGGAAACTGAGCGGCGAATGCACTTAAAGGTCAGAGCCGTGTGGAGATAAGAGACGGTGCGAGCGAGCGACGAGCGCGATTGTTGGCAGAGAAGTGCGCCCCCCCCCCCCCCCCCCCCTTGCTCCCTCCGGCGCGGGCTTCCTGCTTCCTTGCTTGCGCGTGGGAGATTGAGTGCGTTCGCTCTCCGTGATAGCGCGCGTCTCCGCACGCTTCCTCTCGGGCATACGGCGCGCGGCGAAGATTTTATCTATAGGGAACCTCACGGCGACGGCGACGGTGACGACGACGGCGACGCCGACGGCAGAAATCCGGTTCAAGTGTCCATATAATTGCTATCGCAATAAAACACCCGTGTACTTAGATTTAGGTTCACGTTAAAGAACCCCAGGTAGTCTAAATTAATCCGGAGACCCCCCACTACGGCGTGCCTCATAATCATATGGCGTTTTCGGCACGTAAAACCCCATAATTTAATACACGGCCTACCATTACATGGCCGGAACGCAGCTGAGATAACGTGCCTATGCAGAGCGTGACGTCACCAGCCAATGAGGCATACCCATCGGCTATTAAACGCAGCTGGGTCACACCGGTGATATGATTTTGCTTTATAGAGAGGCTACGGCGTTCTTGGTCTACGCACTCGGTCTACGCACGCAGCGATCCACTGGAAACTAGCGTACGCGCCTATGTAGTCTGTGACGTCACCAGCCAGAGAGACACCCATTGGCTATTAAACGTCGCTGGGGCACATCAGCGATACACTTTTGCTTTGTAACGAGGCTACAGCGTATTTGGTCTACGCCCTCGGTCTGCGCACGCAGCGATCGGCTGGAAACTAGCGCATAACAGCTCCGCTGTAAGAAAGTGCACCCTCGCTGTCCGCAAATCCGTGCCCCTTGCTACTGAGAGGCTGGCTTCTCTGCGTAGTTCAAGCGTGCAATGGCTAAGTGTACTTTACAGGCAAAATTTCCCTAACAGCAGGAAATCATCACAAAATTCTGCTCAAAATCGCCCCAACATTCTTAGATAGAAACAAATGCAAAGAACCGCGTTTGCTGCCGCACAGTCAGGAATATATTCGATTTGATTCGAATATAAGTATCCAACCGTATATTCTGTCAATGTCTATTTTTCGAATCGTATACGAATAGTAAAAATGCAATATTCCATAATATTCGAATGTCTCGAACATTCGCACAACCCTACTTTTTTTGCTGACCGAACGGCTTTATCGGCGTGCTGATTACCTATGACACCACAGTGACTTGGAAGCCACTGAAATGTGGAGTGGTGCGCTTTCTCGGCCAGGGTATGAATATCGAGGCAATGTGCTGCTGTGAACAAGCAGAATGAAGACTATATGATGGCGTGTCGTGCATAGACTACACTGGAATAAACGCTAGCTTTTGTTTTTGTTTGTTTGTTCCCACTTCGGACAAGGTGTCGCATTCTGTCGGGGCCCGCTCGCTTCTTGGAAACATCCCGGTGCTAGTGCACCAGCACATGTGTTGCGCCTGTCTTTTCTTAAAGAGAAAATTGTCGTCAAGCAACCGTGGTGGTGTAGTGGCTTTGGCGTCGCGCCGCTAAGCCCAAGGGCGCGGGATCAAATCCCGGCCGCGGCGGCCGCATTTATATGGGCGCTCGTCTACCGTGCATAGGGTGCAGGTTAAAGAACCCCAGATGGTCGAAATTAATCCGCAGTCCGCCACTACGGCGTGTTTCACGAGCATATTATGGTTCGACACGTTAACTGCCAGAATTTAATTTTAATTTAATTAAAATTGTCATATACCTGACTATAGCAGGAAGCTACCGAGGATTCGCGCTACAGTCGGGTGGATGACACATATTCCTTTCATGGACTTTCCTCCACCTTGAGAGTTTTCGAAAGAGCTATTTGCCGTCTGTCATTTCTATATCCTTCTCTTTCTGCCACTACTACATCCCCCACCCCCTACCCCCAGGTGCCAGCAGTGTACGCTGAGGCGAGAAATAGCCTGACTTTCTGGTCCAGCATCTGTTGCACAGGAGCGCCTACTTTCTCCTTACCCTCTTCTGCCGGTAACTATCCATTTCCTAAAGTGGGCGTTCTCGCTTCTTAGCACTTTGGAAATTACGTACAGCAGCTATATCTTCTCTAGGCGCACTGCCAGCCTCTACTCAAAGGATGACGGGTGCCTTTATTTACTTTCTTGTACATGAGCACTGACGAAAACTTGGCCTCAGGCCCTGACCATTTGCACTGCTTGCCTCAGTAGTCAGGCTTAAAAGTGAATACTGCGGCATCTAACGTGGTAGTTGGACACATAGGCATCCGCTTGTATTCACAAACAAACAAACAAACAAACAAACAAACAAACAAACAAAATTATTGTTGTAGAACGGTTCACAAGGTCACTCATGATGTCAGACATGATTAGTGAAGGTGACCGGCCAGTGGTAAACAGCGCTTTGCGAATGAAAAACTTTGAGAATTCTGGCCCCCCAGGATTGACCATTTTTTTGACGGTTCAGAATGCACGAAGCGATTGCACCGCCGCACTGATCGCACCTATGATACCCTCACACAAAACTGCTCTTGGAGGTGGCCTACCCGTCCTACTACTTGCATAAAAGCAAGAAGTCGTACGCTGCTCGCATCAGCTGTAACAATCCGCATGCGTCTCGGGAACATCACTCATCGAGTGTCCGCAATACAAGTTCTAGCTAGAGAACCTGCGTAGCTGCCCGAACCGGCTGTATAGGAGTCCTTTATCTTTGGACAAGGTTCCTGGTCCCTGGTCGTGCACGGAAAAACAAAGACACGCTGTCACAGAATTTCGTGACTTTCTAATAGATAGTTGTGATGATTATGGACGTTCGTCACTTGTTTGTGTGTCTTAAGACGAGAAAAACGCACAAGAGACGCCAGTTGGCAAAAAAAAATGTTTTTCTTTCAAACACACGATAAGAAAGGAAAGGAAATGAAAAGAAAACAAAACAATGTCACAGCGGAGTTTCACGCGCACACTGATGTACGCGACGCTAAGTCCTGCACCACCGTTCGGCGCGTCAAGAGTTCCGAAAAACCATCTCACGGTTTCGGTCGTGACGATCGACTCGCTTGTCGTTGCCGCGGTACGGTCGCCGAGGCGAGCCGAGGCAGAGGTGGCACGGTTGCTGTTGCTGGAACCGTCGCCGGCACACGGCTGCGCTACCGTGTGCGACGCCTGGCTATGTTGAGGACACCACTGCGTTGTCCATCCGCAACTCACGAGGACCGCGACCCAGGGTCGGCCCACGCGGACAGCACCTCGGTAGGCCTCGACCAAGAACAGCCCTCAGCAACTGCGCCCTGGCAGGAGCCGCTCAGCAGGCCTCGTCCTTGGTCCCGGAGCAGGCCTCCACATCTGGCCCAGGTAGGCACGCCTTGGTCACTCGGCCGCAGCAGGAACCACGGCCCGAGCTCTTCTTCCCGAGCGTCGCACCCGATCTGCTGCCACCGTGGCTTCGCCGCTCGAGCTCCTCCGCACGTTCGCCACGTAGCACTTCTTTTTCGTCGTTTTTTTTTTTTGTTCTTTTTTCTTCCAGCTCCCGTGCCACCTGCCCTCAGCTCGTCTTCTTCACTTCGGTAGGCACTTCTACTGAGTCCACATGTTTCGGAGTACACGTAAAAAAATATATAAAAAAATATTGTGTCCTTTCCCCACAATAGTGACCTTACGCGGCCTCTTTTAAAGACGGTCGATCGTGAATGTGCCCTCTATCTGACTTCGTGCGCGTTTAAGTGCGCTAGCTGACTTTGATCACGGATCATCATCAGAGAAAACCATTTTGGAATGCCGACCTCATAAGCCATCGCAGCAGAGGGCGACGAAGGCGCTGATTAGCTTTTTAAAGACAACAGACCTGCACATCATGAAAACCGGCGCACAAACACACAGACCGAGAAAAGAGGACAACACTCTCGGTGTGCTTGTGCGCTGGTCTTCGTGATGCAATCATACCAACTCCCCCAGCTTACTGTGCTTCTAGACCTGCACAAGCTGGAAGCTGCCTTAGCATTTATTTATTTATTTATTTATTTATTTATTTATTTATTTATTTATTTATTTATTTATTATTTATTTATTTATTTATTTATTTATTTATTTATTTAAATACTCTCAATACCTATTGTCGTTACAGAGAGGAGTGGTTTATGCATATGTCATACGACGTTAGATAAAGCAGTTTGAAAAGATGAATGATCAGTATTGCTGGTGACCGAGGCAGGGTAGGGTGGTGGTTCCATTCAGATGCTGCCTTCGGCAGGAATGAATGGCATAAAATGTTTCTACCGCAACTTGGCACTTGTACCTTGTCGCTTTGGTCGACTCGCGGTGATACGTAAATAGGTGGTATGCGAATGTAATGTTTTAATTTAGGATTAGCGAAATAAATTTTATGAGGCGAGTTTCCTTCTTGATGACAGCTCTGGCCGATCAAGCCAAGTTTTGATGGCTGATATGCTTGTACTGCGGCAATAACTTCATAAAATAAAACGTGTGGACCGGTATTGAAAAGCTTCGAGTAAGTATGTTAGCTGTTTTGTAGATGGATACCAAATTCATGAAGCGTACTCTAGTTTTGATCTTACAAGTGTTTTATACAATGTGCGTTTCAGGGAAATAGGGGCGCGAGAAAAATTGCGACGTAGAAAGCCAAGTGTTCGGTTAGCAGAATTAACCACGTATTCGATGTGAGTATACCATGAGAGATGATTAGAAATGTGAACACATAAATATTTATAGGACGTGACAAGGGAAAGAATAGAGCTGTTAATTTTGTAGGAAAACGTAGAAACAGCACTATCGCGAGAAAATGTCACCATTTTACATTTATTGATGTTTTGTTTCAGTAGCCATTGATTACACCCCGAAGAGATGTTGTCCAAGGTCTGATTGAAGTGAGAGGGAATTGCTTGGGTTGGTTATTTCCCGATAAATAGCAGAATCATAAGCAAAAATTTGGATGTTAGATGGGAACTTGTTCGGTAGATCGTTAATATAAATAAAAAATAACAAAGGCCCGAGGATTGAACCTTGCACCACACCGGGAAATACAAGTCAGGTTGGTGAAACGGCGTTATTAACAGACACGTAATGTTAACAGCGCCTTCATTGGTGTTCATGGTGCTACACGTGATCCTGTGCTGCCATAGCCTGCAGTGATAGAAACTGGCTGTGATTGTGCTCTCTCTCTCTCTCTCTACTTTCTTCTTATCCTTATACCTTCCCTTCCCTGTACCCTAATGTAGGGTAGCAAATCGGATTTTCCGTTCCGGTTAACCTCCCTGCCTTTCTCGTTTCTTTCGCCCCCTATCTATCTTACTTGAACTTTCACTAAACATTTTTCTGTGTGCTTTACTCCTCGCTGAGTACAAGGTTGTTTTTTTGTTTTGCTTTTGATGCCGTGGCTGTACAGATAGTGGCTGTTCTGGTAACGCACACTGTGATTGAACGTTCACATGTCGCCGATACACCGAGCTCTCACTATGCATAATTACCGCATAATATGCCTGAATTAAGTGATGCTCTATTCCTCCGATATTTTTCGTTCTGTCTGCCTTGTTATTTATTTTTTTATTTGTTTCCTGCCTACTTACGACGGATCAGTGAGGGGCTGTTATTACGAACGAAAATCTATATATATATATATATATATATATATATATATATATATATATATATATATTCGCAGACGGGGACGAATCCGTCAACTTTTTGGTTCGTAAATGCTGTTTGCTGCTGGCCTTCGTTATTATGTCCAACATCACGATTGGCTGGAACGATAGAACGTCAATTCTAGCGTAAGAACTCTTTTCTGTTTTTCTGTTGTTTTTTTCTGATACAGTCCCGGTTGTGCCTGCTGCTACCGACACGGCCCCAGCTGAAAGGACCAGCGAAGGTAGCTGTCAACCTGCGCGCACCGAAGGGACTTCTTTCCGCGGCGCCGCCCCCTGGCGGGAGCGTGGCGCTGGGTGCAGCAGACGACGCCGCTCGGGCCGCTAGAGCGGAGCGCGCAGCGGGCGAAGCACAATGAGTCAGAGCCGCCAGAGCGTCGGCGGCGTCGGTCCAGCGCGGTGCGTCTCCTCCAACGAGTATCGGCGGATGCGCAGCTCGGCGTGAGCCAGACTCGAGTCCCACCGCCGCGACGCTCGGCCGTTGTACGCGTCGCGCACCAACGGCGACAAAAGCGGTGATGCAGCGGCGTCGCTGCACAAAGTGAGTGGTGGTGGCAATGAGCGTGTGAAAGGCGGGAAGTAGCGCTGCTCGGTGTTGCGGCGTCGTCTCCAGGCGATGTTGTGCTCCGGTACCCTGTGGCGTGCGCTCTGCGCTTGGCTCTCCCTGGGCTTCGCCGCCTCCTCTGTCCGCGCCAAGGAGATCAACGAGCTCGACTCAAGTGAGTGGCTGCTTCTCGAACATACCTGACCCTGTGACACGGTGCCGGCCAGGTTGTAGCCTTCGCTTTTAGTTCAAAGCGAACGCCGCAACCTCGCCAAACATTGCGCGGCGAACGCGTTCGGCGCGTCTCGCAGTGTTGTGAGTGTTGCGCGCCCGCTATGTATGTGCGTGTGTGGTTAGCTTGAAGAACTAGTTATAACGTGCCGAGCATGCGGCGGCAGTAGTGAACGAGAATACAATCACATCAGAACGAAAGGCGGGCGATGTGCGGACATACACATTTTGTTTATACTGCTTGAGGACGCGTGATTTCCTGTTTAAAGGAGACCGCCGGGAAGCAAAAAGCGCCGATGAAAAGACGGCGCTCGTCTAATTCAGTGACGTCAACGGAGCGTTAGGTATTCTTTTTGTCATATAGTCGCAGACACGGATAAAGCCGAGCTCCTTCCACAAGTTGCCGCTCGCTGTCACGCTCGAGTTCTTTCCAGTCGGCCGATTTCGGAAGCGGCGGCAGAGGCTAACGAGCTTTGCTTTCCACGGGACGGGGCACGGTACCGAAGACGACGATCGAGGCGGATGTCCTTCTTTTCATTAAGTACTTTCGGCTTCGGTGCTGCGAAACTCAGGGGGGAGCCCCGTGGACGCCGAGTTGATACTACCCCCGTTTCGGCGATGACATCGCCCGTTGGGAAATCATGGCTTGTTTGCTTGGGGTCCGTCGAAGCAGCTAGCGTCACTTGAGATGATTTTCGCGATTCTCCAGCGGCATGATCATGCGAGAGAATGCGAGCGAGCACACGTCAGGGAAGGCAAAGTCGCGACCCGTATGTAAACACTCTACGTACGTACCGATTGTGAACATCCACCTGCCGTAAAACAAAAATAAACAGAAAGCAGGCAAGAAAGAACAATGTATAGCAGCTTCGTCGTTGTGCGCTCGCTGTTTGGTTTGTTTTTCTCATTTTGTGCGCGCGCGTTCGCGCATCTCTGCGTATGTGTGTAGGTATGTGTGACTCTGTCACGTGAAAGCTAGCAAAGCGCAATAAATATTCCGACAGATATTCGCTCACACCAGTGTCATTGCATTGCATTTTACTGGGTTTCTCAATTTTGCGTTTTCTCTATTTTTTGACTTTTCTTTTCAATCTCTCTCTTGTACAAATAGGACGCATCGAAGTATTCCGAATTCACGGTGCTCGCAAAAATTGCATAAAATCGCAAAAACCGACACGCGCGATTAGATGTCACCTGTTTTTGGCATCTGCGGGAAGCCTGTCCGTAGTGGACGGCCTTGGTTTGGAATTAACTATCACCGGAGAGTAGCAGTTGGCGCGGACTGGACAGTTATTGTATCTCGCCTTATCAACTCGCCGGTCAGCGCGTCCTTATTACTTCGTCTTACTTAACAAGCGAGTGAGTTAAGAAGGATGAATCCGGTTCTGTCACAAACAGTGACTTAATATTCGATAGGTCTTTCACCCATGTCCGGCGTGCTTTCTCCGCTTTTTCGCCGTTTCAAAAGTGATTGTTGAAAGACGTAAGCCGGGTAAACTGACACCAGTACAATGCAGCGATTACGATTTTTTATGCTTTGAGTGGTGCCCTCCGTGCGCGTGCTCGAATCCACCGCGCCCCCCCCCCCTCTCTCTCATCTTTCTATTCCCCCTTTTCCCTTCCCTCAGTGTAGGGTAACCAACCAGACGTTTTCTGGTTAACATCCCTGCCTTCTCCCTTTCCTTCCTCCACCTCCTCTTGAATCACCGTTTGTATCGAACACCTATCGCTCGCTTGGCAAAGAGCAGCTGTCCGTGGAGATGTCAACGTGATAAATGTTTAAGATTGCCCAAGACAAAGCTAAGCATGGGCTAAGATATATCGCTCTAGGAGTACGCATGCTCACTGACAAAACTTTAAATGCCGGAGCTTTTGAAGATCGTCTAAAATATTCTAGGTCTGCGCACATTCGTTTGGAGGACGAGACGCCCAGGTGGTGCATGTTAAAAGCGCTATGTTAGGCTTAGACATGCGACGATTTTCAACAGTGCTGGTAGGTGTTAACTGGAACGTCAATTAATTTCTTCGCAGATGTTGAAGACATATAGATATGTGTATATATATATATATATATATATATATATCGAAACTGATGCTAAGACCATGATTTCTGCTAAAGGGATAATACTTCATTACTGCTCGGCTTCGGTTCCGCGAATGGAACGTGTACGTGTGCTCAATATTTCAGACTTTTGAAATTAAGGACGCGTATCACGTATACTAGTGCCTAAAAATTTTGGTGATAATTTGATTTTGCCAAAATAGCCACGCTTTGCACTTTAAGAATAGCACGTAATAAGCTATAGCATGTACTATTTCTATCTACGGTGTCGGAGTGCCATATCGTATGGTTTCCTTTGGTGGACATATTGAGTCACAGCTTGGCAACTATTCTGGCTGCATTTCTCACTTGTGCTCGACGTTGGCTAGTTTTGCCTGCATTATGGAATTTCCATGGTAACCTTTCTTTGTTTGGGAAGTGACAACCCTTCCAGGTGACGCCTTACTTGTTTTGCCTCTCTGACCCTTGCCCAGGTGCTACTGCGCATTCGAAAGCGACACTCACAGAAAAATACTGCCCCTAACAGCTCTCGGGAATCCCGTTTAACTAACGCCACGAAAATGAAGAGAAAAAAAGGTAGATGGAAAGAGGAGAACGGCGAGGGTGAAGGAATAGGGGTAGAAGGCGAAGTTCGAATAGGGGTAGAAGGCGAAGGCGAATAGGGGTAAGTGATCTTTGTCATTGTACAGCCGCTTTCGCTAATGATATGACCCACATCAGGATTGGTTAACATTTGCCCTTTTTTTTTTGTTAATATGACCCCTTTGTTTGCTGCACTGCAGGGCCCATATTTGCTCAGGCCCGTATTCACAAAAGCTCTTACGCTAGAATTGTTCGTAAGAAAAAAACTTTAACCAATCCTGATGTCGGACATATCATTAGTGAAGGCGAACGACCAATGGCAAAGAGAATTTACGAATGAAAATCTTTTTGAATTAGGCCCTATAGTCTTTACGCCAGATCTCTTTGTAAAAGGAGATGCAATGCAATCGTGAGGTCCTACGTGTTATTCGTGGAGGAGTCCGACCAATGCCAAACAGCACTTAGGAACAAAAAAGCTTTGTGAATTCGGCGCCAAGGGCCGAATTCACAAGGCTTTATGATCGCGAGCGCTTTTTGCCATTTGCCGTCGCTAATGATATGCCCAGCATCAAGATTGGCTGCAATTTTCTCTTACGAACAACTTTAGAGTAAGAGCTTTTTGTGAATACGGGCCCAGATGCAGCGCGCGAAGCTTACACTGTATTCACAAAACTTTTCGTTCGCAAGTGCTATTTCCCATTGGCCCGAAGCCTTCGCTAATAATACGCCCGTCATCACTATTGGCTTGAATTTGCTCTTAAGAACAGTTCTAGCGGAAGCACTTTTTGTGAATGGCGCTACCGAGTCGATTTGAAGAGGCGATGGCGCAGATCAGAAAGCATGCTTCAATGTCATTCCCGTTTCACCGTGTGCCGTGTTTCGACTTTGTGTGTGCCATCTTGACGAATTAATTTGCTAAAAACAGATCGGACAATTGACGAGGTTTTCTTCTTTGTAAGCAGAAGCCGCAAAAAATGACACTGCATTGCATTCGTGCCCGACAACTGTCTGCCGAAACTGACTGTAAATGTTCCGTATGTTGGGTGAAGAGATATAAGTTGGCTGTTGCAAGATCGAGGCTCCGTAATGGCTTTTCTGAAGCACCGCGCGTTACAAGGGCATTTTTCATCCCCACAGATGTGTAGCACACAGGTCCTTCTGTAGCAGTTCTTTGGCAGCAGGCGCATCATTCACTCGGTGCCTGCTTAGTGTCTTCGCAGAAAGCCGGAAGCAAATGCTTCAGGGAAAGCTTTTCGTTCTGGCCGCGCGAGCGTCTGCTGTTTTTCTCTTTTTCTCTCTCAGAATAAACCAAGTTTTCCCCCGAAAGCACAACCCTTTCATTTGTCTCCTTGTACGAATAAGATGAGCGAGTACTTGAGTGTATTTTGTGATGTACAGGGGGTTCATTTTTAAGTTTTACGCAATTCTTAAAAACCGCCTGTGGCAGTTAGCATAATTCTTATCGTTGAGAAACAAAAATTGACTAATGAACTTTTTAGTTAATTACTTTACGACACATTGCAATTTACGAATTGTAGCCGGTGAGCTTGTCAGGCGTATCCACTTGGAATGAATTTCCAGAATGACGCCAGTTTGGAGATATGCGCCATCAAACTTTTTTTTATATTATGGGGTTTTACGTGCCAAAACCAGTTCTGATTATGAGGCACGCCGTAGTGGGGGACTCCGGAAATTTGGACCACCTGGGGTTCTTTAACGTGCACCTAAATCTAAGTACATGGGTGTTTTCGCATTTCGCCCCCATCGAAATGCGGCCGCCGTGGCCATCAAACTCACCGTAAAAATGCATCGTTGTTCCACTTACCTTTTTTTTTTACCAAAATGCTGTTTTATACATTGAACCAGCTGGAAAAGTAACTGGAACGCCCATATATTTCGTCCCACACTTTGGGAAATAATATCTCGAAACTGGTGTCGCCCTGGAAATTCATATCAAGTGAATGCGTCTTGCAAACTCACTGGCTACAATTTGTAAATTGCAATATGTGTCGTAAAGTAATTAACTAAGAAGTTCATTAATCAATTTTTGTTAATTAGTTGAATATGTGTTTCGATTTCTCGTGCCACTATAATCTCCGCCTCTTCGAATAACCCAGCTCAACGATAAGAATTATGCTACCTGGCACAGGCGATTTTTAAAAATTCCGTAAAGCTTAATTTTGAACACCCGGTGTATTGGAAAGGAAGTTTAATGCGAAACATATAGCAATGGTAAAGAGACCTAGGGGGAAATAATGAAAACCAGGCCCTGTATTCACAAAACAGCTCGTACACTAGATGAATTCGTAAAAACCACAGGTGTCGAACCGAATCAAAACTGAACCGAAAACCGTCGCGGAATCGTTATTTTCAGTCCAACCGGAACCGAACAGAACCGATGTGTTTTCCGCCATCTTGGAACCACACCCGAACTAGAACTTTTTGGAGGAACCGTTGCGAACCGGTTCGACCATAGGTTAAGCCCAAGGTAATTTTTGCTGAAATTCAACAACCGTGCAGGCCGCTGCGCTGACTAGGGTAGATGACGTCTCTTGTGTCATTTCATCGCAGCGCACGGAGTATAACCTCTATAACAGTTACATTGCTCGCCAGTGTGATCTCATTGGCTGACTCAACAGTACGCATTGTGGGCACCTATTAGCAGCCGTTAATGGATACGACATGTTTGCATTTCACACCTCAGAATAGGTAGTAGCGGCAAAGTTCGCGACTCCTGGTTTTATATTTGTCGTCATCGCAGTTTATGCACCGCCTCATGTTCCACTCGAGCCATTGCACGACGAAATTCAACTTTGCATCACTCACATCATGTGCTCATTTGTAAATATTGCCGGCAACTTCAATGTGAAACACTAACTTTTGGGGCCCAGTTGACGGAGATACGTACGCGGGGTGCATAGTCATCACTATTCGCATACGCCAATGATCTCGTAGTGCTCAATAACCCTACAGATCCCAACATACATTTCAACAGCGCGTTGCTCCCAGCTAGATGGATGGCACCGAGCACTCTTGCTCTCGCCTCGTACGACTACGGCAGGTTCATTAGCGATTCCAAAACTCTTACTATCAAACATTCAAGTATCTCTCTTCTGTCAAAACAAGTCTTGACTAAAATGCCTTACAACATTTGGAACAAGAAACATTCTGTAATAGCTCTATAATTCGAATTGCTTCCTAATTGTTTTAACAAACTCCCCTCCATTCAAAAGAAGCTCTAAAGCTTTTAATTAACTTATATATTAAATTTATTCAAACCCTTGCGTAAAGCTCATTTACGACCAGTTGTTATGCGCCAGATTTGACGACGAAACGTAAATGCATCAGTAAAGCGTAGGCGTTTTCGAAAAATAACGGAGCTCCAACTCGGGGTCTTTCACAAATCTCCATATTACGACGCTTTTGCCACTTATAAAGTGCACATTCATCTTGCTAGAACATCGGGCTTCAAGCGGCTTTGCACATCGTTAAGAGAGCAAAATATATTCGGCCTCCCATTCCAAATCTCATTTGGCAAACAGCACGCCACGCAAGAACTTACATTGTTCCACTTCCGGATGGTGGTTTCATAACAAGTGTTTTACACCCCGCTAACTTGTTAACCACACATATTTCTGTAGATTCACTGGCGATGATTGTTGCACCCGGCTCCGGTATTTAATGGCTGACTGGAATACGAATAACGAACGTGCCTTTCACCATTTTAGAAATCGAAAGTCTTGGGCAACACCTGTTGTGCACAGCATTTCGCATCCCACAGTATTACAGTTTTCCAAATATCATAACTGCTCTAAGAACCTTAGCCATCAGTTAGCAAAACATTTCCTCAAACAACCAATGGTCGTTTACTGCTCTAGCGCCAGCGAGGCACAAACACCACCTTCAATTGGAAGTCCTGATTGCTGACCAATAAGTCATCTACTCTTCAATATTATTATTCATACACTTTTGAAGCTCCCCTTACTGCCAGGTGTGTCAACATGGTATTATGCCGATGACAGGTGGTTATCATTTCCGCAACCAACCGCTCCGATAAAAAAGCAAGAACACGCGAGGCACTCATGTTGTCTCCAGCTGGGCGAGTCGTGCAAGAGTCATCACCAGCACAGAAAAATAATGCTTCCTATACTTCCACAAAAGTCATGCCAATATTTCCACCCCCATTTGCAAACGCCCTCTTCCTTCAAATAGCGTCACCCTCAAATTCCAGCAGAAAATAAAAATCCTCGGGATTATTTTCTATTGGAACTGTTTTCGTGCACGGTTTTTAGTTATGTACGAACCAGTCAAGCAACCCATTTTACTATGATATTACATGTTCTGTTATAACTGGATGGCTTATTAAAATAAAATTAACACGTAATACATGGCTAGTTAACGGCAGAATAAATATTAATTTTGCCCAGTATGGATAACGAGCGCGAGCAAGAATCCAATGAAGCAGAAATTTTCGGAGACTGGACTCGGGTTAAACCACTGCATAGACGCACAGGGCACCACAAAGCTCACTAAATGTACAAATTCCGACCCCGAGACACAAATATGCATCGTGCATCATTTGTGTGATAAAAATTTCAGGTCAATACCCGTGCAAAAAGAAAACGGTTTTACACAGTAGCCAAGGGAACTACGTTTCTCTAAAAGCACTGTGTGTTTTTCAATCGGAGGCGCGCGAATGTTTTTTTTTTCTTTCTTCGAACCAATTTGAACCCAAATGAGTCTGTTCAGGGTGCTTCGAACCGGTTCAAACTAATATTATTTTGGCTCAGGAGCGGAACCTGAACCTGAACCGCAAAGCGTGAACCCTAACCCGAACCGAACCCGAAAAGATTTCGGTTCGACACCCTGGTAAAAACATCAAACGGTGGTCAAACGTGATAACGGACATGCTATTATAGACGAATTAGAGTAGTTCTTACTAACAGCTTTGTGAATTGTGAAACAGCAGGTATTATGTATCAGTATACACGACACATAACACTTCAAATGTTTCGATTACTTAGGCCCTTGTTCATTGGCTCGCATTGCAGCCGGTCTACGGTACGCCTAAATCGGACAATTGTCATAAAAGGCAATTTGAATGGAAAGGGGAAATAACTGTCTTACTATATTGACCTAGATGTGATGACTACGAGCTAGTCATTCGAAAAAACTCGGAAAGTATGTAGGTGCCGGTTTGTGATTAATTGCGCGTTTGTCGTATACTCTGGCCTCATCATTCGCCTTTGATATTGAATAGCATGTTGCGACAGTCGTCACCCTGATTAGCATTTTCGACGAGTCAGGATCTTTCTCTCGAAGAGAGCTACGCGAACCACACGAAGTACGCTAGACTGTGAAGGAAAGCGGACTTGTTTAGCGTTTCTGGCGAGGATAGCCTGATCGCCTTTTGTTAGCTTCGTGAGGACTGCGAATCAAAGGAGAGCCAACTGCGCGACGGTCCAGCGCAGACAATGCACCGAGAGCTTGATAAGCAGCGCGGGACAAGGAGAAGGTAGGAGATCTCGGGAAAGCGAGCAATGGCCAAGTATATAACCCCCTTGGCAACGGGGCTGTCGATTGCGAAGACACGTGACCAGACGCGGTACACTCTGGGTCACGTGCCCTGAAAGAGAGAAATAAAAGGATGGGGCGGGTGGGGGGTGGATGCGTAAATAAAAGGGACAGGCGTGGCGGTGACAGCCGTGACAGGCTGTGGGACAGCCGGCAGTGAGCTGCACAACGCGCCGTTACTGGCGATCTTTTTACGCTTCTTTCGCATCGCCTCGGCATTATTTGTATTCAGCACGAAAGAGCAACGTTCGAATAGGAAAAGAGGAAAAAGGAATGATAAAACTGGCTTACACACGGGGTGTGCGAAAAGGCGCGCGCCTCTAACTGTGAGCCCGGCTGAGGCCATCCAATCGACAAAATACTTCTAAGTCACCGCGTGGAAGCAAGAGCGAGTACAATGCAGCTCGCGATCGTCGTGCGATCTCTGTGCGTGGGCCCATAGCGGTGCAGATCATATCGACTGCAATGCATTCATTCGCGTACGGGCAACCGCCGAAGCTCCTGTACACATACTATATAATACATGACGGGGGACCCCGGACGACAGTTGGCGGCCGGACGGGGCGCGCGTGTGTGTGTGTGCGTGTACTCGGGCAACGCGAGGGCGCTGGCGCCGGGAAAGTGCAGCGCGCGCTCGGAACAGCTGGAAGCGGCTGCGGGATCGATAATCGCCCATTCAGGAGAGCGCGTCGTCTCACTTGAACGAACACGGTGCGCCGCTATAGGTGTGCAGTGTGCCGCGCTGTGGCCGCCGTGTTTAGAGCGGCCGTTTGGCCGCTCGGGAAGCCGAACCGGAGCGATAATTCGATCCGGCGGCGCGGTCGGTACACGCGAAACACCGCCGGAGCGCTCCTAACTGAGTTGCGCCGCGGCCACCACTGTGCGCGCCCCAAATTGGGTTTAGGGCGGCCTAAGTGGGCGACGCGCTCGGCCAGTGTGGCCGCAGCTCCAGTGTCACTGCTTCTTCGCGCCTATAGTATATATAGCGGCGCGCTGCGGTCCCCAAAGATCCGGCGACGGACAGCGTGCGTGTCCAGTATACAGCGAGGGATTCCGCTTGCGCGCCTAGGAGCGGTAGCGGTGTCTTTTGCTTCGTTGACGAAGTGGACAGATTGACTCGTTCTCTCTGCTTTCTTTCTTTCTTTTTCTTTCGTTTTACGAATTGCCCATACGGTATGCGGAGAAGAGCGCTACAATGTGGCGAATACATGGTGTACTCGGGAGGAATTAGAAGCCTGTAGCATGTCCTATATAGTATTCTATGAAAGAGCTTTCCGTGTATAGAATATTGTTATAGCTAGGGATAATGAAGTCTTCGCAGGTGAAATTTATCGTATCTGCAAACCTCCTTATGTGCGCCTGTACGCCTTTCAACCACGAATGTGGTTCAGGGAGCATTTAGCCTTCAGACAGAGCTCTTTAACATGCTTAGCTATAGCAATATGCGCTATAACTCTACGTAGCGTAGTAGCTCAGGCCGACATCTCTGCCTTTCCTCTAATAAATTATCACTCTCTCTCTCTCTCTCTCTAAGGAGCGCTCGACCATTTGTCTTCGAAAATAGATGACGCTGCAGTAGACCGTGAGTGATGAGAACCAGCTAGCTGCCTCACAAGAAGGAGGGAACATTCCGCTCCTATATAGCTGCTCCTCGAGCGGACTGCAGGCGCAACGAGGCTGAAGTGTAGATCCTATAGGGAGGTTGTAATTCCACAAGTACACAGTCCGAGCGCCCAGCAGCAATGAACCTGAGAGCGACATACAACACCTGCGGTCTCTCACGCCCGTCGCGGCGACTTGGGGGTGCTTGCCGGCCGGTCTAACGATGCGACCTGGCCAACGACTATAAATTCTGGCGGTGCCTGGTTCGCGTCCGTACTCGCAGTCCGTGCTTCTATACCCCGTGGGGCTCGCCGAAATGGACGAGGTCTGAGGAGCCGCAACCGATCCTTCTGGTATGCACGCTTTGCTTGGGATGGGATGAAGCCAACCTAATTTACGCCACTCCGCTTCCCTTTTCCGAACTTCCGAATGACGAATCGAATGTCGTTGTTTTCAATTCCGTTCTCGAAATAAACAGCATGACGCCGTTCGAAGTGAACGACGTTTGGGTTGAACCCGAAAATGTTTCAAAAGCTAAGACTTGACACGATGAAGGAGAGTACGCCTGCCTCACATAGTCCTGCGTGTATACATACATACATACATACATACATACATACATACATACATACATACATACATACATACATACATACATACATACATACATACATACATACATACATACATACATACATACATACATACATACATACATACATACATACATACATACATACATACATACATACATACATACATAAAACTTCGCGTAAATATTTGGAAAGTGGCAGGGACACTGAAAGCGCTGCATTGCTGCGCAATAGGACTATTTGGAAGATGATAGTGTTTGAATGCACATAAATAAATTAATTTTTCAAAACAGAGCCAGTCTCGAAACTTTCTGATACCTCCGCGTACATACATGCATATGTTAGAACGACTGCAAGTTGGGCATCAGTTATAATGCATACATACGATATGTGTAGATTTTTGAGGACAGGCCGCAAAGGTCTGGCGATGGAGATTAGCCGCATCGATCCTAATGTCGCACAATCCAGCCATGCTATTACGACAGTCAAAGTGATTATACAGCATGAACGTTAGCAAGACAAAGAACAACGTCAGAGCGTCGTCATTTCGCGTTTCTCGAGCAGTTCGTTAGGAGATACGACAGTACCAGGGTGGTTCTTCGCCTAGTGGTGCGTGCTTTGTCTTTGAACGTATGCGTTCGTCAAGGAAGCAGTGAATGCGCCAAACGCTGGTGCTTCTGCAACTGTTGAAATCTTGATATGACAGGGCACGCAAATTTTGCCCGTGCTTTATTAGCGGGGGAAAAAAAGGAGAGGGTGGGAGGGCGTTCAGGAACAGTATAGTGAAGGATTTCCTTCTGCTTTGTTGTCAAGGTTTCGAGGAAAGTACAATTAGCACCCTTCTGCCCTCATCCTAAACGGCTGTCAATCCGCATATTACTCGGGGATTGTTAGGACAAGATGGTGACGTTGGCACAGAGAGTTTTGGGTTAACATCACAAGTGGAGAGACGCTTCATAAAAGAGTGACAACTAAGTGTCACAAGGGGAGCGCGCACAGTCGAGTATTTTTTTCTTGTGTCGTTGTGGCGGCTATACGTTCAAATAGACGGTACATCTTTCACACAGCGCCGCAGCGTTTGCTCCGGCGTTGCGTTTATTCTAGGTGCCAGAAATGGTGAGGTGCCGTGCCAGTCACGAAGGACAATGACCTGGGAACAACTAAAGCGGCCTGGAAGTAAGGTGTGGTGTTTCTTTGTCAAGCTGAGCTTATGCGCCTTATCACGCGAAAGCTTTCCGGCAATTTTCGCCTCAACCAAACAATTACAAACATCGCAGTCATCGATATCGCCAGCAATGTACTCCTCTGTTTGTTTTGCACTCCCACTCCTCCTTACACGCCCCACCCTTGCCCTCCCCAAACGAAGGTCTAATCAAGCCACGCCGTATGCTGTCCCAATGGAGATATTATGATGGCATCACGACATAGCTCGATATATCCCTTCCAGTTTGTGATGGCCCTTGTAGCCAAGCGACGACTTTGGGTCGAAGACGCGCCTGTCTTTGTAGCGTGTAAAACTGCACTCACCTCTGTAGGATTCCATTTTATTTAGAACGGATGGCTGCGGGCATAGTATGCTCCAGCGCTATATCTATGCCACCGCTATTAGGTATAATAGGCAACATGGTTAGACACTGACTTCTTGAACCACACCTTCTGACGTGTATCTTCATTAATTTGCTATATAGCTATAGTCGGCGACGGCCACAGTGGTGGTTGGCTCGTGCGGCATCTTCGCGAAGAGCGGAGGGGAGGTGGCGTGGTGTCTTTCGTGCCACACGTTTAGTGCTCGACCAGAAATAATGGCGTAGTGGTCTGTAGGGCACAAGAAAAGCGGCAACGGGTAATGTTAAGTTGCATTGCTGAACACTGGCCCTTTAGCGAACCGTATATATACGTAAAACATGTCGTCGTGGCTCACTTCCGCCCGTTCGTTCGTCATAATAATTGAAGACAAACTACCGTTTCCTGCGCATCCTTCTGCCACTGTCGACCACTCGCAACTGCGGTTGCGTGTGCGTCGTTCTTGGCGCGCACGCGCATTTCCCTTGCGTCGAACTCTCGCCAGTACACGAAGGCCGCGGCTCGTGACACTGGCGTCCCACGGTCTGCGTCGTCTTTAATGGCTCCTCGGCGGCCTCGGAGTTCCAGCCGGTGTGCCGCGCGCCGCCCCTCCGCGCGCTCTCATCGAGTATGCATGAACTGTGAGTGCCTTCCGCTGTTGCCGACGCAAGGGCGCGCGCCCCAAATCGGCCTCACCTCGGGGTCGGGGTTTCAATACCCCGCGCCGCTTTGTTTGTTCCCGGGCATGGCAGTCGACGACGCCGTCGGCAATGATATGCTGGTTCTGTTGCCGCGCGCGTACGCGGTGGAAGAAGGTCCGGCCTGAGAGGCAGTTCCGGAAACAACCTTCTCTCAGCGGCTGCTTGGCGTGCTTTCTTTCTTATTTTTACCCTCTGTCCTTATTGAAGCTATGCACGACAAGAGAAGCATTTTAACGTGCCTCGCTTTGTGCCGGAAAAAGAAATGGTCCGTGGAGATTGCAAAAGCACGCACCGCTCCAAATAAATAGCGCCACCAATGCACACGCGTGTCAGAACAACCAGTGAAACCCATCTTCGTTCTTCCGTACAAGGCCCGAATTTCTGAACGAAACCGGCAAAGCAGCGATTACACCGAACTCGTTCGGTGTATTTATCAGCAATCTCTGGAATTCAAGAATATGTCAGTGTTCACATATTTGTTAGGTCCAGAGATCTCTAAAGTACTTTTCAAGACAAGATACATATGGGCAACTTAGCTCTGCACATTCCTGGTCCGATTGGAAGAATCTGACCGATATTTGAAGAATTTTCAGTGCAGTATATGCTCTGGGGCGAAGCTTTATGTTAATTTTTTTTTTTAATAAGACGCTGTTGGTATACGAGGGGGCCCGCGGAAATTCTGTTATGGCGCTCATTTGCGAGATCCGGCAGTCGTTTCGCGCAGCGACTATTCTCGCGACTGATATATCTTGGAATATATTAATTCACCCTGCTTTGGCCGTGTGTTTATTTAAAGAAAGTGAAAGATTACCCACTTTATTTTCTTCAATCTTTTCGTTTTGGCAATGTATCGGTGGTTTGTAACGTAAAGTATCGACTGCTACTGTGGCCCGTCGAGCGAAAGCGTGCCAACTGTTCAATGTATCCCTGACTTGTATACAATACAGGTAAAGGGAAATGTTCGTTACTGACTGCCTTCTTCCTCATCTTGATATTGCAACGAGCGCCTTTGCGAATCGATGTCTCCGAGTTCAATTGCAAGATGCAATTGTACCCAGTTTTTTACGGCATATGCGCCCACGATATTCGCGTTTCCGTCCAGACCCAACAGAGCCAGTTCGCCACACGATGTAACGTTGACATTCTTGCATCCGGTCAGGAGAGCGCTCAGAGGACGAGTATACGCATGCGCTTCTAACCGCGGGATGGTCGCGGCCTCTCTGTTGTAGTACACTTTGGCAATGCCGGTGAGCCCTTTTTTCCCCGAGTGCGCCACTATATACTGCACTTTTTGTCGGGCACACAGCTTCCGTCCGGTGGCGCCCTTGCATTCACTTCTCCGGAGCTTTCCGACGCAGCCAGGCGTGAACCGACGCCAGCGACGCGGGCGCGACGCCTCCTTTCTTCCTTTTTTCAGCGGCGGCTCGTTTCTAGCTGGGGCCCGATTGTTTACACGGAGTATGAATGCGCTTGCCGGAAGCGACACACACACAGTGCGCGCGGCTCGGCCCGCTATGATGTCGGCAGCGCGGTTACTGCTGCGCGCGCCGCCGTCTTGGCGACCGAGTGCGACAGAGCTACGCTTTTCGCTTCACTCTTGCGCGGGGCGGCGCCTTTTGTCCCGAAAGGACAGGGCGCGCCCCAGGAATGATGAGGCGTCCACGTGCCCGGCAGAACAAACGCGGCGAGGAGGGTAAAGCGGGAAGTCGCCCTGCCGTGTCGCTGGCCGCCATCCTGCGTGGTGAACCTTAATATGCGTTGGGGCGAATCAGAAATAAATACGCGTTTCTCCTTTTATGCGAATTTTTTAAATCGTTACCTTATGGAACAAAGAAATTCCGGGTAATTTGCATCTTCTCAATATTAAGTTCGCTACGGTGCACACAGCGTCGTCCTCATTCGGTACAGTATTGCCTCTCGTCCGAACTGCATACACAGACGCCTCAACTCCAGGTTCTGTGGCGCGCAATACTTCGCACAAACTCCAAGCGCCAAAGCTGCGTGGTATCGCAGTGCACCGTTGCCGTGTCCAGCTCCCAAGTGCACATTGACACAGGCACATGTGTTCGAATCCCAGCGATGGCGGTGGTATGGATCACGTTTCGCTTCTCGATGATACGATCACGGTTAATCCGAATTTCTGGGTGATACAAATTTCGAAAAAAGTACCAGCCAGAATGTGTTAAGCACAATGCGTTTATTCGCGGTTGTGCTGCAGCTCGATTACCCACCACGGTATAGATGAGTGGTTATGGCGTGGCACTGCGGAGTTCGAGGTTGCAGGTTTCATCACGACCGCGGCGGCCGTATTTCGATGGGGACGAAATGCGAAAACGCCCGTGTACTTAGATTTAGGTGCGCATTAAAGAAACCGGGATTATCAAAATTAATCTGGCGTCCTCTATTACGGATTACGTCATGATCAGACCGTGCATTTGGCTCGTAAAACCGCAGAATGTTTCTTTTTTGTGTAGTATGACGACAGGGGAGGCTAGAGAACACATATATGGCTGCTCGTCGTGTGTCTGTGTGTCCCAAATCATGTGCTGGAGATGGGGCTGCTGCTGCTGAGTCGCGCGTGCACGTGCCAAGTGAATATGCGGTTGTGCGTGTGATGGCGGTCCCGGTTATGTTGAGGGAGAAACATGCAGCCGTGGCCCGCAGACAGTCTGATGGCATAGGATCTTTGTTGTTAGATGCTTGGCGAGGGTAAATCCCCGGCATGTAGGGGTGGTCGATGCGATCTCGCGACAGCCCAAGTGATTCGTTTCACTGAACTGAGGGTTAAATACATATAGCTGCTTACTTGCCAGTCCGTCAACGGAAACATAAGTGGGACTGCGTTGTGTTAGGACATCCAGAATATTTGTATACGCGATCCTTTAAAGAGCCAGAATTCGTATGATGCGGTTTGAATTATACACCGTGGTGACATTTCTTGACTGCTTCTGCGGAATACCAGTAGGTTTAATTACTTTAAAAGAGCTAGTTCGGATTGCTAAGCACCACGGGCAAAAAGGATGGCCTTGAGCTCCGTCCTCTTGCTGCTAATAGGGATGTGCTACACCCGCTAACCGTTTTTGAGCCGGTAGTTGCACATATCCTACGCCATCGATCAATGACAGCTTCTGCGTACATGTGGTCTAGATCACAATTTTGGCCTTGCTTACAAAACTTCTGCATGCCTACTGATAAGCAAAACGAGAGGCTTAATTTAGGCAGCCCACCTCAAATGTTTTTCGCGTCCCGTCCGCGAGTGTCCTCGGCTGCAGCGATCGTCGTGTAATCACTGCAGTCGCTTGGCTGGCAGAAGTGACGGGTGTCCGGAGGTTGGCCAATGAAAAAACAGCCTTGCGAAATAGAATTTCTGCTAATTCGGGCGCACTAGTGGTGATTTTCAACAAAGTTGTGTCCAGCCATCCTCATCTTTGTCTACTTTAAAACATTCATTATGCGCTGGCGAGGGGTGTGTTCGACATCGAAATGAAGGTTGACACAGTTCTCTGGAGTGGGTTTATTAGCAATGAGCTGCATTATTTCGGATAACGGCGAAAGACCGAGGTTGGGCAGAATAACAGAAATGATATCAGGACTCCCTTCGATGAGATCGTCTTGGTCGCTACAAGCACAAACGCTGCTGCGTTTGTTCAAAAGTTCTTAATACATTTTCCAGCGCCTGGAGAAATCAGGCGGTACGATCATGGTGCGGGGTCAGTCATCTATTCTGTAGTTTTAAGAATGCAGATTTCCGCGGTATTTTACTTTCAGGTGTATCACAAATTTGGCATCGGCCTACAACATCAGCAATGCGACACGCTATTCTAAGAACTTTAAACTTTTTTTGCGGATATACATACGCATTACGTCCTGCGAAACACGCCGAACTCTCGAAAGAAGCACTGCAGTGTTCAGTGTGCGCTTTAATCTATTCGGTCATTGAAAAAAAGAAAAGAAAGAAAGGTGACCATGTTTTCAAATTAAATGGCCCCTTTGAACCATTTAATTACTCGCGCGATGGCGCATTTGAGTTTTAAAGCGCAATTTCCGGGCGTGCTTCCCACCCAGAAATGAAACCATGTGATCATTCTCCCCTCTCGGCAGCAGCGCCAGGAATGTGTCTTCCTCGCGCATCGGGAACGATACGTGCACGGCTCTTCCTCGACCCAGTGATCACCCCGGGCAGAATTAGGAATGGCGCTGGTTTTTGTCCGCATAATCTTCTGGGCAAACGATTTGCCGATCGTCATTTCGGAGTTCCGAAGAGTTCCTTTCTTTCCTTTTCCGGACAGATCGCTGACCCAAAGAAGGTACTTGTCAGCACCGAATAAACATTGGTCGAAAGGAAGACGAAAGAGCGAGAAGATGAAGGCGCTTTGAAGCTGCGGGGAAAAAAAAAAGAAGACCAAGAAGAAGAAACGGAAAAGGACGCGCGAGTGGTAAATCCGCGCCAAGAAATAAAAGTTCCACAGGAGGATCTGAAGAATTCCTCAATTTTTCAGGCTAGAGAAGAGCGCGCCGAGAAGGTAAACGAGAGAGAGAATAGCAAATGAAAAAAAAAAAAAAAAAACCGCCGGACGAGAAGCGCGCAATGCGGGCGGCGCACATAGCGAAGAATGAGCGGCGAAGAGAAACAGGGTGGAAGGGAAGAAGATTTACCAAGTGGGGCCTACTTTTCTGGAATACGTTTGTCGGTGCTTCTTCTTTCTTTGAGCGCGCGCCTGTGACGTCGAACGACGACGCGGTGCGAACATGTCGACTCGGTTTTCCCGGAGAACCAGCCCCGGACTTTGCATTCCAGAGCGGGCGCTTCCCCCGCGCCCTTCCTTCGTTCATCACGATGACTTTTCGCCGACCGCATTGCTTTCACTTGAGCGGACAAACGAAAATACTATCCCGCTCGCCATTTTCTCTTCCTTTTTTTCTGTTCTCTTTTTCCTTTTCTTCTCCACGGAGGCCGAATGTATAGCCCGCCACCCCCTTCTCCCCCCAATCTTCACTATGTAAAGCCCGCTTGGCCGAGTGTTTGCCTCTCAAATATTCATCCTCTGCCTCTTCCACCCCCCTTTGCCATCTTGGCTAACGGGCCGCGAGGTCGTATAAATTTTCTCGCGGCACGGACCCGGCGATTAGCCCTGCGGCGTGTTTGCGATTGGCTGGCCGCGATTAGCTTGCGGCTATATACTTGACCTCTGTCTCTGCTGATTTTCATGCACTCCTAATTTTGTGCTTATTATAGGCCCCTTCCACATTTCTTGCTCCCTTGTTGCTGTTTTTTAAAGCTACCACACTGTCCTTTCCCCCGCGAACACTCGCAAACGCTATACGCACCATCTTCTTTTTCTTTTTTCGTCATTTCTTGTTCCGATCCAGATATATATATCTAAAGCGACGGAAAGGGCGAGAGACCTGTAGCTTGCTCGACGCCGCGGCGTTTTCTTTTCTCGGGTCGACGCTTTGCACACAAATGTCATCATTTGAGGCCGCTCCCTGATATATTTTTTTATTCTTATTATTATTATTATTATTGAAGTCGAATAATGCACGGCTTTGCGGGCTCGCCGCGTACGGGCCGCCAAGTGCGCAAGCTGCTCGCCAAAAGCAGGGCGCGTCTGCGCGCGACAGATACCGGGCCTGCGTGACGCTTTCGCTGTGAGGACGCCTTCGGGGATGCCGCTTCTCACAGCGACCGAAAGCAGTTTTGTGGCGAAAGAAAGAATAGGTGGAAAGAAAGAAATGCATTCGATATGTCGCAGTGAGCATAGTGCATTCGCTAACACGCGCCTGGCGACGTGGCCGTTACTGCAATCTGATAATATTTTGTGTTTGCTTGTTTTGCTGTCTCATTAACGGATACACTGACTATATGGCTCAGTGACTTAATGCAGCTTTAATCGTAGTCCGTACGTTAGAATAGCGGGTGCAGCAACCCCCCCCCCCCCCCCGTTTCCTTTTAATCCAGTTCATCCTCACCTTCATTTATTTATTTATTTATTCTATCTCCGTAGTCGGATAAATACATTTATTCTCGCAATAAAGGAGAAAGAAAAAGCTGGATCGCCCATTTTTCTTCTTTTTATCAGTATCAGCCGTGTAGAGAGTGAACGATTAAGATAGCCGCATAATTTATGGCATAAAAGCTACTCATACAGTATATGTCCCCGTCCATATTCACAAAGCTTCTCTCGTGTTTGAGCGCTTCCTCATCGCTCTGTATATATTCAGGCGTTCGTCACTCATAATGACCCCAGCGATGGCCAATCATTGCGCGGTCACCAATCGCGAACGGCACTTACAAAAAAGGGAAGTCTTGTCAATCGAGCTCTGAAATTATGTGCGACGGCAGTTGTACCTTTGCTTATAGCACGCTATTGCGCGAGCCATAACGTCGCGGCGCAGGGAAGTCGCACCGTGTGTGTAGTGTCACGTTGTAGTGACTGGTGAAGAATAAAACATTGCCACTCAGGAAGCTGAGTGTCGCTTCTAAGCGACACTCAAGTCACAACAATTGCGGCGAGCACGGTTGTTTGTCGTCAAATCTGATCTCGCGGGTCACTCCCATTATATATATATATATATATATATATATATATATATATATCACCGTATAAATTAGCAGTCGCTGGTGCAGGCGTGCATTCTGCAACACTATTCGCGTCGCGGGCTCAATCCGATTAGACAAGGCTGTTTCGCTATAGAATCGGCGACAATATTCGATAAATTTCGATTACAGTATGCACGTCTTGCACCGAGCGGCAAATCGATAATAGTGACAATCCGGTGAAAAACGGTCTCCGTGGAAAACCAAAACAGGGTCTACGTGTTACATTAGTCTAAGACGTGGGTGCCTATACTTGGAGGCAAGCTACAAGGCTGGTTGTGAGTCTATACATAGCTGACATTTTGTCATTTTCTTTATTACTTTTGAGTTGTGACGTCATTTCGGTCAGCATAGGTTGAGGGGAGGGGGTTCGCATTTGCAGCCTCTCGCTCTACGTTCACAGAGGCGTAACGCGGCAGCACGTTTGTTGATCCAAGGGGGTGATGGTCGGCGTTTGAGAAAGCGCCCTCTGCCATAGTAGGTATAATCCATCAGACGCAAACCTGTGCTCACCAGAATTTATAAGGGGTATTCGCGTGCAACTTGTAGAAATTTGACGGTTGCTCTCTCTCTCTCTCTCTCTCTCTCCTTGCACTCTGTCCAACCCCTTTATCCCCCACCCCAGTGTAGGGTAGCAAACCGGAAACTGACTTCTGGTTAACCTCCCTTCCTTTCCTCTCTCACTTGCTCTCTCTTCTTTCTTGACTGTTGCTCGGTTATGGCGGCCCCTTGTTCGACACGCAGACTCCAGAAATGGCGTGAGGAGGTTCGGGCAGTAAGACAGAGGGATGCCAAATCGCGCCCACCGCCTTTGACCGTGGCACGGGCCCACTTCGAATAGGGAGCGAGATGATTGCACGATTAAACCGCAGGACCCTCCTAGTTTTATCATAAAATGTAATTTGTGTATTTGGTTACGTCATTTCTGCACACGAGTGCCCATACACCCTCAGTATAGCACACACAAGACGTTTCACGTACCCTTCTGCAGCTGCGTCCCCGATACAGCCTGCCCGATAATGTTGTTATTAAAGAGGTAAAACCTACCAGATAAAACCTGCCAGATTTTTTTTTTCGTGTGGGTGCTAACTTAAATCAGCCATGCCGCTTTAATCCGGAGTGTTCCTTTAATACGAGAGATAAAAAGTGAATGTGTCCTGATCTCAAAGTTTCGGCAGTGGCAGCGACGGTCTCTCACAAAGTGCAAATGTCGCTAACTGTTTTCTTAAGAATGTGCCAAGTAGTGAAAATCTCTCAGCCATGCAATTATGCCTTAATTTTGGTGCGATTGAATAGCAATTAAGTACAGAAGCGCTGCATGAGAGTATGCGTATAGGTTTCGCGCGTTCGTTAATGGAGACGCGACAAAGCATTATTCTGCAAGGAAAACGCGAACAATGTCGACAACCGCGCAACTAGCGGCCGTTCGTAAAAAAAAAAAGAGTCGCTCGCATTTGACTGACAATGGACGGGGATAAAATGACAGCACAAAGGACGTGCGAGTGAAAGCTTCGCTGACACGCTGTCGCACGACCATAAATGCGCCGCGGACTGGCTCTCGAGAACGCGTCAGCCCTTGCGCATCTCTCTTGCTGACAGGATAGGCTGTCGATCGCGCACAGGCTATACAAAGACGGCCTGCGGCGCAATCGTCGCCTATAGCGTTGTCAAAGTACTGCTCTTCGATAAGCTTTCCTGCTTTTATTACTTTTTTTTGTGGACGAAGAAAACGCTAATAATAACGGAAACTTCTTGCTTCTCGATATCTTCACTGGCATTGGATGACAAATATTTAGCGGTTAGAGCTAAAATGAACACTTCTCGCTTATTTCCGAATGCACTATGTTAAGAGTAACGCTATTCGGAGAAAAACAAAAGAGTGTCCCTGCAGCATATTATTTCATCTGCGTGGAAGCCAATTATATCCTGCCAGATTAGCAAATAATAATAATAATAATAATAATAATAATAATAATATAATAATAATAATAATAATAATAATAATAATAATAATAATAATAATAATAAAGTAACAGCCAGCCAATCGCGATATTGCACGTATTATTATCGAAGGTGGACGGCCAATGGCAAAGTGCACTTACGAACGAAAGGCTTTGTGAATTTTGTCCCCAGATAATTTTATAGCAGGAAATTTATCTGCTCATTACTTTGCGGACCCGATATTTCGTCCCCGAAACATGTCTCAAAATGAGCAGGTGCATTCCACAAAGTTCTGTTCCCCACTGCGTAAGCAAGGCTTTCTTGGAAACAGTAACAGCAACGCCGACGCATTTTTTCCCTCAAGTTGGTAGCATTACTGCTTGTCTCAGGATACCTGTGAGCGGACATGTCTTTGACATGGACTTTAGCTTCAGCTGTGCGTTTGTAGAATGTTCGTGAAATTAATTGCTCCAAAGTTATTTGGGAGTCTTACTTATTGAAGAGTTCATCAGTGAATATCCCACCAACATCACATCTTAAAAAAAAAGAAAAACATCTGTACAATATCGAGGGCAAGAACAATCATATATTGCATTTGGCGGCCTTTTTTTTTTTTAAGAGCTATTGGCTTGCGTCACCGGACCGTCATCGCTTTCAACTTGCACTGTTCCAACAGTACAACCAATAACCGCGACACATTGTCTAATGAAGCCTTATTTCCATAAGCCAACATGTTCGTAACGAAGTTCTGCATAGCGGACTTGGCTTTGTGGTAAGTTGATAAACTGGGTGATTTTCGGTGAGATGTGGAGTCAGCGGGTGCTCCGTGATCGCCGGTGCAAGACATGTACTCTGGCGTGGTACTTGTGGTGCGCAATGTTTCTTTTACGTCACGCGGTGGGCTAGAAGCAATGTTCCAGCTGCTTGTATAAGTAAGGCACCACTTTTGTAATTTTTTTTTTAAGCGAAGCTTGATATAGGCTCAAAATTTTCGGCGGTGGCGGTGGTGGTGGTGGTGGTGGTGTCACGCTGAAAAGTGGGATGATCCTGGTGATAGTGCAGAAAGGGTCCAAGCTCAATGGCACATACCAGGGAGAAAAAAGAAAGAAAGAGAGAGAGAAATAAAAAGAGAAATAGTGAGAGAGAAAGAAAGTGAGAAAGAAAAAGAGAGAGAAAAAGAGAGAGATATAAATAAAGATAGAAAATCACCAGCCCTTCACTTGTCGGGAAAATGGGGGTAAGCGAAGGTTGTCGTGTGTGTACTTGACCTACTACTTTCCCTTCCCTTTCCTACTACTTTTCGTTCCCTTTCCTTGTACTTTTGTTTCCCTTTCGTGGAACTTTCACCTTCCGTTGCGTTGTACGTTTCCTTCCCTCGATGCATACATTTAATAAACGCTTATGTTTTATTACCGTGACCTGTCGTGAACATTACGTTAACCTGACGAAGGTCAGATACACACAGGACTTGCCCCCATTTTCTCGACAGGGGGAGGGCTGGTGAACTTTTTTTTTTAATTCTTCTGCGACAGATACATGGTAGATCAATTCGGTCAGTTCCGGTGGATTACCTGAAGATGCGGACGATACTTGCGGGACAAATTGCAATGTCCAGGTGGCTAATAAAAATATTAACTCATTAACTTTTTAATTGTTCACTTTAAGACCCATGTTGCAATTGCGAAATTGAAGCGGATCCCCAGAGAAGTCATGTTTACTTAGCAGATGTCGTAAGCTAGCAGCACTACATTTGAGATATCCGGCCTTAAAATGTGCAGCGACATGTATTTGCGTTTCCATTTAGCAGTTTACCAAAAGCATGCGCCAGGCAGTTCGCGACGACCGTATACCAGTAACGCTGGAGCGTACTGCTGGCATTCGCGGGGGTGTAATAGTGCACTAATGTCGAAAACAGTGTGACAACACATAAGTCAGGATTTAAAGAGCTCACAAAATACGTATACAAGGAAACCGTTCACGCAGCGCCTCTAAAAGGGAAATTATTGGCTCTCGATTCTTATATTTCCATTTGGTTTCAAGGTATACCGTAAGCTATATACCGCCGTTGCCGATGGTGGGGAGGCAACTATAGAGGTGTTGCCAAAATGTTGACGATGCTCTCAAATGTGTTACGCGGCGCGAGTCATTTTTACTGAAGCAAAACATTCAAATTTTCTCCAGAGCCTTTTACTTCGCGCCGCTCAGTCCCAAATTGCGTGGCATTTTACCAAACTCTCGTCGCCGTTCCCGAGAGGCGTGTTACGCGCTGATAGCGTTCCACAGCTTCAGCGCGCGTTTCGCCGCTCCTGTTCAGCTCCTTGCAACGTCTGGAGCGTTGAATGGCAAACTCTGCGCCGGATTCATCTACGTACATGCGCACAGCCGTTAATTAAAGGGGGAGAATCGCAAGCTATTGAACACCAATATAATAACAACCACATTATAAATGTTCATCTGACAAATAATCATTCTCTATATATATTCCGTTTAGAATAGTGTACGGTTCAACAGCCGTCTCCCACGACAAACGCCGCCGCCAAAGAACACGAATGCGTCCGCGGTTTGTCGCTGCGTAAGTGGGTGCGTGTGCACGACAAATGCCTCATGCAAGTTGTGGCCTGCACCGCATCGAGCATCTGACAGACATCTGCACCTTGGCAAGTAGCGCGCTTGCAGTCACCTCGATGTTATTAAAAAGCTGTAGTAAAGGTGATTGCTCTACATTGGCCGTGTAACCTTGCTATCATAAAGAATCCGCTGTATACCCAACCGTAAAGCTAACGGCAGAAGAGGGATTCCAGAGCTGATCGTATACAGGTCACGTGGCCTTGCCCTTGACGAGTAATTTCGACATGGAAAAACGAAAGCACACCGTGGCGAACGTATTTCGGAAACTACATCTACGTCATAGATAGCTATAGGGTTCGTATACGATTGCCATTATGCCGTTCCCGTAAACTGAAACAAAAATGAACGTTAAGAAAAGACGTCGTATATATTTACTAATAACGCAATTACCAGCTATTGCAGTCAGGCCGCGGTCATTAAAAAAATATATAGCATAATAATGCAATGAAGTCATTTACTTTTGCGCTTGCATGGAACATAACCATAATTACTTAGCATTTCTTCGTTGCAAGCACAGCTACAGAAAGCTTTCTTTTTTTGCATGTGCCGTTTCGAAGTCTTCAATAATAACCAAAAAGCAAATATAAGTAATCATAATACAATGAAAGGGATAACGCGAAAGTAAAAGTTATCTTGTCTGCAAGGCAAACATTCGAGCGTTAAAGAGTGTACACTCCTTCCGGGTGGTTTCAGACAGAGGGAACGAATCATAATGAGACAAAAAACTGAAATGCGCAGAGCATTTAAAAAAAAAAATAAGAAGCTGCACCGGTTCGGAAAAACAAGAAGGGAACGGATTAACAGGGAGCCGTCGAGGTAAACATTAAAGAATACGAGCTTACGCTTTGACTTTTTCATGTCAAACTCCGCGGACCTAGAGAGAGAGAGATACATAAACCATAACTATGCTCACGCGTTAGCATACCTGCGCTGCGCGTCCTCTGACAAAGTGAGGAACTTCTTGAGTATTAATATTCATATGGAAAGAGCATTTGATTATTCGTAAACCAAAGAGGAGTAAAAATTGCCCGCCGCTTTACACGCCGTTCGGATTAGTAGCAGCTGCTTCTTTCTTTTTACGCGCGCTCGCCGCACTTGGAGATGCAAATCACAAAGATAAACGGAATAAATATTCGCGCGGCTAGAATAAGTATGAATTAAGTACTTCGAAGTGGCTCTTATTCCCTGCTCGTTTAAGGAAACCGGGGAAGAGGCAGAACGTATTTGCGCATGATAGTGAAGCATAATTGACGGCGTTTGCTATCGGTGAGAAGAGACCGCTTAATACAATTGAGGGAGCGGAATAAAATTTTCCCAGGAGAATTGTCTGGGAAAATTGTCTGGGAAATGTGGTGGCGCTGTTTAGAGAGCCTTGGAGCTTATCTGTGCGTGCGTGACAGACTTCTAATGTCCATAACAAACTCCGCGGAAAAACGCGTGAGTGGCGCATCGAAAAAATTACTATGTAACTTGGAAGGTCGTGTATAATTCAGCCTCTTTCTGTTATCTGGGTTTATTCAATGGGTTTTAACGTCCAAAGTTACATGGGGATGTAAGAGAAGAGCGGGGGTGGGGTGCTCCGAGTTGATTTTCACCACACGGCGCACATAAATCTAAGGACAAGGGCGTTTCTGCGTCCCGTCCCCATGGGAGGGCGGTCGGGAATCGAACTCGCGACCTCGTGCGTAGCAGTTGAACGCCACAGCCACTGAACCACCGCGCGGTGCTTTGATGCTAGACAATAAACGATGCCAAATTTGCATGAAGCTGTCAAACAAAACTTTAAAAAAAAGAAAAAAAGCAGACGCCGGGTGTCTTTTCTCTTCTTAAGTACCCAGTCAGCCCACATAAAGGCGTGTGCGGAAAGCGAGCAAGGCGCGGCGTAGTAGTAGTAGTAGTAGTCTTTTAATGAAATAAATAAAGAAAACGAAAGGGAAGTAAATTATACTGCGGACCACACTGTGCCTGCCTGGCGCAGTCTGCTACCACCTGAACGGTGGTCGGCAATGGGAGGACAGGGTTGTAGGGGAGTTAACGGACGGGGAGAGAGGACAACAGAGAGGATACGGTAGGAAACACTCTTCACATGCACAACCGAGCAACTAGTTAAAAAGCACGGAGCATACCGCTCCCTTCCTGAGCTCATCGATGTGCGTGCACACGCCGACGATGCCGGGCAAAAGCGCGCTGCCGCATCGGCTTCGAACGGCGCAGCTTCAACAGGCGTCGCGTCCTCTCGCGCACCGAGAGCGCTCGTCTTCGCGCCTCGATGAAAACAGGGGGAGCTTTCTCTTGCTCTTCAGCTGGGTATCGCGTCGCGCCAACGTATCTTCCTTTCGGTGCCAAACTGGCACGCGTTCGCGAAACGACTAAAGGCGTCTCTTAGAAGCTCGGCGAGAAGGAAGCTAAGTTTCGCCTTTCTCCTTTTATCCTACGCGTACTTAGTTCAGCCGATACAAAGCCGAAGAGTTGGGTGGTGAAGGTTGAAAAAGTACGAAGCCTGCACCGCGCGAAAAAAAAAAATACACATCAAAAGCAGCAGGCGGAGAACGGGGAGCGGTAAAATAAGAAACGACACGGAAAAAAAAAAACCGGCGCTAAGGGGGGGACAAAGCACCAGGCTTATGAAATTTGCTTTGCGCCAGTCAGCGCGGAAGGCAGCCGCTTTTCCTCTCGCGCCCTTGCACCAAGAGCCCGGCCCGGCTGCCCACGTACTCGCTCGCCCCCTCACACGCAAACACAAGAAGAGAGCGCAGCATCGGAAGCATCGTTTATCACCTGCGCGCTAACGCGGTTATGCACGCGGCTATAAAACGCCGCAGGTCCGCAGGTGTGACGCGTGCGCGGCAAAGTAACGATGGATGTTGCACTAGTGGCTGGCACTTCCGTTTTTATTTCTGTTTTTCAGCCTACCCTTTTCTTTTGCCCGTCCCTCCTCTGCACGCTTCTGAGGCCGGAGATTAACGCAGACTGAAACAAGGTTTGCCTCAGTTTCCCAATCACTCCCTGTTTAAACTTTCTTTCTCCGATCCCCCCCTCTCTCTCTTTCTTGCAGTCTTCCCTCTCGCATTGCTTCTCAAATCTGAATTTCCTGCCTGATGTGAAGAAGGAATACAAAATAAATAAGGAAAAAAAACAACTAACGCCTCCCACTTTAATGACACTTAATTTAACTTAGCGGCGTTTTGCGGGAGCCCCTTACCAGACCGTAATGCAAATGTTAGCCGTCACTCCTTCGCCCGCGTATGCCGACGTGCTTCCTCGCCATTTGTTTGCCTCTGCGGCAGCAGGCTTGCTAAACAAAAACAGCCCCGACTTGAACGGCGGGCCAGTTTCTTCTCCTTTCTACGTGAGCGTCGACGCTTTCCCGCAGTAGTTGCTCCAGGCTACGGTAAAATAAAGGCTAATTTGCATAGCAAAGCCCTTCCTTTACGGGGATGAGCTCGGCGAGTGTTCGAGCTGCGAGTCTGAAGGCGGCACGGGCCCGTACGCGGCGCATACCAATGAAGGAGCACCTCCCGCGCTCTTTTGTCCGCTCTCCTGTTCACTGTATTCGTCAGAATGCACTCTATACGTCGTGCGTCGGCGACCGAGAAACGCTCTTAACGGTGCAATGTGCGTAAAGTGCGCGGCGCTCCAGCTAAGTACGGGCTGGCAATCAAGTCAGTCTCGGTGTGTAACTATGTTGCTCTCTTCTGTTTCTTCCGCAGACCTCATGAAGCGACGGTTACTGCTTTCCGCTTTATGATAGGCGTCTATACGGTTCACTCTGCCACGCACCAACGAAACTAGCTGCGCCCGCTCAGAAAGCTCAGTCAGGTACGGCCGTGAGTAAGGCTAATTAAACTAATTTAATTCTGGTATACATGTTATAGGCGCCAGAATCGCGGGCACACAATGCGCGCAATGCATCGATAGACAAGCGTTCTTGCATTCCGCCCCATGCATGGAAATGCGGCTGGGATTGAACCCGTGGCCTCGGGCTCAGCGGCACAACGCCATAGACCCATGGACTACCGCGGCAGGTTGAGTTGGCTGTTTGTTGTTGTAATGTCTTTAGTCGTTGAATTACGACCACCAGCCTCGACTATACTGTCATGCGTGGGGGAAGAAGTAGCTTGAACAAATTAAAGGACAAAAATGTTTGTCCATCAGGCAACGTCACCTCGTGTGCAGTGTGCGTTACCACTGATGATATATCGCGTGTCCCAGGTAACGTTAGCAAAGCTGTTCAACGAAAAAAAAAAAAATACTCATAAAACAAGGTGCAAGATACAATACTAAGACCTATGGGGTGCGGTTGTCAGAGGTCGGACGACCAAACCCCGTAGGTCTTAATATTGTATCTTGCACCGCGTTTTCTTAATTTTTTTCCCGCTAACGTTAGCATTGACACCAGCGTTGCCAGATTGGACAGTAGGGACGACACCAGAAACTCGCTAAAATTTCCCCAGATTTCACCAGAAACTAAAATCATTTCTTGTGAATAAACCAACACTCGCGAAAGTTTTTTAAAATTTTTTTGTTGCAACTTTAGCGAGTGTTTGTTTATTCGCAAGAAATGTGCGCGTAAAGTGGGCAGCGTCGAACTCTGGACTACAAAATTAACATTCGTCAAGTACTCACTTTATTATTTACAATGAGGAGCCTTTAATCATCACTTGGGGCATCGTAGATTTCTGAACGAAACCTGCTTAGCATATCGTCTGTGATAGCAAACTTCACGCAACAGCCGTCTCTGGAGGCACATGCTGTGCGAATTCGTACAATGGAACCCAAAGTTTTCCGTGACATCTTGTTTCTGTACTTTGTCTTCACACAAGTGACCTGACTGAAGACACGGTCCACCACTGCATTTGACACTGGGCACGAAAGGCATGCCAGCGACTACAATGCAAGTTCTTTGTAGGGCTTTTCACCCATGGCATTTTCAAACTTGAAAATCCCTGCCCAGAATTTTGCAGAATCCTCTTGAAGTTTGCCTTCGAAGACGGCCTCCTCAAGATGCATAACAATTCTCCTGTATTGTATTTCAATAACGTCCAGGTTTTCTTCAATCAGATGTTGAAGTGGAAGTTGCAAAACAGAATGTCGTGCAGTTTGAGACAAGACTCGCGAAGGGTGAAGTCCACTCATGCCCTGAAAAATGGCTTTATTGGAGGGAAGACGCTTTTCCTTCACTCACTTCACTTGAACAGCTGGCGCCGTCTAGTGAAGCTCCTCATAACTAGACATGCGTTGCAAATAGAAGCTTTGGTTGACTCTGCCAACGGATGCGTTGACTCTGCACTCTGACTATGCCCTAGCGGTAGCTTATCGGCCTTACGATCGGGCGGCCATAGGCGCTCCCTAGTGGTAAACGTTTGGATGAGCAGCGACGGTGAGCAGTATTTCGGTAGAGTGGTTTTCCCCAGATTTCACCAGATGTTGTCTGGTGTAGAAGTTTGCTAGCCTGGCCACCAAAAGCTCCAGATTTTCACCAGATTTCCGAAATCTGGTGACGAGTTTCACCAGATGGCAACGCTGATTGACACGCTTATACCGAGTGTTTCTATGAAGACGAAGCAATATTTAAAAATATCCGTTTTTAAAATAAAAAGACGGTTCCTTCGGAGACATGCTGGGATTAGAGCACTGCACGGGCCGATTTTTGTGGCCCGGGCCCGGCCCGGGCCCGTTTTTACATTGGGCGGCCTGCCCAAGCCCGATCAAAACTTTATGGCGAGACCCGGGCCCGGCTCGGGCCCGGAAATAATCTACGTTACCCGCCCGGCCCGGCCCGCCACCCCTTTACCTTAAGCCCGAGCCCGGCCCGAGCCCGACTCGAAACTGGCCCGAACCCGGCTCGAGACCGAAAAATACATGTTTTTCAGAGTTGAGAAGCCCGAGAATAACTCGCAGAAAGCCCGAGCCCGGCCCGGGCCCGCGTCAGAAAACCCGAGCCCGGCCCGGGCCCGGGTCAAAAAGCACACGCCGTGCCCGAGCCCGGCCCGAGCCCGTCAAAAAACTGCTCTACCCGGCCCGGCCCGGCCCACGGGCCGGGCCGAGCCCGGGCTTTCGGGTAAGCCCGAGCCCGTGCAGTGCTCTAGCTGGGATACGGTGATACGTGATAAATAGTCACTAATTAACACACACATATTAATTAACCTTTTAACTTTGTATTTCAGCGGGCTCATCATAATTGGGAAGGTGAAGCAAACTCTCCGTATAAGACATATCAACGCTTGGATCTGGAAAAATGCGATTACCCGCGGAACTGTGGCACGAACGAATTTCTGTTATCAGAGCGCGCGAAACCGAAACTGGGAGGCTGGAGCGAGCGCAGAGCCGCGCCCTTCGAGGCGACGTTCTGCTTACGTCACCCAGCAGTGGGCGGCCATTTCGGACTGCTTGGGTAAGTGGACGAGAGCGTGGAGGGAGGCCTTCTGTTGTTTGTGGGGCCAAATTAGGCTGCGCGTAAAAAGTTTCGAATTTTCAAAGTTCCTCCCTACAAGCGTCGACAACGTCAGACATGCAGTGAGGGTCAGATAAGCAAGCAAATGTGCGTAAAACGAGCGTGCAAACAATACATGAAGAAGCGTTGGCGAGCGAATGTCTTTCGATGAAGCCGGTAAATAAAGGTGTGAGGAAAAAAAGAAAGAACAATAGAATTCTCGTAATGCGAAGCATGACGTCGTTGCGTGGTAGGTCATCGCGCCGGCTGCATCGCATGCATGCAGACAATATAGCACAGAAAGAGAGCTCGGGAAGTGAGTGAGATGTTGAGCAAAACTATCGATTCGTAAAGAGACGCGAAAGCAAGCAAGCGCGGCACCCCACTTTGGGCCTGAAGATATTCCCACCGGAGAAATCCTCGAACATGGTTTCGAAGAATAAAAGAAGAGACGCACACGAATTCAAAAACTTCAAGTCGAACGAGAAAAAAAAATTTAAATGAAGAGATAAAGAGAGAGAGAGATAAAAAAAAAAAGGCGCGCCAGCGCCTTCTGCTGCCTCTCACACTTCTCGAGCTCATCGTTGACGGGCCGAACCGGCTCGAAAATCAGCAGATCCCGCGTCTCGAGTTCTCGCTGTTTCGCCTGCCTTATTTTCCCGAGCGTTGGAGAGCCCACTTCCAGCTGCATGTCCGATGCGACATCGCCCGCCATCTCATGAATTAAAAATATATATATAAAGCGAAATCAACTATAATTTGGCGTTTCTTTATTTCGTCTCTCTTTTTTGTCGTCTCCGGTGCCCTGCCTCTCGTGTTTTTGGAAGCGTCAGCGAAACGCTTCCCGAATTGTCCGACTTACACGAAAGCGAGACACTGCGGGAGATGCCTCTTTGAACTCCAGGTAGTAGACGACGAGCGGGCGGCGCGCTTTAGCCTCGGGGAGTGGAAAGCAAGAAAGATTGCCAATGTTGGCAGATTAAAAGTAAGTGGCACCGAAACAAAATGAAAAAAAAAACGAAACAAAGAAAAAGAGAAGACGAGAAAGAATCTAGGAACTAGTGTTCGTTTGATCCGTGTTCGGTTCTCCGGCCGACCGTCGCATCAGTGCGCGGGCGACGAATTCCCCGAACACGGCGCTGAAGGAGTTTGAAGTGCGCGCATGAAGAAAGATGGCGCGCAGAGGGTGGCGTACGTGCAGGAGGAGGAAGGGTGGAAAGCGGCGGGCCTCTCGTTTGAGTCGGGCCCCAAATGTTTCGCGGCCGAGATGGCAAAGAAATGGCGAACTGCCACAGCGAGCTGCCGGCCGCCGAGACGCGGAGGCAAGGTAAATGATCGCGCTTCTCCCGTGCGAGCAAACCGGAGGGCCGCCTTTCGGAAATCGATGCCACGTTCCCAAAGCAAGAACATCGGGCAGCCCCGTGCACCGAGAAGAAGAAAACTTGCCTCATCGAAAGGACGAGAAAAAGGACGCCGTGGCGAGAAAGTGAATGGGAGCGAGCGAACGAACGAAGCCAAGCGAAAAGTAAAGAAATACGGCACGAGAGTGGTGGTAACGAAAAAATGAAAGAAAAAAAACACGGCCACCAGTGAAGGGGGCAGAGAGGCCAACGCGCCCAACCAACCTGCGACGGCCCTTTCCGTTTCTCCTTCGCTCCTTTTCCTGTGCCTCATTTTCCCCGAGCAGCCTCGATTTCCCTACAGTGTGCGTGTGTATGCGCTCAGCGCGGACCCTCTGGCGGGCTGCAGCCGGTACCGGCTTTTCGGAACGCATGTTCATCACTGCCGCTGATTTCCTTCGAATGCAGCCGCTCTGGGAGAACGAGAGCGGCCGGAGCGCACCCGCACCCCCCCCCCCCCCCCTGTCTTCCCACGAGCGGCAATGGTGCGTTGCTCGGCGCAGACGGGGCTGCCTACATGAATAAAATTGCCCCACGAGGCTGACCACCGGCGCCCGCGAAAGTGCCGAGAGATGCGGCTGCGTGCGCCCCCGCTCAAGTGCTCGCGGACGCCCTTTTCCTCACTTTTTTCAGCGGCGCGAAATCTGACCTAAAGCTGAAATATGACGACACGCGCCCGTTAGCGGCGACGTTCTATTCTCGCCTCGGTTCACCTAGAGAGGCCGCCGAGTGGACGAGAGCAGGCAGCGTGACGAAGGGCTTTTTTCCCCCCTCTTTTTACTTCTTTTTCTTCGTGTAGAACGGAGTGACCTTGTCTGCGAACGTTCACGCCCGCAGTAATGCGTTACCCTTTATTCCCTAACCGCAGTTTTTTTTTTCTCTTTTACGTTTTTATGTTATTCTTACGTTGTATGATATACGAGTCGTATGTCTCTGCATGGATGTGTAGTGGTAAATTGAGGCAGCAAAATTGCCCAAACGTGCCACACGCTGTACTTAAAAGAACACTAAAGAGAAACACTGATCAATTTACACTAATAAACTATTCTTCCAAAACTATGCTTTCGTTAATATCGCGCTAATAAGTTTATTAGTATTATAAGAAAAACGAAAATCAAAAAAAAAAATTTCATTTGGAACCAGAACTCCGCGCCGGTACGCCAGTGTTACGTCACGAATTGTATAATTGCGTGCTTCAGCCACGTCGGCTCAGTAAAGGTTCCCGAAACTTACCTTGTTTTATTTGCGGCTCTGTTGCGACACAATCTAGTCCATTTTTACCGATAAACAATTACCTAGGCTGAAGCCAACACCACCTAGACAGCAAAAGGACTACACGCTCCGATCCATGAGGTCATGCTACCTGGCCCGACTGCCATAGAATCTAATGGGGATGCTCCCACGTAAGCAACAGTGATTTTGACGTCACCGCTTTCGTCACGCCAGCTTTTTCAATGGAAATTTCGGGCCAGGTAGCTTGACGTCATAGATCAGAGTGCGTAAGCCTGTGCTATCTAGGTGGTGTTGCTCTAGCAGGCACCGTCAAAAATCGTGACGTCACGGAGAGCTGGCGCGCGAAAATCAAGGTGACCTCGCCACCTGGCTTTCCTTTTATTGCGATAGCAATTATATGGACACTTCCACCGGATTTCTGCCGTCGGCGTCGCCGTCGCCGTCGTCGTCGCCGTCGCCGTGAGGTTCCGTATAGATAAAATCTTCGCCGCGCGCCGTATGCCCGAGCGGAAGCGTGCGGGGACGCTATCACGGAGAGCGAACGCACTCAATCTCCCAATCTCCCACGCGCAAGCAAGGAAAGCGGGAAGCCAGCGCCGGAGGGAGCGGGGGCGGGGGGGGGGGGCGCACTTCTACTCTGCCAACAACCGCGCTCGTCGCTCGCCCGTACCGTCTCTTATCTCCACACGGCTCTGACCTTTATGCGCCGTGCATTCGCCGCTCAGTTTCCGTTAAAGCGATAGACCGCACGTACCTTCGCCGCTGCGGCGTATGCGCTTGCTGCCAGCGTTTTGACAGTCGTTGTCTGCAGTCATTCAGTGTGATCTATTCATGTTTGTTTGTGCGCGCTCACACCACGCTTGTTCATTCAGTTAGTAATAGTCGGGCCACATTTTCCAATGCACGCTACGCATGCAATGCTGCCCGGATCGGCAGTGCAGCGCTACAGGTGTGTCCCTTCGCACGCGCTGCCCACGGGAAGCGCTTCTCATCAACAAGACCGTTTCACACACGCCTTCTCGTGGTCATCGAGTCTCTCTTCATGTCGGTAGATCTACTTACGCCGCAGCACACCTGCTTACTTAATCAGCTCATGTTTACTACAATTCATATTGCTACCAAAGCCGCTCACCTTACTTCGTATGACATTGCTGTGTTGCTATCGCATTCATTGCTTCGCCCTTACGGCGAAACTGTGACATTTTTTTCTAGCATACGACGCCTCTTCGCGCGGAAAAGTGGCACTTTCGGTATTTTAAAACGGTAATAATTTACTAATACAGGTGAAATCAATTTTCTTTTTAATGGTGCTTTAAGGCCGCCACCAGTTAGGCCCGTCGCTCACTGAGCGTTTGCAATAGAAAACGTAGCTTAGGATTATTGTTTCTTTCCATACGGCGTTGCCATATACGGCTCTTCCCCGCGGCTTTTCTTTTTCTTTTTACAGCGAAGCTGCTAAGGGCTAGTTCCCCCATGATCGTGTCCGCGTGTAGAAAAAAACTATCATCATCAGCATTGGCTCGAGCGTCGTCTTCTTCCGCAGCTGGCTCGTTGACGCCTCTCAGTTTGCACTCGCGCCGTTGGATGCCGTGCCGAGCACGAGCGCGTGCTTAATGAATGTGAGGTAATTTTAAAGTGATTCACAACCATATCATCAAAAATAAGATTTCCCAAATTCGTTAATAGATATGCAGACTATACTTAAAGATTGCCTCGATCAAGTACTGAGGCTTTTCAAGGTAGCTTTCACGCCACTGCTCGCACGTTCGTCGTCGTCTGCTTCCACAGCAGGTTGCGTTGTCGCTAATCATTCCAGCGTAGAATTTCACTTCTTTTCTGTCGTCGTAATGGGGAGGCCGCGTTTAGGGGGGTATGAGCCATTTATGAGCGACTGACGACGTGTCCTAACGCGTTTGAGCAACGCCGCCGCGAACGCGCTCGGGAAAGGGCTCGTCGTCGACGTGTCCATTCTAGCGCGAGGACTTCCGAAGCCCAGGCGAGACGTCAGCGAAGAGCCGCGGACCCCGAGTTGAGGGAGCGCGATGTTGAGGCCAGACTTCAGCGTCGTCTTGCTCTCCAGGAACCGGACAATTAACGGTGGTGCACGCCTCGGCAACGCTAACGCTTCCCCGGTGTGACAGCCAGGTTTCAACGCTAGTTTCTCAACCGCAATGTTTATGATAGACATGTTCGGTTGGGTGATGCCCAACAACGATACGCGCATTCTCATCGTGGGGGCAATATTCACTACAGCAGACCCACCATAGTCACTGCTTGATCTGCTGGCACGCGAAACAAATGATCGAAACAAATGACCAACAGTAACATGTGAATAAACAAACACCTGAGAGCAAGAGGGGGGGGGGGGGGGGGGAGTAGCGAAGTGAGTCACGTGATCGTGTCTACTACGTCGATACGGCTACACGTGTGGTATTAGGCTGTCCAATCTTTAACACAGATTTGAGGAATGTGCTGCCCCAGGCGACGTGTTGACTTCCTTTCCGTAGCTGCGCCCACTCAAGCCCGATCAGCAACAGAGGAACTTATAAAGCTCCGTTCACCTTTGCAGCTAGAAAGAGGGAAAGGAAAAAAAGTACAGGTGCAAGCGCTCGCTGTCATGGTGAAAATTTCCTCCAAGCACTCTGTCAGGAATTTTCGTGCGGCTAATTCAGTGTATATGTAGAATAAACAACAGTGACGGAGTGGCAGATTCAAATTTATAGGCCAATCACTCGCAACCTTGTTGTACTTGCATTCTCGTTCCCCGTTCTCGCATGGCACATTCTTGCAGTCCAGGCAGATTCTTGTTCTTGTGTTCTTGTTTTTGTTTATAGAAATCAGAGAGAGAGAAATGAAATGCGAAGAGCAGGGAGGTTAGCCGTTAAGACAAACATCTAGGTTGCTACCCTGAACTGTGGAAGGGATATGGGGAGACAGAAAGATGCAAATGAATAGCGCATGTACAGAGAGAGAGAGAGACTCTTCTCTACAGTCTTCGATGAAAGCAGTTAGATTAGACAACCAGGCCATGTGGTACCAAGGGACAGAATTTAGCACGCAGCCGAGCGTCCGCCGGCGTTTAGAATGTCTGATTTGTCTGTAAATGCTTAAAGATGGTTTCGGTAGCATGTGTTACAAGTTCTCCAACACCGAGAACCGACCCTCTGCTAAGGGAACCGTTTGCTAAAGGTATAACCAATAAATGTTTAGGTTACAAATAACTTCTTCAAAGAAGCAGACTCTTGGGGAAAATTTGTAAAAAGGCAGTAACTGACCCATTATATAATTCTGCTTGTTACTAACTTTACAGTAATCTTTTAGTAACGCGAGAAACAGAATAATGTTGATTTTCAATTAGTAAACGCAGCTACCTGGTCCAACGGGAAGTATCTTATTCCTTCTGATGACATTCCTAAGGCGTTTTTTTTTTTTGACATAACATTTCGTTGGTGATGCTGAGTTCATAGTCATGTGCCACTTTCCTGAATAAATTGTAGACATTTGGTGCGACAAAGATAATGCGCCTTCCGTACTTGAGTGAAACACTCAAGTGGCCACTGTTTCAATTGGTGGCCTTGAAATGACGGTTGCAAAGAGCAATACGCTGCACTCGAACAATCCTGCAATATTGCAAAGTTGCTGCGCTGTTGCTCGTTGCAACCACGTATGATGCCAAGTGATGACGTTTGCGAAGACATGTGTTTTGTGTACTCACGCGTGGCTTTGGTAATCGTTTTGTGAAAGACTGCAGACTGTACATGTTACGAGTTTTAACGTATTTGATCGTTCTTTAGGCAACGAGCTTGTCGACATAGTTATTTTAATTCATATACCGTTACTTGCTGCGCGTTACATAGAACCTGGCCACATAAGTGTGTTACTAACCAAATGTTAGTAACTGCTTCTGTGTGTTTTTTGTTAGTGCGTGACGGATTAACTCGCTTTCTTTTTAACACATGAAGCCTATGACCTCGCCAATGTCCTCGTTCTTTTGCGCTACTGTTTTAAAACTGTTCTTTATAAACCAACCCGCCGAAGATAATGTTTTATTGTGAATAGAATTAGCTGAAGGGACAAGTGGAGGCTGTTACATTTGCGAAGTTTCGCGGGCTGCTGTTATTATTCCAGAAGCCTTTTTCAGCATGTCGTGCTGCCCGGTATTCAAGGAGACATATTTGGATTCACACAACCCCGAAGTTACGCGTACGACAAGCTAGTGGTACAACACTAGCGTCGTGCAGTACTAAGGGACATTTTCCAACAGATGAACGATTACACGTATATTTAGTTGCAATAGTGCAGGAGGTGGGTAACTGTTTTGCTGGCTGGATTTGCCTGGTCAGCTAGGCCTGCTATTGTTCCAACCAATCGTCTCTTACTCTGACACGACTACGCGTCACTGAGAGACACATACAAGTGATAACTGTTCATACGCATGCACACCGAGTTAAGTATTATAGTTGTCATCACCATCACCGCGAGTGCTCGCGGTGGACCAAGATGTGCGTGGTCAGACAGTCATTATTCGCGGGCGCTGTGCGTTGTTGCTTGCATCTATGTCGGACGCACCGGAGGAACTCCGCAACGAGGAAGGTGCGGAAGAAATCAATTTCTTCGATGTCCACGTTAAGGTCACCGGCCAACGGGAGCAGTGCGTTGTCGCGGCACCCGATGAACTCTGTGAGGGCCGCTTGTGCCGCGCCAGGATCGAAATTGTTACGTTGGCGGCGGTCACGCCGCCTCTGACAAGAAGTGGTCCGTGTCACCATGCAGAACAGCCACGTTTATTTTCCGGAGTGAATATATACCAAAGAAAAGAGGGAAAGGGCAGGGGGAAAACAAAGGGAGAGAATGGCGCTTGTGCGGTATACACACTTGCGCTTATCACGGGAAGCGCCTGCACTGTAACAGAAATATAGACAACCGTAACCACGCCATCGGCGAGCGTCTTGGCCGCGCGCCGGTTACCGACCGCACAGCACACACTTCACACGATATACAGGGTGTTTCAGCGAACACTTTCCAAAATTCTTAAAGGTTGCCTGCGGCAGATACCACAATTCTAGTTCATGAGCTGGTCTACTCGAAGAGGCGGACATTACTTCCACAAGAAATTGAAATGCATAATTGAATCATTAACAGAAATTCACTAATTAACTTTTTAACTAATTACCTGATGGCCCAAATTGCAATTTACAAATTGTAGCCGTGGAGTTCGCAAGGCGGATCCACTTGGAACGAATTCTCGGGATGACACCAGTTTCGAGATATTAATTGCCGAACTTTGCGGAGAAATGCATTGGCGTTCCAGTTAGGTTCCTAACAAAACGTCGCTTTTTTCATTGAAGCACAAAATTAACTGGAACGCCAATGCATTCCTCCGCAAAGTTCGGGAATTAATATCTCGAAACTGGTGTCATCCTGAGAATTTATTCTAAGTGCGACCGGTCCGTCCGCCTTGCGAACTCCACGGCTATAGCAATTTGTAACTTGCAATATGGGCCATCAGGTAATTAGTGAAGAAGTTAATTAGTCAATTTTCGTTAATTAGTCGATTATGCATTTCAATTTTTGTGCAAGTAATGTCCGCCTCTTCGAGTAGACCAGCTCATTAACTAGAATTGGGCTATCTGCCACAGGCAACCTTAAATAAATTTTGAAAGTGTTCGCCGAAACACCCTGTATATATGTGCGGTTCGTGTCCGGCTTGGAGCACCCGTTCGTTGACGACGATGCCAACCGCCATCTCTGCAATGCGGTCTTGTTGACGCAGGATCACGTCGTGCCTGAAAGGATGTTGAGACGCGGACCTCATTCTCGTCTTTCACGCACGACAACGATTTATGAAATCAAGACGTGAAAAACTTGAAGTGAGGGAAGCTTTTATTGTCGAAAATTCAAATACAAGATCTTGAGACGCGAATATGCAATTTGCGCGTTTATAAGCCATTTATTCGGCACAATGCGGCGTGGCTGTTCTGAGCCCACCGTACCACATAACAGCGAATGTGTAGACTTCAATTGCTACCTTATTAGTGAAAGTAAAACGGGCCGGCATAATGTGAGAATTCCTTTCGCTCGATTCTATCTTTTTCTTGTCCTCTACCGTTCACGGCCGGACGATCCCAGCCGTGGCCGAAGCGTCGGTCGGACAATTATCGAAACGTGAAAAGCAATAGCATTGGAAAAGAATCCCGGCCATGGTTTCCACTATTGTTAATACGTGCAGTTTTTGCCCTGTGCCTGCAACCGGCTTGCACACGGATTACCATAAAATTTGCTGCATAATTCACCATTTAACTTTCGTTTGTTGAGCTGTCTCATGCGAGCGACTAAAGTGGTCCTCTCGAAAGTCGCGTACATTTGCCGCCGTTATGGCCACCCTTCGTCACCGTAAACCTCGCTAAGTCTCACTTATACACTCATTGCTGCAAACAAACTATAGAAGAAAAAAAAACTTTAAAAAAGCAAGAAATAATGAGCTATTTACCAACAATTTCCTGGTTATGGGTTCTCGCGCTTGAGTTGTTCCGTTCGTCTTTCGTTCGTTTTCATTTACGTGTCACTCCGTGGTAGACCTGTTGGAAAGTGACGACGCTATAGGCATATATAGGAAGTGACGTCCACGGCAGGAGCGAAAGCCGACAACTGGATAGCTGTCCCTCTCTCTTTTATTTTTTTATTCGCTTGTCGCCCATTCGCCCGTTATTCTCGCACCAGGCAGACGGGCCAACAGCAGCAGCAGCCCGTCGTCGTGGTCGGCGGCTGCCAAGAATGGGGCGTGGGTGCGCGGCTGCAGGTCGACGCGAACCAAGATCGATGCGCGCGCGCCCGGGCTTCAACGGCCCTTGAGGAGCTCTGACCCCCCCCCCCCCTATTTCCCCCCGAGCGTGTGCTGCCGTCCCATTGTCGCGCGCAGGTCAGCGGCGGCGAAACTGGGCAAGCGGTGGCAACGGCGGCAGGAACACGACATTTTTCTCCCACGCTTCTTGCCCCCGTCGCCCTATTTGTGCCGCCAGAATGGCGTGCGCGCGGACATTGCGTCCCGTTTCCTCGCTCGGTTGCCGTGCCGCGCGTACGACGCCGCGAGTAGAAACACTCGCTACGCTGCGGGCACGTCGACGCATGTCGCCAGCGCTTAGAAACTCTCGCTTCTTCTAGAAAAAAAAACGGGAAAATTGAACTTTAGGGGGAGAGAAAACAGAATTGTTTGCTTTTGCTTGATCCCGTAATGCCTGTCAATGCTTAATCCGTGTTTTTTTTTTTTTTTTCTTCCTTGGTCTTATGCGCCTGGAATCGGGGGAATGAATTTTCGTTATTTACTTCCTGCAATTTGATATCAGCTTTCTTTCATTTTTGCCTTCGTTAATAATTTCTAGCGCCTTCATTCTAGAAATTGCTGTTAAAGCATGTAGTTCGGGCAGTTGTGTTCACTATATATAGTTTCGTTTGTACCCATAGCCACTAGGAAAGCATGCTATTTCCGACCTCTGGATTGAAAGGAGGGTCTATGTTAACGCCATGAGAAGAGCCAGCTGGTCCCGTCGAACTTTCTCTCTTTTTTTCCCCTTGTGTAAAAAGCACTTTCGACGGACTTGCCTTACAAATGGACAGTGGGTACGGAAACGATCGATCACGAAGAGCATAGTATGTGACGATAAGCCTAATTTACTGGTGCCACGCAGTTGACAAGTCTGGGTACCTGTTCCCAGAATAAAGTGCAAGCTTGTTATGAATAGGCATGCGTATTCCAGAGTGTGCTACTCCCACAAGAAAGGCTGCTATACGTTTTACCGTAAACACCATGCGCAGACGAGGGAAATTCCGTCCGATAGCAGTGTCATGCGGAATGTTTTGCGCGCACATCGGCGCCGCTCGTATCTAGATATTGCAAATCTGCGTAACTTTTTTGCAGGCCATACAAGGTGCTTGCACAGTACAATGAAATAAAATACATTCGCGTCCCCTAATGTGTCCTCGTTGTTTTAGAATTGTCACCGCTGGAAAAGCCGCAGTGAGAGAGGAGTATAAGAAAATTTCATTCCGCGGTTTGCCATGCGTGCTGATAAAGGGAACAGGCGTTCACCTCATTGGGGAGCGCGTGGGCCACCCTACGGGAAACACACCGAGTCACTGCACACGAAACCACCTTATTTGCTCAGGAAGCACGGTTCAAAGATAGGCGTGAAAGTATAACGGCGCGCTAGCGCAGCAACGACGAGGCTCTACGGCACGAGAAGAATACTGATGTGAAATGCGCGGGACTCACACTGATCCGGCAACAACACTAAAAGGAAAAAAAAAAAACGTTACGCTCGGGAAAACGCCCTTCCCGTCTAAACAGTTTCGCGGCACACACTCGGCGGTAAATCTAGCGGCAAGTTACACTTCACGGCGCGTTGGGGAGCGCTCAGCCATTCACAAATCCTCTTGCGGGCGCGGTCGTCCCAAGGTGCGCTGCGGTGCTCGCCCTGCGGTCCTGTCAGCGGTGCCGAAGCCGGGTAGCTTTTCCAGACGAGTCTTACTGCTTCCATGGGCACCAGTCCCCCGCTGCCGAGAACACAAGGTCCAAGAGCAGAACCGCAGTCCCATGTGACAACGCCTACGCAATGACTAGCAAGTATCTCCCTGGCACACCCTGGCGCAGTGCAAACAGTGTAGCTGTCGGTTGATATACAAGGTGTCCCAACTATCATGCGCCAAGATTTAAAAATATGCAAATTCCAGGTAGCTGGGCAGAACCATGGCACTGTTGTTTGCCGTCGCTTGGAGATTATTTCTTGCATGCCGCCTAATTTCGTAATTAGTCTGAATTAGTCAACTTCTCAATTATTATAATTAGATGAAATGTGTCAATGAGAAAATTGTAGAGCAACATGAAAAATTAAGCCAGTTCCACGCTTGGGAAATCTTATGAAACAGCGGAGGGCTCTGCAAGCGTCGGTGTATAGCGTAGTGGGTATGACGCTCGCCTTCGGACCGCGAGCGCCCACCCGCGCGGCTGTATCTTGAATGGCACCTGCGGCGGGGGCAGAGTCCGCCCTTCCTGTGTTTTCGCGGCTAAGATCGCGTTCATGCGAGCGCCGGCACGAAGCTCAATTCTCTCGCTGCTGCTGCTGCGCTGACTCGCTCCACCGTTTTGACAGCAAGTTTCCGCGGTCGAGAACAGACGCAGCCACAAAACTTTGTTCCCTCGCACGCGAGCTTACGCAGACTCTGTGGAACACCAGTCATTTCAGCAACGCACGCCTCCACCGATTGGATCCACGTCTGCAACTCTGTCTTCCACCAGGGTTACCACGAGCGGTAGCAACACTTCTGTGCCGCCTGTGGCTCGGCGTAGCATTCACGAACGCCTGTTCCTTCCGCATTGGAATGGCTGACAGCCCTGCTTGCGACAACTGTGGCTGCGAGGAGACAATCAAGCACCTACTCTGTGACTGTCCCCGCTACAATGTGGCAAGAAAAGTGCTCGCGACTGCGCTTGAAAAAATGGACAATCGCTCCCTCACAGAGGAAAAAGATTTAGGACACTGGTCTAGACGCGCTTCGGCACTCAAGGCCTTAAGGGCTCTGCATGCTGAAATTCTTAAGGGCTTGTGAATTGGGCGACCGGCTTTGAACGTTGTAGATCGTAGGGTCGCGTTATTGCGCGAATTTTCTTACTTCACGTTTTTATTTTATTTGTTTCTTCTATCACCTTTTATTCCATTTATCCCTTTCACCAGTACAGGGTAGCAAGTCGGTATTTACACTGGCTAACCTCCTTGTCTTTCTTTCCCTTTCTTTCTCTCTCTCTCTCTCTTCATGTTTGCTTGTGCGCGCGTGACACCATGCTTGTTAGTGTGCCTATGTTTACAAGTTTATACGGCCGATAAAAATACTATCCTTACTTTGTAGAGCTGCCCACTAATTTGCTATCGCAATCGATGCTTCGCCTTTCGGGCGAAAATGCGACTTTTTTTCAATATCCATCGCTCTGTTCTTTCTAATAACACGTCGTAAGGATTAAAGAACACCCCTTGAGGCATTGCTGTAGGATTGCTTTAATATGTCGAACACGAAAGTCCACTGATCGGAACGGCAGTACCGGACTGAGGCTTACTGCTTCCTCCAGCACAGAACACATATTTATTTGTTATATCACAGTGTTTTGCTAAAGTATTAAGTATAGGGTGCTTCACTCTTTTTATAATTGTTTTTAAAACTCCCACGTTGTTTATGGCCCCTTATTTAAAATGGCTATCCTTCTGTCGCCTGTTTAACATTTTGGGGCCGCATTTCGTAACGCTGCATTTCTTTCTTTAACGAAGTGAATATTGCAACTATAGGCGTCTCCGCTCTAAGATATATAGGTCCGCTTCAAATTTCCGCTTTAAATGTCGGAAACATGTATTGAGGACACCACTGGAGCTAAAGCAATGAAATTTTGAAAGAATGTTTGTCATGTCAGGAGTGCGTGAGGTTAGAAGTGTGCGGAGAATGAGGCACGTTACGGGAAGTGGCCATATTTATGATAATTGCACTTTGAAACTCTATCGGCCACTCAGAAGTGTGTCGTTTCAGGACTATCACGGATAAAAAGATTACACTTGTTAGCATTTTTGCCTAGATTTCCATCCCAGGGGAGGCCGGCGCTACCGTCGGCGTGAAGTTGTAGGTACAGTCAAGCGACGACGGCACGCCGCACCCTTTGCATAGGTAGCCAAGCGGGAAACAAATCTGTCTTAAAACGACGGTGTTGCTGTGTTTTTTTTTTTCTTCATGTCGTTAATTACGACCGATTTGTCTGCTTAAAAGTTTGTTCGACTATATTAGCACGATGAATTTGTCCAACATGGTGGTTTATTGTTGTATACAGGGCGATGTCCTACATAATATGTTACCAAATTAAGCCGGCGTTTGGCAAATACTATCAATAGACAAATAGTCGCGATTTGACTCGAGACGGGAACCAACCCTGCATTGCCGTGTGAGCATGTTTCCTTCACAACGAATAGTTTGCGTACAAATTACGAGGCAACGAGTGCCTAGTAGACGACGTGAAGTGAATACCGTGAAGGCGTGTATGGTACAAAAATTTGAATTAGACCACGACCTGATTGTGAGGCACTCCATATATAGTGGGTGCCTACAGGTTCATTTAGTTCTTCAACGAGCTAATGAATTACAAGTACGTGAGCAATGTTGCACTTCACCCTATCAAAATGCGGCCCCCGCTGCCAGCATCGAACCCGCTACCTCGAGCTCAGCAGAGCAGCGCCATAGCCACTGGTGTACCGCGGCGGGTACATATATGTTACGCATTACGCGGCTGACGCAATGTCACTTGGGACATTTCGTAAGCTTTAAGAAAGTAGCCAACGGCACATCTTTTTTCGTATCATACATTATTAGCCATGCACAAATAGGGGCTTTTCTATCGTCGTGAGCCTATTGCGAACCCTAGGGCTTCCAGGAGCAGCAAGTTTGTGTGCGACTGTTTCGGCTCGTGAATGCATTATATATAGCAAGTAAGCACATCTGTTCGCCACTGAAATGTGCTGTATATTGCAGCACTCTCTATAACACCGGCTGACAAAGATTTTAGCTTTTAGATGTTTGCCTGGGGGATTTTCGACGTGAACTTTCGAGAGACCAATATCACACGTTCGACGCTGCAAGAACTGCAATGCGCTCACAACAGCGAATAAAACTATTGCCGACTAATAAATTGCATGTCGAGCGTACTTACGTTCGTAGTTGCGCATACGGTCGTCTGCCTTCCACAATAATCGCAGATTCATCGGTCTGTGCTGACCCGATAACAACGGTTTTGGAAGTCTCATTGTGACGACGCAGCGTGTCTACAGTCACTGCAAGGCAGGTGCGTTTATTTGAGTGCGTCTCACATAGCGCCTGAGTTGCTTTGGAGCTTTAAAATCTGGCCATCAAAAAATTGAATTTACGTTTTGTTCACGGCAGGTAATTGCTTAGTCAACCACGTGATCATTGTGCAAGAACTCAGAAATATATAAAAAGGTGTTACCCCGCAAGACCAAGTTGAACACACGCGGCGCAAATCGGGCAGGTATATGCTGCGTATCGCGTTCTTCTGCGATGTCTAATTTTTTTTTTTTTTTTTGCTACTCAGCAACGGTTCAAGGAATTGCAGTTGTACAAAAGGCAACTTCTGCTAGGCACAAACAAGTCACAGTGCCCTGCATGGCAGCTGCTAGGTGTCTCAAGACACTGACGTGATGAGGAGCGCCTAGCGGTTCGTTGTGAGAAAGGAAGGTTGGCGCTATCTTCTGCAGCCCTTGAGGGAGCACGGCTCAGCGCCAAATAGTCACGTTGGAGGCGTCGGCCCCTCGATGGTGCCCGAGGAGAGAGCGACGCGTCGGCGTTAGTCAGCGCCAAGTGAAATAACAGACGGCGTTAGTTTGACGTTTACTGTTCATTCCGCTCTACGCAGCCGAGCTCACCAGGAACGCTATATAGTGCGCTTACAGTGTACATGCGCACAACGGTCATCCCGGCAGCGGGAGGCAAAAACGCTATCTTCACTTCGCCACTGAGCCGATTGAGCGAAGCGTTGAAGGTGCGCCCACTTCGCTTCGTCGTTTTTAACAGCCAAACACGCTCCGCGAATCTGAAGACCCTCCAAATCTCCGTGCGCGAGTGGCCCACGCACCGTCGATATCAGGACAGCACAGCGGCGGTGATGGGAATGCACCTTGAGCGTCCGTGTAATTGCTATCGCAATATTATTTTTTTAATACAGGTTTCATGCATACGCAACTGTCCATCAAAACCACTTTTACAGCGAAGCTGTTAAGGGCTCAGTCTTCGATGGTCGCGTCCGGATGTACAAAAAAAAGTATCATTGACCGTATGCTGTATATGCGAGTGAAAGCGCGCGAGGGACGCGCGCTTTCACGGGGAGCGAACGCGCAGCGGAGAGCAAACGCCACTTCTTCCGTCGCGCGAAATGCCGTGGGGGACGGGAGGGTGGTAGGGGAGGCGTCGTTTAGCTGCGGCACCAAATGCGTATCTTCCGACCGGGCGCAAGGGGAACTGGCGACCCAATCTCTCACGCCAAAGGAGGACAGCGGAGAAGGCAGCATGGGAGGGAGGGGTTGCGGCTTCTGCTCTGCGAGCAACTTGTACTTTGCGCGGCGCCGGGCGGTCGCGCGCACCGTATCTTTCAAGCGATCTGCAACGCGGCGCCTACCTTTGTATGCGTTGTGCTTTCGCTGCTCAGTTTCCGTTGAAGCGACAGACCGCATGAACCTTCGGTCGCTTCTGCTGGCGCGCTTGCTCACGCCAGCGTTTTGACAGCGGTTGTGTGCGGTCACACAAACAACGCGCAGAACTGTTGTCGACGGCGGCAGCGGCGTTTCGCCCGCGTTCGCACCGAACGCGCGCGGCGTTGGTGACGTGTTTATGAAGAACGTGCCAACCTTTGCCGTACACCCTATGGCAGTGTACCGTAGCGACGGTAAGGCCATGGTCCCTGTGGTCACTAAACAAATGAAAAACACCGAATCATATATATTTCTCATTCTTTAATAGTTGAAATAACTAATTACACCATCACATCTTAATAGTCATAATGGGAAATACATAATTCCCACCATAGTACAGCTTCGTTGGTCTTCCATCTCTACCCCAGTGGAAGGGCTGACAGTTTTGTTTTTAATATGTAAAAGTGCAGTGAGGTAAGTTTGTGTGAGAGTAAGATTAGACTCCTTCAGTAAAATGTAGCAGAAGGTGGTGTTCGATGAATCAATTTCACGTACTTCATTCATTTATTTCTAAGGGTTTACTAAATCATTCGTGACATGCGCCGGTATAATGTAAGGATTCCTGTTCTTTCACTTTCTGTCTCCATCCCCTTACCATTTTTCCAGTTCAGTGCAGCAAACTGGATGTCTATCTTCCAGTTAACTTACCTGCCTTTCGAATCTCATTCATGTATCCCCCTCTCTGTTGCTCGGTTTCATTCCTTTCTTATCATTCACAGTCCACGGCTGGCCGACCCCGGTGATAGCGTGAGCGGAGCGCGGCTTGGACCACTGACGGAGCACACGAGGAATAGCTTTGAAACTTAATCGTTACGTTATCCCGATCGTAGCTTCTTTTGTTCTAATAGTAAATGCTGCGCAAGCAAAAGAAGGGAAAGAAAAAGAAACGTCGGGCCCCCCATTTAACGTAAAACTATCCCCCCCCCCCAATCCGTATTTATTCCAATCTCGTGACGTCAAACTTACGTAATCGCCGACGTAAGCATCAGGTGGTGACCCGCAGCGTTATTTGAACCACCAAATTAAACGCTCTCCTCTGTTATAGGAGGTCCCCTTTGCTTGACTTCACAGCGAATAGCATTGCCTACTTTGACAGGTTTTTCTTATTTAATTGGCTGACAAGAGGCGAGGCGCACGCAGAAATGGAGATAGTTTCAGGGGCCAAGCGAGCACAGTGAAAGTAGATAACCGAATCAGGAGGGCAGTGCGGGCGTCTGCGATTGGTCCGCGTCCCCTTGCTTAGGTTGTGGTGGCTGGTTGAAATCGCGGCGGCGTGCAGCGGAAGGTTAAAAATTCCGCTAAAATGGATCCTCAGCGAAGACGAGTTGGCAAACTGATCTCGTATACGTGCAGGACGGGCTCGACAACGTTATACTGCCACGCAAAAATATTTATTGTACGCAAATAAATGCGGTCTCCCCAGCAGCTCCGAGCAGCCAGTGCCAAAACGATCTGTAGTCAGACGTCTTCTATTCCTTTCGGAACGGGGTAGTGTCTGGCTATTCCGAAAAAACTTCAGTTTTGTTCGGCATATTAATGCATCTTTAATGCGTACACGTCACTTTTACGTGGCGAGTTTTCGCGGTTTCGTGATGTCAGGTGACAGAAAGGAGAAGTGGGCGCAACCCTAAATCTTTTGACCAATAGCTGAAGGCTAATGGCAAAAAAGGTGTGGAATTAGAAATAAATATTTTTTCTTTTGTTCGGTGTAATCATGCATAATCTTTGTGTACACGTCATACCAGATGGCGCGTTTTGGCGGTTTTCGTTACGTCGCGTGACAGAACAGGCGAAGCGGGGGCATGCAGCCCGAGAATTTTTTTACTAATCGTGGAGGGCTCATTACATAAACGGAATAAAAACAGTTTAGAATAGCTTTACGTTATAACGGCCGTGGCCAACCCCTTACATTACAGCGGACACCGTGATATTGCTAGTTGTTAAGACGAAAAGATAACTTGCTAAAATGAGGTGAATGTTACATCTACCCAGGTTGGCGGCTAATGAAAGAACGATCGTACCACGAGCGAGGGAAAGCCGACGGTATTGAGTTGGTGAACGCTAGTTTTCCGGGTACGCGAACTCTGACAATATTCCGAATAGCTCTTCGTTTTATTGCCATACCTTACGCGGTCAAATTTCTCTTTCCGGAGGCCGCGAGAAGTGCTCGCGTAGCCCATCAGAGAATGACCGAGACCCCCGTTACAGCACCACAACAGAAGAGGGAAAAAGAGAGAACGTGCTGCCTCCCCCAACCGCACCCCTGCACTGGTGTACCAGCCCAAGCAGAGTAAGGGGCACGGCCCTAGCTGGCGTCGGCCGCTCCTGTCAGCGGCAGGAGCCACTTCGGCCAGCAGCGCTCCCAATCCTGACGCCGACCCTTTTGACGCCACGCTTCGATTGTGATGGATTAGATCGACTCGTGGCGGTGGCGGCGAAGGCGCTACGTATACGCCCGACATCCCCCACATCCCCGTATCTCCCGCGGGAGAGCTGGCTGGCCGTCCCTCCATCTCTCGAGTGGGCCTCTTTGCGGTATAGCGCATTTATAACGGCGAAAACTTTGCTCCCCTTTTCTGCTAGGCTGCGACCACTGTCACAGTCCAACTGTTCTGCAGCGTCAAGCATCCCTGAAGAAACGTCGCCATCTTCCGCTGACAATTCAACTTTTCGCAGCGATAGCTGTTACGGTGGCTTCTAAGCTGAAATCGTGGCGGGGTTGGCGATGTCATGCGGTCCCAGGAGAACCTCGCAATGTTATTCTTTATAGTAAGCATAAAAAACGTAGCCTGTAGAGTTTTTTTTTTCTCTTTAGAAAAATTTCCCTAATGGAGATTAAGTAATGTAAGAGTAATCCGCCTGGAGGAGCTCAATTGTACTATTTGCCATGGCCGTAAGTGCACAAACACCCAGTTTGTGTACTAACCTGCGTAACAAGATATTTAACTTTTTGTGAAAGAGCTGTTTCTCCTCTGTTCTGCCCCTGAACTTCCCTTTCTTAGCTTTTAATCCTTACCCTGTCGCCTAGTTTGAAACACTCAACCTTCCAGCTGGTGCCTGTTTCAACATACGCCAAGCTCAACATCTTTTCTCTCTCACTTTTTTTTCTTCTTCTTATCTTAATGTAAATCTCTATTTCCGCTCAAATTCCACCAAGTCAAACATATGCCTTGCAGCGCTAGAGGCCGCGAGAGTGAGATTTAAAGGGATCCAAAATGTATGAGGTTTTTCAGATCAGTTCCAGTGTTTGCTTCTTTCAACAGGCCTGTAGGGGCTGGTCGCACCGCGAACCGATACGCGGGTGAGCGCACGCCCGTGCGTGCTGTCCGCAGGGCGGGGAGCGGCCAGGCGCGACGACGCGTCAGGCGGGCGCCGTACTGCATGCGTTCACCTGGCTGGCGCCCCGCCCGGGCGCTGAGCCGTGGGTCGGACTGCGCGCATGACCTGGGCCGTCGGATAATGCTCTCCTATATGGGATCTTGCGACTGGCGTACGGTTGCTATTCGATAACTACCTGGGCGTTTCCGGCAAACGTGGGAGGGAATTTATCGAAACTCAAAGAAAGACAGAAAAGAAGACTCGTATCTTTTCTATTCCAAGGTTCGCGTGCGAATGCGGCAGAGAAACTACGGTCACGGTTAAGTGGAAGCGTATATAGCTCTACGTCTGTAGTTTGCATGGATTGAGCATGACAGCCGACAGATATACACGAATTTCAGAGGTTTATATACAAATATTTGGGGCAACGTATATAATCGAAGACGTCATGACGTGCTACGCCGCGTTTATCTCGGCAAGCTCGGGAGCGGAGCGATGCTGGCAGCGTGTACGCTGCCAGCTCAGTGTTCTGCATGCGTGCACTTGTGTTCTCGCCTAGCGTCTGAGGGGAGTCAGGAGGATTATATGGCTCCAAAGAGCGGATTAAGTTTTAAAATGCGCTCAGCTGAAACACCCGCATTTTGTCGCCGTTTGACACCTGCATGCCTACACATGGCTCCGATGTACATGTTTTGTTTGCGCTTAGTGCAACCCATCTTCGACAAGAAACACTGTCCCTGCCCCCCCCCCCTCCAATCCCTTCCCCCTTACCTTATCGCTCTCTAGTCCTACAACTCAGCAGACAAAGGCCAGACGCTTTCGTTCTTTCCCTCATCCTTCTTTTTTTTTTTTGTCTCTTGCAGATGACCTTTCCATGCCAACTTTCTAAAGACAAGTGTGTATTCTTCAGAAGGGGTAACCATGCGATCTTTTACGTACATTGTCTCCCAACTGTAGTTTCTTTGGACAGCCATGGGTCATTTTCTGCCATCGGAGAGGAACGAAACTTGATTATGCGAGCGCGTCAGGTTCAGCAGCACGGCACACAGTGTGACGCCTGGCACACAGTGCGCCGTATTGTATAGCGCAGCTACTATCGTGAATGTTATACCGGGGGCTGCTGTTTATGCGCCATTCGGCAGCATTCCAGAGTTGCTCCTGGCACCCCGAAAGTTTAGAAGCTAAGCACGACATGCTGACTCAATATTCGGACCGCCGTCGAAGCAGCAAGAGAGGGCGAGAAACGAGCCGCGTTCTGGCAAAGTGTGGCTCTAATGTTTTTTTCACAGTGCGTACACATGCTCGGGGCGGTATAGTCAATAAAGCTCCAGTAGCCGCACGCACTCTGTCACCGCAAAGAAACCGCCGAGTGAGAAATGTCCCAACACACCATCATGAGACGTGCATTGTACCCATGGTTCTCGCACCTATATAGATATATGATTGAACTCCTTTAGCCGTCTGGTTTCCTTTCTCTCCCTCTCCGCGCTACACGTCAATGTCGCCGGAGGCCGCCTCCGTGCTACCTTTGCGTGGGTGGCACCACATTTTCGGAGAGTGCCGTCGCCGCCCCTCCAGAGGCTGAGGCTCGAGCCTCGAGCGAGCGAAGGCTTTATTCGGGGTCGGAGGCGTTGTGGTCGCGGGCTGCGCGCGCTCGGCCAATCTGCATAGGGATGTGTCCCGGTGATGTATGGCAAGGGAAGAGAAGGTCTGCACATTGAGCCGGCAGTGTGTGGGGGGCGATATGCGCATGTCTGATGAGCCGGGACCAGCGGCGCCCTGTAGAAAACGGTGTTCCTTGGTGCGCAGCTCGCCCGCAGATGGGCTCCCGATCGGGACAGAGCGCGCGCGCGCTTCGCCGCCGCACCGCTCTTCGGCACCTGTCCTTCGGCGTCGCGCCGCCGGCGCCACCGCTCAGCTGTTTACACGCTCCGGGTGCACTTCGTGCAATGTCGCACCTTTTTTTTTCTTTTACTTCTCCTTCTTCTCCTTGTTCTTCGTTTCGTTCTCTCTCTGAAACCTAACATCGGCGTGCCGCTTCCTTTTATTCTCGCGTTTTCCTTTACTCAACTTCTCGTTTCATCGCTGTATACATATTTTTTTTTTTCGTGGCTATCCCTGGTTTCGAAAGACCGAGAGATACAAACACAGCGCGCATCTTGCTCCCCACCGGCGCCGTGCCTTCGGCGTCCCGACGCCGCTGGATGGTCGACTCCTGCCCGGCGTACATACGAGGAGGCAAGGTGCGCGATTGTTCTCTCCGGGAGGAACGTGTCTCGAGGGAACGCGGCGGACCTGGAAGTGCGCCAAGAATTCATATCTGTATTTGTGCATGTCACAGAAGGCGAAATTTCTTCTCTCTCTCTCTCTCTCTCTATCCTTTCCTTGCTTCAACGCACCGCGTGGCCGCTTTCTTTGCCTCTGGGCGCCGTCGTTAAAACAATAAAAACAGAGCTTCCGGTGCCCCCCCCCCCCTTTTTTTTTTTGTGTGTGTTGTTGCTTTTTTTTTTTTTTTTTTTTTGCTTGCTTCTCCCCCCCCCCCCCTCCACTGCCTCATGGGTCCACTTGTTTTCTTGTTTGCTCTTTTTATGATAAGTAACACGAAGCAAGTTTTCCGCTTCCACCACTTGTCCCTTTCTCGGCAACCTGTCTTTTCTTTTCCCCATCCTCGACCGCCTTGCGCATCTGTCGAGTCCTTGTTTTTCGAGGGCTGTTTCGTTGCCGGCATTTTTTGTTTCTTTTATCGCGAACATCTCCGCAGTACGTTTTCCGTGCCGCTTCCTCTCGAGCTTCTGAGAGCCCAGTTGCGTGCTACAAGAGGAGGCGCGCCTGCCGGGCATCTGCTCGTTTGTCACGAGTGCGAGAGAGAGAGGGAAAGAAAGGCGTGCGCCACCCGTAGGCAAATTTGGGCCGCCGCCGCGCCGATGGGAGCTTTCATTTGGCAAAGTGCGCGCCCACCTGGCATCTCCCTCCTCGGCCGTTGCTTTTTCCGTTTCTGTGCTTGCACCGGGCCTCCTGGTCGCCGATAAGACTCCAGGAACGGGCCGGTGTTTGCAAGCGCCTCCTGTTCGACGTCAGTTACAGCGCGCTGCCCGCGCGCTAATTCTCCTCCTCCTCCTCTTTGCTCGTTACTGCGGCGCCAAACTTCTGCGCCACTGATGCGGGTCATTTGTACTTGTTTTTGAATGCGGCTTTCTTTATTTCTTTTTTGTTTTTCTCACTTTTTCTTAATCAATGTGCCGACGTTTCTAAAACAGATATCCAGAACGCTTACGGCACCAAATTTGCACAATGGGACATAAGAAAACCGAAAAACAACTAATATATAAACTGGGTGATTTTGAGTGCAGGTAGTTGCCCTTATGACGAATTATAAGAGAATACTATGCTAGAACAGAAGCTGAAAGGTTATTTTCGATTTATTGTAGAGGCATAAACGTGAACGCACAGTTTTCTTCTATTGATGTTTTGCACACATCAAGATTGTTAGGGTTGAACAGGCTCGCTCTACTTAAAATTCCGTTGTCAATCGCTTGTCAATCGTGTGGCACCTTTGGTCGTAAGTAATTGACAGCTATGGTTTTTAATAAAGCCAAGTTGGTTGGATATATATGAAATAATAAATTAATGTTAACTCAATGCCGCTCATCTACATTTTGTTATTGTGCTGCAGCATTTGCTAACGGGATGTCCACTTTCGCGAGACGAATTTTCTCCGAAAGAAAGCGTGTCTTCATTTTTTTTTACAGTTTTACATTTTTCGATTCTGCGTCATTACGAAACCATACAGCACCTTAGTTTGGTCACTCTCCTTCTCTAAGTTAATTCTCTCTTTTTTTTTCATTCAAAAGAAATAGCAACAATTTTCCGCATTCTTTCTTTTCATCGTTCAGCTAAAGAGAAGTGCTTTATTTGATCTACAATTTTGGACGCTCGAAGCTAAATTATATTTTAACCTTGAGTGTTTCTATTTGTTATTTATTGTCTTATGCTAATACATTGTACGAACGTTGCTTCAAGGAACTTGTCACTGCTCAGTGCTCCTCAACATGCGTTCAGGATCGTCGTGGACCCGCCGTGGTTGCTCAGTGGCTATGGTGTTGGGCTGCTGAGCACGAGGTCGCGGGATCGAATCCCGGCCACGGCGGCCGCATTTCGATGGGGGCGAAATGCGAAAACATCCGTGTACTTAGATTTAGGTGCACGTTAAAGAACCCCAGGTGGTCCAAATTTCCGGAGTCCCCCACTACGGCGTGCCTCATACGCAGATCGTGCTTTTGGCACGTAAAACCCCATAATTCAATTCAATTGAAGGATCGTCGTGGCTGTTGTCGAACCATCGATTGACAGAAGACACGACGTCTTTCCACCTAGCCTAACTATTTGCGCAGATTTGAGTTGTTACGATTTCTCTCAGTACGAAATACTGTGCTCGGTAGACAAGCTTTCGCACCCAGGAAAAGTTTCTACTGCCATTGTTCTTCGGTCTTTCTGTTTTCTCTATTCAATTTTGCAGGTTGTGCGTGCGGGGGTGTTGTGAATAATTAAGACTGTGTAATTCATGATGTGTCATCGATGCACACTTACATAACATTGTTTCGCTATCGTGTTAGCGTCCTACCACACGCAAAACACCGGCCTCTCTCAGCCATCGTGCTCGAAAAAGCCAAGAGAACACGATGCCTGTAATCGAGCCGGGTAATATGACGCAGGGTGACTGAGTGAAATTTAAATAGAAGCATGCTGCCAGTCTTGACGACGGGAAGCAGCTTGTCTCGGTGAAAGAAGTAGAGAGAGAGTTAAAGAGGGGGATCTGGTTTTTCCACGCACATTGCTCGTGGAGCCGTTCTTTGAACCTTTTGCCGTCGCAGGCTTGGTTGCACGACCGGAGACTGTCGGGCCGCGCTCGCGATCCCCCGCCACCTCCTCCACCCCCCTTCCGCGTACAGAGTTCTTCTCGCGCTGTCGATTCATTCAAGGCAGCATGAAGCCAACTGTGCGAGGCCATGCTAAACGGTTAATTAGGGCCGCTTTCTCAGCGCCGTAACTACTTCAAGAATAATGAACTCCATTCCGCGGTATCGAGCGTTACCGTTGGCGCCGGCGACGAGTGCGCGCGTGCTCTCCCTTTCCAGAATTGTGCGCTGCTGCTGCTGCGCGCTGCTCGAGAAGGAAGAAAACGAGATTGCCCATTGTTCGGCCGCGGGTTGAATTGGCACTCGAGATACGCGCTCGTGCTCTGCTATCGCCCGCTGGGCTGTTCTTCCCGAATCTTCCCTTTTTTATCTCTCTCTCTCTCTTGGTCGCTTTTCTTGCTCGAGGCCTTCGGCACCGCACTGGGTGCCGATAGCGTCAGGGCCAATTGTTGAGCCCTATTGTACTCGCGCAACCTAATAGCGAAGCTTTCGTCATATCGTGAACACTTCCTGTGTTTCTCGCGAATGAAAACTTTTCCCGACTCTTTTATTCGTACAACTAGCGCACCGTTCCGAAATGCCGTGATGAAGGACAATGACGACGAGCGCTAAGTATCGATCCAGTTTCTCTCTTGTAGACTGTGCTGACCTCATGCTGCTGCATTTTATTTAAGATATAGGGTATGAGCCCATCCCTCTTTTAATAACGTTTTAATCATAATATCATATAAGAGTAGAATTGAATTTTTAATTGAAGTAACTTTTCTTCGTGGTTTTAAAAGCGCTGCTTCTCGCGAATGAAAACTTTTCCCGGCTCTTTTATTCGATTACAACTAGCGCAAACCGTGCCGATAATGCCGATGAAGGAACAATGCCGACGAGCGCTAAGTATCGAGCCAGTTTCTCTCTTGGTTAGCTGTGCTGACGCGTCATGCTGCTGCTTTTATTTAAGAATATAGGGTGATGAGCCATCCCTCTTTTAATAAAGTTCTATCATAATCATCACATAAGAGTTAGAAATTGCAATTTTTAATTGAAGTAACTTTCTTCGTGGTTGTTACAAGCGCTGCTAATGCTGTTGCGAAGCGTGGTGAAACCGTAGTTTGTTGCTACCATCATTGAAAATGGTCATATATTTACTTCAACATAGCCAAGTGAACTACATCTCATTCACTAACACTTGTTGTTGCGTTACTCAATTTGCATTTTTTGGGTCAAATTTGACACCCACTTGATGCTATAAGGCCCGAATTTTTTTAATGTTTTCTTGTAAACTAGACTGCAATGATAAAAAAAGGCACAATTCAAATCTGGCGAACACCGATATTGACAAACAAAAAATTACAACGAATGCAATAGTGAAGGTCATCCGCAGACTTGTTAGTGTGGGTACCTGCTAAAGAATTGCCACATCATGTAAACACTGAAGTGAAGAAGCAGATTAGAAATCAGAGTGTTTTATACACATTTCCAGAAAAGTTCCTTAAGTGTGGTTGTCACCTAAAAGTGGACTCGACGCTCATTTCGAATCGTACCAAATCGATTTGTATCATCCATGATGAAGTTTGTTCGGACGGGCTCTGAACGACAATGGCCTGAAGCGGCGCTCCCCGTAGAATGCTATTTAGCCCAAAGTTGCGGGTACATTTCTTCAGAATACCGGAATTTTCTTCCATACATAGGCCTCGTTCGTCGTTGTAGACCTAGAGGAGTTATGAATACGTATGTGGCAAAGTGTATTTCGCTGGGAGGAGGTAAATAAATGTTGCTAGCTGCTGATGGACCTAGCCTTGAAAAAAATTAAAAAACTGCCGGCAGTTGTTCCGCCCGAGCGCCACTTACCAAGTTCTGCTGTACCTGAAACCCGTCACAACTCATGGGAAAGACAAATGGCGAGGACAGACTTGAACCGGGGCGCAACGTGTCTCGCGTCATCCATCCCACGTCGCCCTGCTAGCCCGCACACACTACTCACCATTCACAGCTCAGCTCTGTATCACTGAGAAAATTGAGAAGGAACCGAAACGTATCCCTTCTAAATATCCGGTGATCGTGCGGAAACAAAGTGTCGCTTGCGTTTGTGTGCCGGCAAGTTAAGAAAGATATGCGACTGGAAGGAACCGAGATGTGAGATGCGACTATGTATTGTAATCAACTTTCAGCATGGGCTAGTGGCGACAGAGCGCACCAGAGGTGGCAAGGAGAGAAAGATGGTCAGCACCACTTCTGCTACATAAAGTTCCTGTTCAGACAAGAACTCTCCACGTTGAAGCTCATTTGCGCAGAACTGAAAAGGGACAGTTTTAAGTGACGTAGCCGTTGACACCAGCGACAGACTAAAAGTGAGCGAGCGAGCGAGCGAGTGAGTGAGTGAGTGAGTGAGTGAGTGAGTGAGTGAGTGAGTGAGTGAGTGAGGGAGGGAGGAGTGAGTGAGTGAGTGAGTGAGTGAGTGAGTGAGTGAGTGAGTGAGTGAGTGAGTGAGTGAGGGAGGGAGGGAGGAGGGAGGGAGTGAGTGAGTGAGTGAGTGAGTGAGTGAGTGAGTGAGTGAGTGAGTGAGTGAGTGAGTGAGTGAGTGAGTGAGTGAGTGAGTGAGTGGAGTACCTGCGTGCGTGCGTGTATAGAGCTGAACGAAGTCTCCGAGCGCATTCACGGACCACGTACCCGCGACTCGCTCAACTGCTTCTTTTGTCTTTCTCTTTTCTCTTGTGCGTGGCGACCTCGACGCTCAAGTCCCCTCGTTGCGTTAGCGCGCTCGATATCTACGCAACAGCCCCTTCTGTTCACGCTTTGTTTCGCCGCAAAAATAATACGCTTGCAAGGAAGCACGCTTCACAGGGCACGACAATTGCTTCTTTAGCAATTTCGTTTCTTTCTTTCTTTCCTTTTTCTTTCTTTCTTTTTTATTGCACTCACTGTTGATATACATTTTCAGTGCTATTTTGCCATCGCAAATGCTGCATTTTAATTATTATATATTGCCACGCTGATACCAACTTGCTTCTAGGCGGTGCTAACAAAAATGCACGAACGCCGAAAGAATGAAAACCTGTAGGGAGGAAAAATATGAAGGTAGTTGGAACGTCGACTTCAAGTAAGCCTATACCTCACACGCAAAGGAACAACCAAATTGAGAACCCACATTCATATACCGTAAGACGACTCAGAGCTGAAGCAAGATATTACTTCGCCGCGCCATCGTTTCATATCCCTCTTTATCTCCCCCCCCCCCCCCTTTGTGTGTGTGTGTGTGTGTGTGTGTGCGTGTGTGTGTGTGAGGATTTCGCGCTAAAAAAATTATCTCACACACGCGCACTACATCACTCACCGTGTCCTTTTCTTTTGAAAACACGCTTTTCACATATCAAAAAAGAGAGAGAGAAGAAAACGAGCACGTAAAGCAGCGCCTCCATAGCAGCCTCGTCATCAACGTGAAATGACAGCTGCCTTCTGAACCTCTTGTATTCTTGCCTTGTACGCGTGCTGAACGCATAACTGCTTGTTATTTTTCTTTCCTTGTCTATACCATGGCGCGATCCTCCTCCGCCTCCATTTTTTTTTTTTTTTTTTTTTTTTTGAGGGGGGTTTTCGTCGCGGTCGGCTCCTTCTCGCTCCTCCTCCTGCGCAGCGGTGCACGGAAGCGGGAAGCCCCCACAAAATGAACGCGCAGAAAAAGCAAACGAACGTGCCGCGGAGCCGCGTCTCCACCGCGTCGATGGTGACGGCTGACTTCACCTCTGAGGCGGGCTAATTGGAAGCTGCCCGGCCGAAAGACGGCGGCGCTGCCGGGACTTTTCGTTTCAATTCTCGTCTTTTTTCTTATTTTTCTTCTTTGCTTTTACACATATGCAGATATGTGTGCGCGCATGCTGCTTTTGCCGTCGTCTTTTGACCTTTACGCCATCTCATTTTTTTTCCTCTTTCTCTCATGTGTGTCTTTCTTTCTTTCTTCTTCTTCTTCTTTTAATTTGTTTGCTCGTGCGTGCTTCGACAATTGCCGGAATAAAGAAGCAGGGAAGAAGTGAGTGGCAACGCGGCGCTTTAGCTTTGACTCACGTTTAGACCAGGGAAGGGGAGTATTAATACAATTCGATGTGGTGAATAACGCACAAATGTTGCGTTCCTGGGAATAAAAAAAAAACTTTTTCTTCGTCGTTTGTAGCTCCTAAACCTCGTAATGACCAACCTTTTCTGGTGCTTGCTTCCTGACCTGCTCCTTGTGAACATTTATATCGTTTGCATCTGCATACTCGGCTTGACCGGAAGGTGTTTCAGCTATCGATTCCTTCGTGGAGCGTGTTTCGCCGATCTCTATTATCTTTCTTGATCTTTACGTTCGATCGGTTGCATTAGGTGGTGACCTTAGTTAAATGCGGCTATGCTGATTCGGGTGCTCCAATACAGTTTTCATACAAACGTGAGCTTGTGGCGTAGGATTTTAGCGTGTGTGTGTGTGTGTGTGTGTGTGTGTGCGTGTGCGTGTGCGTGTGCGTGCGTGCGTGCGTGCGTGCGTGCGTGTGTGTGTGTGTGTGTGTGTGTGTGTGTGTGTGTGTGTGTGTGTGTGTGTGTGTGTGTGTGTGTGTGTGTGTGTGTGTGTGTGTGTGTGTGTGTGTGTGTGTGTGTGTGTGTGTGTGTGTGTGTGTGTGTGTGTGTGTGTGTGTGTGTGTGTGTGTGTGTGTGTGTGTGTGTGTGTGTGTGTGTGTGTGTGTGTGTGTCTTTCGCCTTGTAAGCTCTTGCGAAAAGTACTGTTCGCAAGAATAATTTATCTATTCATCGTGTCGCCTCCTGCAACTGTTGCACCCAGATATCAGGAATGTGGATAATACGTAAGGGAAACCCTTATTGCTTCGCCGAATAAAATGGCAAACAAGAAGCAAAGAAGAGCAGCTGTATATGTTTTCTGTGCTGGGGACCTGGGTCGATCTTTATTCACAAAACGTTCTTACGCTAGAATTTTTCATAAAAGCAGATGTCATCCAATCCTGACGTTGGACATATCATTACTGGAGGCTGCTAGCCAATGGCAAACAGCACTTACGGGCGAAAAGCTTTGTGAATTTGGCCTCTGATCGGTATAAAGGTACGCTTTCTGTAATGAAACAGGGATATCTCTGTGAATCGTTGGTTGCCTGGTATTCGGTCGCAGAGACGGGCAATAACATACTGTTTTGCCATAAACACTGCTGTGTGCTTACAATTTTTACTACTTGCAACTAAAATATATTTATAGGTCTCGTATTTGTAACGTAATATAAATTGCGACAGCCTGTAGAGTATGTGCCGAAATACCAACCCTTCAACCTGAATAAATCGTATAGCACGCTTTCCGTTCGCCCGTGACGTGACTAGGAAAGTTCAGTTATTCGTGACCGCTCGTCACGCGCGTCATTGCTCTAGCTACACAGACCATGAGCTTAAACATTCCGCGTAATGTTGCCACGGAAAGCTCTCGCTTTTCTCTACCTTTTCGCCTAAAAAAAAAAGAAAGCGTTCGTGGTTGAAACGAAACGTAGCTGGTTTATCATTTTTGTACGCTCAGTGTGTCGCATTGCGTACCGATTATATTTCGATTTTCGCTCCATATGCTGTGTACAAAAGTGCACATTCAGCTAGGGCTGCACGAAGCAAATTCTGGCGTATATGGTGGCCATCGTTTCGTTCTCACCGTTTCCTATTGCAACGATGTTTTTGTTCTTTAGTTAACCTACGTTTACAACGACTGTTAACCATTTTTCTGCTTGTCCCTCTCGTGTTCTTTCTTCTGTGGCATAAAAAGGCGCCGACTTCATATCATGAATTTTCGTCTCGAATTCCGCCAACCACCAAATAGCGTAGTGGCGTCGAAGACGGCAGCCACTAGCACAAACGAGTCTTTGTTTTAAATCAGGTTTGGCGCCCTTTGTCTGGCACTCGGCATTTCGTGTGCGCTTTGTTGCGAGTAGGATCGGAGCGTAACAACAGAAAAGCTGGTCTATTTATAATTTTCATAATTACGTAAGCAGGATGAAGGCGAGAAACCTGGCAACAGTGTACATATGGACTATTCGGAGCACGTAGATGAAAATGTCGAGCAAGCGAGACAAACGTTCTGCGAGGACTAGCGCTCATACAGGCAAACAGACAGAAATACGCGCGCCCGCAACAAACACAAACGCACGTTCAACAGCTGCAGGCTTACATACACACGGACTCTATCACACTCGTCCTCCTCCTCCTCCCCCCCCCCCCCCGCCGCCCAAACACACACGCAAACTCACACTCACACACACAAACGCACGCGTGCAATGTTGACAAATAAAGATTTGCAGGCTCGCACACGAACACCCACACAAAGACTTGCTCACGCGCGCACACCAAGAGTTTTAGAAGTGAGCAAACAATTAGGTCGAAGTGAGGAGTGGAGGAGGAGCCCCGCCCCACTGGTGACGGTGTGGCAACAGCCCAATCGTGGCGAGGCGCCTTGCGCGCCGAGGCGACAGCGCCGGGCGGTGGCTTGACGCAGTCAGCAGTGCTGGCTAGCGTGCTTCGCAAGCAGGGCACGTACGGCACTGCGCGCCTCCCGTGGCCGGCCGGAGGCGTCCGACGAGGCGAAGAGGAAAGCGTGCATGCGCGCTTCAACGTGTGGCCGGAGCGAGGGCTGACGCCAGCCTTTTCTCTTGCTGCTCCCTTGGGACGGACGGGGCCCGTGTAGCGCAGGCGTCTCCGGTGTGCGCACGGCGGCAGAGTCGGGAACCACGCCCGGCTGGCGACCCACTTTGGAATTAATCACCGTGCACAAAGGTTCTAGAGCGAGTTCGTGGGCCCCGCTTCACTGAAAGTCCACTTTTTTTTTTTCAATACAGATAATTTCTTGTGTTCCTTCATTGTTTTCTTTGTTGCTATGAATTCAGTATCCTGCATCTTCATCTAGTATGTATCTCTCTCTCTCTCTCTCTCTCTCTCTCTGTTTTTTCTCGTATTTTTTTTCTTTTTCATGACACGCTGGTTCGCTGTTTTCTTCAACTGTCACCTGTCGCGCCATGTCAGGAAACTTTCACGCAGAGTGCCCCATTTGTCATTGCGAGGGCAACTTTCAAAAGTACGCTGGACAAGACGTCACGGAACTCATGGAAGCTGGCTAATTGTGGTCAGTCGTACAAATGCGGAAAACTTAGCTCCTCTGTTTACATGTCGTTTTACGACGTTTTATATGCTTCTTTAACATTATATTACACATTCTGTACATACTAGGCTGTATGTATACACCTACCCGGTTGCGCGTTGTCATTTAATACTATTCTAGTCCCTTTATCAAGAACGCAGATTAAGATGTAAACTATTGCACTCCCACAACTGTCATCCTCAGGCGTACCGCCTGAGGGTGACACACACACACACGCACACACACCAGAATGTGTCTGTGGGCACTGTCACGCAGTATCAAGGCTGCACAAGAGCATAGGCACATAACCAAGGCGTATGTAGTGTAGTGGCCGCAACGTGTGGAATAACGGCAACAGTAACACTGGAGAATGTGTGGCCACAAAGCTTATACCAGTGGGGAAAATTACAGAGTTGTTCCCGCTCACTTCACGAATTCGCTGTCCACCCGTCAACTATGTTTTCCGTTTACAAGAAATATTTATACTGCCGCGGGCTTTCGCGTTACCTCCTTTCATTTCGGCCGCAAAAAGTGAGCGCAGAAATTTCTGTTTTTCTTTTTCTAATTGCAGCTTGATTTTGAGTGTGTACTTTAGGCGTTGCCAAGACGTCAGCATACAAGCTGGGTGTTCAAATTAGTACATAGTCCTCGCTCTCACATACCGGGAGTAGTTTATCTCAGTCTGATGCGTTTATTATTGTTAACTAGTATGCAGCCTTTACGATAATCGAAATGTAACGCAGTTAACACTGCAAGATCCTGTCTTGTCGATGCATTTGCAGGCGTCATGAAATTGCTACACTGCTACATGTGCGTGCTCCACAATGCTTACAGTGGGTTGAATGGTGGACGTACAAACTTATTGAATTGCAAAGGAAGCATTTCATCGTGGCGTCGCCGAGGCTCTGGACGCGTCAAGCAGTCCATAACTTCCCTCGCTGGACCACTCAAAGGGGTCGCCATGTCACCGGTGGCTTGCGTAATTCCAAAGAGAGACAGCGCGTGTCCAGTTACCGGAGCGCGCGATCACGCCGCTCTTTCCTTCCTCTTTAGTTATTTAGTTTTCCATTTCTTCGCTAACCCGAGCCGTATAACTGCCAGTGACATAAGCTCGCAGGAGACGTCGGCGCTGCCAAAGTGCGCGCTGTCGCCTCGGCAAGTCGCGACTCTTTGGGCGCCCGGTCACGTTGGGCCGCAGCGCATGCCGCTGTCGCGCGAAATGGAGCCATAAAGTGAGACGTGATGGCCCTTTTCCTTTGCGGATGCGCGCTGCCGCAGATTAGCGGGCCGCTTGTCCCTCCTCTGTTCAGCCCGCGCTTCTTCCACCGCCATTCGCCGACCTCGCCCATTCACGAGCGACGACGCCACGGGCGTGCAACAGGAGTCCGATTCGGCGGGCCTCGTCGCTTTGCTGGCGTAGAACGTTCTTGCGGGGGGCTCGTTTATCGTCTCCTTTCCTTCACTCCCTCTTTCGCCTGCAAGACGAGGAATGACGCCCCGACGTGTGCTCTCAGTTCGTTGCGGAGAGACTTCTCTGCATTACCGTAGTTGCAGCGCTGTCTGTCTGTCCGACTCCGCGCAAGTCTCCTCTCGCCGTCATGCTCTCCCTATATATATATAATTCTTACCGGCTCACCGCGTGCTGCGCGCATTTGTGCGCTGGATTCATACTTCCCCCTACAAATAAAATGCAGTGCCGCTGGAAGCTCATGTTTTTTGAAACTTCCCATACAATGCCAGATATTGCCCTACTTATATACCTTTAAATATGCGAGCATTTTCTAATGCGTGGTCGCACTCGGGCAAGAGTACGATAAAAGTAAACGGCGACGGGAACGATTACAGTCGTCACTTCTGAGGATAGAGACACTGAGCTCGACATTTTTTTTTTTTTTTTTTTTTTTGTACGTACCTAAGTGCGGTTTGAGATTGCTCTGTCGCGTTCGCTGTGTTCGCTGTCACGATTTACCGGTGCCGGTTTCTGCGACCCGCTCTAGCGAACGAATGGCTTTGCGCATGCGGGCCGAGCGGCTGACTTCACAAAGCGTTTCATTCGTAAGAACTGTTTTTTACTGTCTGGTCACTTTCGTAAATAAAACGTTCGCAATCATGACTGGCTGCAGCCTACTTCTTACGAGCCGCTATGTCGTTAAAAAGCGTTTTGTTATTACAGTCCCAAGTTTACGAATCTTTCTTGTCCGGTATTAGCAAGAAATGTTTCGCGCTAGACCTATTCGTAAGAGCAGATGCTATATAGCCAACCCTGATGCCGGATATATCATTATCGAAGACGGCCGGTCAATGGCAAACCGCTCTTAGGAGCGAAAAGCTTTGTGAATTAATCGGGCCGGTGCGTTTTATAAGTGTCTTTGTCATTGGCAGGACCACTTCGTCGTCTTGCTAGCTGTCATTATTGGCCGTATAGCCCAATATTACAAATTTTTTTTCTCGCTTGCTGACAGCTCACGTAGCTTATCCTTGAGGTTACCTTGGCCCGAATTCACAAAGCTTTTCCTTCCTAGCAGCTGTTTGCCACTGGCCAGCCGCCATCGTTAATATCTCCAATGTATCTGTTGGCTAGCATCTGCCCGTACAAGCAGTTACGTAATAACAACTTTCTTGTGAATGCAGACCCTCTTTCGTAAGAACGTTTGGTCACTGGCTGGTTCTCGGACACCTGCTACTCATGACAGCGATCGGCGTAATAATAAGACGATCGCAGGGGCGATGGCTTGTTTCTTACCCCAATTACATATAATCTTTTTTTGTAATACGCGTCCTTGTATCTTCAGCCATGGAAACGCTTCATGAAGGCACTTTACCCATGGTGAATTCCAATGGCAGCTTCATATAACTGCAGCGCGAACGGCAGCGCGAACGAGTGCCTTGTTCTGGCGGCGAGCAACGGCTCCAAATCGGATAGTGCAGCAAGAGCATACCGTGCGTTCCGAGAACCCTTGTCAACTTATCTGGTAACTAACCATATATGAAACACGCGCGGAGTTCCGGTGCTCATTCACTGTACAAAACTGCATCGTTTCCGCGAGCAGCTTCGTAGTATGGGGACCTGAAGAAATGGGGTTGTGAGGTTGTCGCGGCATTATGTTATACGAAAACGAGTGTTTGTGCGTTGAACCGAAATGATTGCCGTCTCCGAGACGCCCTCATAACGCGGATGTTTCTTTCTTGCACACAACTACGTCGTCCACAAACGCAGCTACAACCAGAGCGTCTGTTACGCCACCAGACGAGCTGAGCGAGAAAAAAAAAAAAAAATCACGTGCGAAAGAAGCACGTCATGCAGAGTTCCGGTCGCTTCCGCTGATTTTGTCGGAGAGTTAGGACTGCTACAAGGAGTGATTTCGGCTAGACATCCGCTCTCAATCTGCCATTGCACTCCAAAGGGAGCGGAAAATGTTGTGCCGGAAGCACTCCGAATCTGCCATTGGAATTCACTGTAAGGCATCCGAGGAAGTTCTCCTTTACTGAATAAAGGCACTTCGCTCGATCTTTAGTATGGTTTCAGGAGAATAGCTGTCTCTTCTATTTTAATCCCTGTTGCGACTGTCTGCTCTTGTCGATGAGCAGTACGATGAACACATTGTAGCCCTTCATCGCTTCTCCTTTGCTACATGGGACGTGAATTTGGTTTGGATTTGGTCCTTGCTTGAAAAAAAAAAGTCGCAGTTTCGCCCGAAAGGCGAAGCATCGATTGCGATAGCAAACTAGTAGACAGTTATAGGAAGTAAGGATAGTAGTTTTATCGCCCGCATAAACTTGCAAACAGTCGCTTACTAACTAAATTAACAAGCATGGTGTCAGCGCGCACAGGTAAACATGAGCACATCACACTCGATGACCGCGGACACTCGATGTCAAAACGCTGGCGTGAGGAAGTGCGGCGGCAGCAGTGAGCTAAGTGATCTTCGTGCTGTCTATCGCTTCCGCGCAAACTGAGCAGCGAGAACGCAGCACGCACAAAGGGCCGCCGGCGCACCTACACTGCCTAAACTCTGCCCCCAACGCATATCGCTTTCAAGATAGACCGCGGCTAACCTCTTACCCTTTCACTTGTACATACAGCAAACGGCGCGCAATGACGGTGTTTCGCCCTTGGACTTTATACGGAACATCACGGCGACTATGGCGGCGACGGCAAAAATGCGCCGGCAGTTTCCATATAATTGCTATCCTAATGAAAAGTCACCAAGCTTGTTGTTTATAGGAACTATTAGTCACTTTTTTTAACCGATTTAACGTTAAGTATGAGCTCCCTCCGGGCGGAAGTATTCCCAGTTTTAAAGGAAAGCGTTCTTTGCCCGGGTGTGTTCCCATTCTTTGCCAATCATCTATAATGGGTATCTGCCACATTGGCACAAGGGTATATAATCGCTGCGTCATTGTCTCACCGCATGCATCCACCTAATTTGGAGTTCGTATTCAGTAGTGCATAAACATAAACATTGCATCAGATTTAAGTTGTGGCCAGTGCAATGCATCAACATAAACATTGCATGGGATTGCACGTTGCATTGGATGAAAATAAACACAATTGTACGTATCGCATTTAATTTTATGGTATTTAATTACCGCTTCACATAAATTTACGATATGAGCGTTGGATCTGCTTCTTAATTTTCTGTCTCCTGTTTCCTTAGGATGAATCCGTAATGCATTGGAGAGATATACGAACTTTCGAAAATATCGTGGTCACTGATATTTTCTGACATTATTTAAATGTCATTGATGATGTCCCAAATGTACTGCAAGGGCCCCAATAACGGAAGGCTCCGGATTATTCTTACTAAGTGCAGCCTTTTAACGTGACACTCAAAGTGCCACCTCCATCGAAATCGAGTCTCAATGGCGGGAAATCGTAGCTCTCACCTTGTAAGCATCTGCAGATCGTCCTTAATGAATTTTGTCGTAACGTTGTCGCTCATGCGACCACAAAGAAGCCGTACTGGAGGGCTTCGAACTGATTACTCTCATCTGATGTTATTTCAATTGCATTTAAGTTCCTTCGCCCACATCGAAACCAGAGCTCTCTGCAGACACCTAACTTTCGATCGCGTTTCCAGCAAAACAACGTCGCGACCCCAGGACCAATGAGACGGAAACATGTCCGTTTACTGCTCAACCGAATCACTGCCATTATAGTACGTAGAACGTTATACGTTGACCTCCCTCTCTCTCTTGCTCTCTCTCCAAATTTTTCACCGAGCCCTCCCTGCTGAAGCCTAACCAGCCCCGTTCATGCTTGTCGTGTGCGTGCCTGAAGCAGTGTCACTATACCGAGAGATCAGTTACATACGTAAACAAATGAATGGGATAGCGGGGTTCGCCCCCACCCTCATGTAGGGAGGATGGGAGACGCCTCTCCGCGCGGGAAATACCGCCGCCGTGTGACTCACCCCCGGGGCGACGACGCCTGGGAAAACGCGGGCTTGCGTGGACGATACGCGCTGAGCTGTCACAGCCGCGCTTCCGCAGCGGAAACCATGGCCACTATCAGCAGGCTCTGCTGCCACGCTCGGGGACGTGCAGGATGCGCTAACCCACCCCACCCCATTCCCTCTTGCCTTGTCGCCCGTGTGCGAGCGATCGATTCCATCCGGCAGCTTCATCCATGCAAGGCCTATAATTTGTACGCGCCACGCAGCGGTGAAGCCATTTCGGTGCCTACAAGTCCTCCGGTCGTAACTGTTAGATGCGACGCTGACACACTGTACGATTCTTTTTTTTTTTTTCGTATGTTTGCCTTTCCGTCCGTCGACCATGACAAAGTAGATTTTGTTCTGTGTAGCATGAGATCCAAATTTCTACTGAATCTAACAATTTCGCCAAACGGCGCGAAAACTATTTCTTCTGTGCCGCTGCTCTCTCGGCAAGTCAAAGGAGGCCTTGTTACGACGTAGTTTGTACTGTAAAGCACCGACTGCGACCAAATAGTGCCTCCAGGGTTAGCTCTAGAGCTGTCTTGTCATACGTGTGTGATACATGCCTGATATTGAATCTTGAAAGTTTAATTCAGTAAAATTCGGTCACTTCTGAAGACAGTAACAAAGTTACTGATACTGCTTCAACGGCCTCGTATAAGCAAAGTTCGTCGGCGATTGGTGTTCTCTCACTGGTTTGCTTTCATTTAACTAAATATTTATTAATTGTCATGGTTGTTTCAAGCAGTGCCTAGTATAGATATGCAGATATATCTCTAAATGCTTTGCGCGTGTTTACTTAAATAATAACGTTAAGTGCACCATGAAATGCCACGACAGCAAGAAATGTGGAGCCTCTGATGAAATCCGACACCCTCTCCACGATACTTCCCCTTCCTCACTGGCGGTGTCATCTCTAGCTGCCAGACCACCCAAGAAAGCTGAGGGGAACTAGGCAAAGAAAACTATCGCCTTAAAATTCCGAGGAGTCTTTGGCAGTCGCACACAAAAAAAAATGGAGGACGCTTAAGCTTCGCCTTTAAGAGTGGAACGCGATAGCATTCAAAGATCCCTGACTGCTTGTCACGCTTCCCGACAACTGCAGCTTTTCTTTTTCTCCTCCTTCGCCTGCGTGCGCGCCGCTGCAGCGGATGCGTGGAGGCGAGCGCCATCTGGATGGTGTTGTTAGAAGGAACCGAGCGGGGCGCGCCTCTCTATGAATGGTAGAAACGCTAGAAAATGGGTTTGTGTTTGAGTTTCCACGTAACAAAATTATGTTTTCTCGTATATTCAAATTACAGTTCGACGCTATGATGTCTGTAGGTTGTCGTTAAGTCGTACTTTACGATTTTTCTGACGCATTTTACTTTGAGCAATGCAATTAGTTCACTGACGCCTCTGCGGCCCGCGTGATTCTGTATGCGTGGTCTAGGATGATTTAGCGCTCACTATACAGACGGTCGGCGGCGCGCACCGGACGCCGACACCGGAATTCATTGCGACACGGGGCCCTTAACGCTATCGCGGTAATATAGCAGCGTTATGGCTGCGCATTTTACGCAGACTTTGACACAATGCTGACATGTATAGTTGACACGCCGCATCACACCACTGGTGCAGCACATCTCTTCCATGACGTCACGGCACTGCGACGCGCTTTCCACTTCCACTACCTGAATCACGCCATATGACGTGGTTCTCACGTCGCATCACGTACGCCTATTACGAACGCGCCACTTCCATGACGTCACCGTGTCGACAAATAGGTGGTGTCCAAATCCACGCCGCAGCGACAATTGCCACTGAGTACCAAAATCACATCTCAAAGACTATGTTTTGCAAAGTGCATGCACCAGCACTGATTGCAGAGCCGGAAACACGGGACGGCAGCCATGTTCAGGACAGCACCTATTTCGCAACGTTGAGCATTGTCGCGTGCCCTCGCGAAGTCTCCGCTGCGAGGTAGCTGTCGCGGGTAGCCGGCTTGCTGTGCGATAGAGACGTTGCCGAAATGCCGCCGGTGTCTGTGTCCATGACGTCGGTGGCTTGATTCACACGAAGGTTTTATAGATTCCCAAGTTTAGTTCGACAGGAAGCGAGTTGCACTTGTATTCTTACCAAGACTTGATATAAACAGAAGAGGTCGTATGAAATAGCCAGCAATTGCAATACTTCAAACTTTTCAAAATGCAGCCTGTCAGAACTAAAAAAAAAAAAAGAAAAAAAAAGAAAAAAAAAGAATTCGCTGACTGTACTAAACAAAGTGGCCGTATGATACAGCGCTTTCTGTTTTTGTATCTTTATTCTTCTTCGAGAGGAGATGGTGCGTCGCAGTTGAATTTTTTCCCTTATTCGCATACAAACGTTCAATAACAAGACGGGACTTCTCCAAGGCCTTAGTGCCGCTTTCTAACAGACCTGTGAGATATTGACCGCAGGCGAGATGTTCGTGCGAACTGACGCTAGGCTTGCCGCGTGCGTATATAGTGCTGACCGTTCCATTTTTACCTCCTTCATCGCACCTGCTTTCTGTCTGTGTGTGTGTACGCGCGCGCGTATGACGATTATTTTGTGTTATTAGCTTCGCTTCGAGTAATCACGGCACAGAGTTAATGGCGTTACTGTACCTATGACAATTTCGTCGCCACCGAGAATTTCGACTCAGTCTGGCGTTCATTTACTTCTGCAAATTTTGTTAACATATTTAATCGTATTTTATGGCGCTCAAGACATAACCATAAATCTTGCACTGTGTTCATTTGGAAAACGGAGCGCGAAGGGAGATAAGGACCACGGAGACATAAAAATAATTTATATATTCGGGATATTGCTTGAACGGTGAGAAGTAGAAGTTTCCGCATTAGTTCAGCGGCAGCGTCGTGGTCTGTTTAGCTTTTTTTATTTATAACGTACCGCCAATGGTTATAAATACTTTGTGACAGGTAGAACGTGTGCGTGCGCGCGCGCGCGTGTGTGTGTGTGTGTGTGTGTGTGTGTGTGTGTGTGTGTGTGTGTGTGTGTGTGTGTGTGTGTGTGTGTGTGTGTGTGTGTGTGTGTGTGTGTGTGTGTGTGTGTGTGTGTGTGTGTGTGTGTGTGTGTGTGTGTGTGTGTGTGTGTGTGTGTGTGTGTGTGTGTGTGTGTGTGTGTGTGTGTTAAGTGAGCAAACGAGTGTGTACAAGTGCGTTCTTTCTTCACAACTATTTCGGTGTGGCGAGTTATGCTTGCTTCTTGTCTTCCTTCTTTGGCGTTCTTCCTCCCATTCGCGCTTTCACAGATAAATTTACATCAACCCGCCCAACTTTCAGAAATAATACTATACACTGAAAGCTTGGTTCGGTGGTGTCGCCGGTTAGGGTCACACTCGACTGGCCATCAATACTACGCTCCATATCAGCTCTTGTTCATGTCTACAAACCCCGGTCTGTACACCGTGAGCAAAAGTATACGGACTGAAGGTCCACAAAAGAAAAAAGAAAAACCAAAGTTTCGCACTAAGGCGAAGCATTCAAAGCAGTAGCACGGTCTAGCGGTGCGCTCAAGCTCATCGTACGGTGTTCTAACTCTACGCAAAGGCAACATGGCGCAACGCAGCGCGTGAGACAACTGCTGCAGCAGCAACAGCTCCCTGGCCGGAACCAGGCGTGTCACAACGCTGGCGCGATGACGAACGCCGGTAGTCGTTGCAGGCGTCGCACCTGGATGCTGCACAAGACGATATCGACAGAAAACTATCGGCGTGTACTGTAGCTTGACGGGAACTGTGCGTTCCGCTGAGACCAATGGATGCACCATGGTGTGATATGCATGCAGCTGCTCAGTCTCGCTATTTATATCTGTTTGTTCTTAAGTGCGAAGTACTTGGCACTGGGCTGTCGGCGTGTAATGTGATCTGAAGTCGTCGTGGTCACGCGCAATAACAGGGTCAAAACAGGTGCAGAATTGATCAAAACCGGTTCGAAATAAACTAACATGATATAGAATAATGTAAAAGATAGGAATAATCAAGCATTAAGCGCATTAATTAGCAGAAACTCGTGAAAATTGTTTCCCAAACGCCAGTCTGGTACCAGCGCAGCACAAGAGAGGGCGCCACCACCCCACTAGCGCTAGATTCGTCCTCACTCCAGCGCTACTTCAGCACCCGATCAGCGCGCGCCGTGTGGCAAGAGAGAAGGAACAGGACTTTATAAGCAGTTGGCGCGCTCCGGAACTTCCTTTGTGCCATGAAGGCCGAGCTGCAGGCGCGCATCGAGCGACAACGCTGGCGCATCACTGCTTCGCACTTCCTCAGGTTTCACGTTAGTGGAACTGCATTAGCGCTGGATTTGAACTACACAAGCGCATGATTTTTTTATGGTCGCGATCGCGCACATCCCACAGGACGCGACGCTGCTCCATTTCTGTGATGAGGGCCTCGTTAAAGGTGGCTTTGTCCGTGATGAATACGGGATCGCGACAATGCAAAACGACGATTTGGCACATTGACAACCCTAGCAACAAGTGCTTTATTATTGTGCGGATTTGAAGGATGCATATGGAGTAAAAAAATGAACGAGAGGACATCAAATAAACGAATGCAGCCCTGTTTCACGAAAGTACTGCAGCGATGAGTTAACGCATTTGTCGTCCGTTATTCAAAGGGTGAAGTCATATCAGTGGCGGCCGCGTGGAGCCGCTCATTGTGGAAGCACTTGCGTGGTAGAAATTTCGTATGTCCCGAATACTTTTGTTTACGAGTCCACATGCTGTCTTGCCTATTCGCGTGGAAGCAGTCCGCTGCTGCGGCCCACGAATATATTTCTCCTTGTTCTCCAATATTGCGTAAAGTTTTTCATTCAGCATTGCTTTGTCTTCCTTCACTTTTCGTTCCTCTCTTCGTCTAATGACGGTTCCGAAAAACGTGTGGTATTTGTATACGAAGATCGGTGCGTGGAAGTTCGTAAAACATCGTCCATGCAGTTCCTTCGCGCGCTATACCTGCGACTATCCCTTTTCCACCGGTCATGGCGTTGTTACGTGCCTTGAAATAAAATTCAGCTCCCGTATACCTGCCTTACAGCTTTGCATTGTCGGCAAGGGAAAAGAAAGCCATCTGCGCTTTTCTGGCAGTTGAGCTTTTCCCGAACCCTTCCGCGTACGCCTTTGTGTATACGCGACTCTCCGATCCCGTTCTATTTTACTTTTCCCTCTCGTGGCTCACCGAAGTGGTTGGCATAAACAGACTTCCCTCTTTGTATGCGATCGAACGTCGCCAGGCGGCCGGCTGTAAAGAGATAGCTCGTAGTTCTGTGTTCGGTGGCGGACCGCGGTCGTGCGCGCGCCGGTCGTAAAAACGGCCCGGCGACCGGTCGCTGCTGACTCAGGTGCGCCATCCCGCCGTGGTGAGTCATATTGCAGCCACAGGCGCCCCGTTCCGCCCGCTCAATACCGGTCGGTTGGCGAGACTGAGATCGCCGTTCAATTCTCTCGCACGCTTGGTCTGTTTTTCATGATCGACACGTACGCACACATCAACGTGGCACAGTGTATTTCACAGCTTCGACCGTCCGCTCGACAGTGTACAGTACGTGGCCAGTTGCTGAGTGTGCAGTTTCTGCGTTGGCGCCATCCATTCCTATGGATTTTTTTTTTTAATTCGCACTATCTGGACTCGCAGTAATCAAATCAGAGAGTGGCACAACAGTGTTCTTTTGCCCAGACTCCATATATTAAGTCGAGCTGTGACAGCTCCGTCCATAGAGCGTTTCCGTGAGCTCGTTTCTGGAGAACCGAAATCTCAAGGTTCGTATTCGAGGTTGAGACAACGAGCGGCCAAACAAATTAAACGTCAGGCTTTTCATTTCTCGCTGTGAACCACGGAATCTACCTGATCGCGTTAACGAACCTCTTGCCATGGAGGTCAGGTTGAGTCAACCTACTCGTATACTCTGTGCACGGGGGGGGGGGGGGGGGGGGGGGGGGGGCATGACCGATCCAGACCCCTATAAAAAATTATGAAGATTTACGTGGCAAAACCACGATCTGATTATGAGGCACGCCGTAGTGGTCGACTCCGGAATAATTTGGACCACCTGGAGTTCTTTAACGTGCACCTAAATCTAATACACAGGTGTTTTCGCATTTCGCCCCCATCGAAATGCCGCCGCCATGACCGGGATTCCCGACCCATATGGCGCTCCCTCAAGTCATGGCCGGCCAGCGCTTACAGTACCCAACAGGCAAGCTTATGCCCGATGAGCCGACTGGGCCTGTTCTAACAGCTGAGCTGTTTAAGCCGACCGTCAGTCCGTGTGTCGCGAACAAAAACTGCTCCTGGCATTGACGTCACCGCGCGTTGCATAGCAACCACCTCGCAGAGTGGCGTGTGCTTCGCCTCCTCTCCGTGCCGTGTACATGTTGCCTTGACATGGGACGTTAAGGAGAGGGAAGGAGAGCATGCCCGCAGCGCGCGCTAAGCTTGAGAGAGAGAAATAGGAAATGAGAGTGAGATAGAGAGAGAAAGAAATTGTAGCAGCACCAACGAGGCAACGCGCAGAGTTGCTGCCGACGCCGTCCGCGTTTCCCCGCGTTCGCGCCGAACGCGCGTGGTGTCCGTGACTGCAGCAGGGGCCTCTGGCGGCGGCTCGGCAGGTTTCGACCAGCCACGCCCCGGCAAGTGTGGAGGCACAGCTTGGCCGTGACGCCACCGGGGAGATAAAGTTCGGAGCCGCCGCGACGGCGGCAGAACTCTCGTTGACTCTGTGGCGAGTACATGTAGCCTTGACATTGGACGACCTAAGATCCGGACACCCGAAAAAGCTGCTCATCTTAAAGCGCGTCGCGCGGCCAAGCGAGAATCTGCGCGTCGGCGGCGAGCCCATTCGGAATACCGTGCCTAGCAGCATTTAGCATTTCCTAGCAAAACTCCTAGCAAGCCTAGTAAAACCTACGAGAAGCTAGGTCGATCACCAGCTCCGCTGTTTAATCCAGCCTTGCACCACTAGTGCAAGCTGCGCACTTTTTTTGTCCCTTTCCTCTTAGCGTCCTGATCAGCGCTTGATATTGCCGAACTACATCGAAGCCAAACTGTAACCGTGCCCCTGAGCGCGCCTAATGAAAGCTCACAGATTCAAGACTGACCAGGAACTGACTCTTTATACAATTTGAGCACGAACGAAGACCAGGATTCAGGTTCCCGAAACTATATTTGCGATTCGTTCAACTATAGCAAATGTTTTTCAACAAAAGGAGCTTTTGATTGTCCGCCGCCCTTGCGTGGGCCAGTAGTGGTAGTCAGTGTCGCGATACACACGGATTCCTTCAGTAACATCGCTTCGCCCCCACTCCCATTTTTTCTTGCGAGCAAGAAGCTTATTGAATCTTGGCCCACGAGCCGAATTCACAAAGCTTTTCCTTCGAAGTAACTGTTCGCCATTCTCAGACGGTCGTGATTATGGTCCACAGAGAGAGAGAGAGAGAGAGAGAAGTTATAAGGGAAAGGCAGGGAGCTTAACCAGGCTGAGCCCGGTAGGCTAGCTACCCTGCACTGGATCCAAGGGCCTGCATTAACAAAGCAGTTCGCGCGTATATACGCTCGTTGGGGGATGTTCAAACAATTTCCACTTGGTCTTCCCGCATGTATGCAGTGAGCGGCGTGTCATTCCTACTTGCTCTAATAGTTATAATTTTTCGGTCTATGCTTCATTTGACCCACTATTCCACGTTTTGGTCACGCCTGCTTGTAGTAATCAAGGTTATGAGTGGCAGGTTGGGCGCAGTTATTATTGGTAGAACGAAGTGGAACGTGGACATAACCGACGGCCGCATGCTCCTAACAGTGACAGCAGTGGGCACGCATCGTATTGCACCTGTGTTCTTGGTGCGTTGGTTGCGAGCTAACACTGACCAAGGAGAGGCCTTATAACCACTGGTCATAGACAAACATCTGTTCTAAGAAATTCAACAATACAGCTCATACCGCGCAGAAAACGCAGTAAACTAGATGCAGATGTTTTCTATATAGCTCATTTTCTCTGCTTTAAAGAAAGGCTGCAGCCATAAAGCTCAAGGATGCATTAAACAAACTCAATTTTATTGCGCCTGCAAAAAGCTACCCCCTTCCCCAATCCCCTAATACGAGTCGCACCAAACCAACTGTTTCTATAATCTCGCCTATTCGTTGGAGCTGAATAGAACGACGAGTTCTGAATATAGATGCAGCCGGAACTTCTGCATACACATGAATTATGGCACAGTAATAACTTTTCCAATAGCGCTGACGCAGTTACATCGGCACTCGAGTGAACTCAATAGTCCGTATACACTGCTTCCCCAATGCGGGCGCCAGAGCGGTTCCCTTTTCTGCGTTGCGGGAGCGAACGACTGCGCCGGTTGACTTATCCGCAAACTGAAATTTCTCTTCGCGGTTCGGCAGGTACGCCGCGTCGCGTCTTGTGCGTCATCTTCCGAGCGCGCAGGTATTCGTTTCTCCGACTAAACTTCCGCCGGTTGCCGGGACCCCATTTTCCGCCCGGTTTGTCGGAGCATTGCGTCAATAAATATTCGCGTTGATGCGTCGGAGGGATGGGGCGCAACGTTTTCTATACACGGTGTCTGTTACTGCATCCGGAAAAACAACATTAAGAGTGCGGCCTCACTCTCGTTTAATTAATGCAAGGCTACGCTTTGCGTGTTTGTTTCGCGAGCTCCGCGTTTCCGAAGAACATTTCACTAATTTGTGGTGATTATAACGAACGCATTTTAATAACGACATACTGATTGGCTGCGAGGTAACAGAAAAAAAAGCGGAGATCAGGTAAGCGTTAGCCGCAATTCGTGCCCGCCTCGTACGCCCCCGCATCGCCGGGAAGCCCGCGCGCGGTGGACGCGCGCTGCCAGCATCGCGTTCTCTTTCCAGGCGCTGTTTGGCAGACCACTCGTCCGAATTTGATTGATTGTGGCCGCCCCGGGCGACTCGTGTAGATTACGGCCGGGCGCCCCAACAACGGGGCTCTTCCCACCGACCGGCTCGGTTCATTAGCGGCGTTGTTAATACGCGCTTCGTTTGTCGGCTCGCTTCGCCTCCGCTCCTTCGTTTCTCCCTTTCTCGCTCGCGCGCCCGTGCTGCTAGCGCTTGTTGCGTTCGAGAAGCGTTCGCAGCAGCACGGCGGCGCCCTCGGCTCAAGCAAAGCCGTGGATGGACGCTTCGCGCTGCGCAACATCGCTCGTTCGCAAGCTAAACCGCGCGGCTGCCTGTTCGCTATGTCGTAGCGCCGTTGCATCTGCAGGGACTGCGCGTGCATGAGCTCAGATGGTTTTGCCGCTACGGCACATTCCGCGGCTGCTGATGAACGGCGAGAAATCGCGAGTTCAATTCCCACCCGTGCATGCCGTGTGTAGGAATGGGTGCACTGTCTGCCGAGATTCCGGCACACGTTGCTGAACCCTGTGTGGCCTAAATTAATCTGCGATCTTCCCGTCCGTTAAATCGCCTTTCGGTACTCTTCCTTAGAGCCTCAAGAGTGTAAACATCAATCGATAAAAGCACGGTCCCCCGAGGTCGCCGTTCATAGCAAGAGTCCGCAGAGCGGCACGAGAGTTTCGCGCCCACCTGGGACGGCGTACGCACCCGTAACGATTGGTTAAGCTCTTTCTTGCGCAAGTATTCGAACTGCAGTACCCGCTCGAGCTATCAAATTGCTGAGCTTCACAGCGAACGAGCACTCGTATCCTGTCGATGAGCGATAACATAGGAATGAACGCGAAAGCCAAGCATCCGTTTCGAACTTGCAGTTAATTGGAAATGACTGGAGAGGCAAAGCTTGGGATCTTAAATATACAGGCCCTGAAGTCTTGCACCATACACCTGTACTATTGGATGAGGGTTGTTAAATACAGCCGCCTGACAGACGCATTCGCGCGAGCGCAAAAGGCACAAAAATAACGAGGTCTGGAATGAAAGTCAGCAACGCTAAAGTTATATCTGTCCTTATAAGTATGATCGCGGAATATTGTGAGCATACTATATGTGCTCTTCATGGCTATTTCATGTACGCGTATAGAGAGTCCTGATCATTCGTTCTCCTGTTCTCTCTCGTGTTGGGTCGGTCGATTGACATAGCATTTGGTCGACCTCAGCCTCATAATATCATATTTATTGTCTTCTCAACACTTCCGTTTCTCATTCACGATTACCTTATATATATATATATATATATATATATATATATATATATAGGGCACCAAGTAGACATATAACTCTAAAGAAAAAATGGTTGCTTTACTCACACATTCTTAGTGATTTCCACCAATGCCGACGTATGTTCCGTATGTTCATTTCTTATACTTTATGGTACACCTTGTAAAAATCATAGAGGCAGCTCTCTTGCTGTCCTACATGGCCTCTTCCTAGCCAATATAAAGTTCTTGAAACAGATGGACGCGAGAGTATCGGCTACATGCCCAGGCCCCGCCTTAAATCATGGGCTGAATTCACAAAACTTTTCGTTAGCAAATGCCACTTGCCGTTGGCCGGCTGCATTCACTGATAATATGTCCAACGTCACGATCGGCTGGCGTTCTTAGAAATAGTTCCAACTTAAGAACTTCTTTTTATAAGTGCGCTGACAGTGTCCATGCCAGTCCTACGCACACGTGTGCGGCATTTTGCAGGGGTTCGTGAACGTCTCTCACTGCCACTTGGGCTTCTTAGCTGCGCAAACATGCTTTCGCCTATACCAGAGCCGTTCTGCGTCTTTGCTTGGGCCCTCCATTGTCTGTCCCTCGTTTCTCACTATACGACTGTGGCAAGAGCCAAACACACATGGAGCGGCGTTTTACTTTCCAACATACGTCTCAAGCTGCTATGGAGCTCGCCGACACAACTGCACCGATGGCTTTGAAATATCCAATTCAACTGCCAAGGGCTTGGGCCCATCAAGGGGAACTATGACTTCGACGAAGCTCGGCCGGATCTGACTGCCTCAAAATAGCTGGCCGAAGCACACACGGCCTCACTCATGTTCTTAACAGACGTCGAGTTAATTGGTTATCTTTATGGATTATCCGGAATTTGCTCTCATTGTAATACCCACACATGAATCACCAGCTTCTAAGAGTCATAAAGTGCCGACTAACATACAGGACAGCACGGTAAGCTTGCGATTCAGTGTTAGAGAGGGAGAAAATGAGATGGGAAAGTGATGTATGTTAAATTGAGTGTTAGGTCACCCACTGCCGCATAGTATAGGTAATGTTTAATTTGGCTATGCCGCTGTAGCACCCCATCGTACCCAATTACGACATATTGTCACGGGGATGCGGCTACCGCAGGCAGTCTTAATGTGGGTAGTGAGTCCTGTGCGTAATCTAAAAGGGGATCTACAACACATATTCTTCTTCATCAAGTCCTTCTATGTACATTATGTGTAGAAGCACACGCACACTTCTGCGCACTTTATGGGTATTTTTGGGACACAACATGGTAATTCCAATGTGCCAATTCTTGTTAACTTTGCAGCGGGTAATTTTCCAGCATGTGCGTTGGATCTCCATTTTTTTTTCTCCTTCTGCTCTTGCCGTTCTGACTGTTCCAAAATTGTGTGCTTTTCTTTCATTCTTCATAAGTTCCACACATGCAATGTAAATGGAAGACCCGTCAAATTCTCTGTGCTCACGCCGCCCGATTCTGGGCCGATCTTCAACAATTGGCATGTGTCAATGTTTCTGAGGTCTTCATCCTGAAGATTTACTGACCAGCAAGGTAGCAAAAGCTCGTTTCTTTAAAAATGTGTTTGGTTTTGTTCTTTCTGAGTCAGCGGCATATACCAAGGGCGACTTAATTTCCGTCATTAATTTTGGCGTGTACTTTGTGGGAAATCCAGGCAAAAAATGGGTCTTTGATCAATGTTGCATATTTAAATGAGCTTGATCTACTTCCCAGAGAGAGATTTCCACTCTTGACGAGTACAACTTTGACACAGAATAAATAAAAAGAGCGCAAAAAATTCCATGGACAGGACACGGAATAGCATAAGCGCTACCTGTCCCTGTCCTGCACATGTATTTTCTTTATAGCGCTCTTTTAAATTATTACGTATCACAAACAAACTCGCCCAACAACACGACTTGTCATTCACTTTGAGCCGCGATGACACTGTGATCCTACTCTAATCTGACTCTCAAACTGGGATCACTTCATGGCCCATATTCGCAGAAGAGTTTCTTACGCAAGAATTGTTTGTAAAAGCAGATGTCAGCTAATGGTGATACTTGGCATTTATTAGTGAAGGCAGCCGTCCAGTGGCAAAGAGCAGTACCTAAGGAAAAGCTTGGTGAATTCATCTCCATGATATATAAAATTTCTCTATATGCAATGGCGGTCACTCATTAGCTGGCGTTCTGGCGCCAGCCACTTATCCTGGCGGCCGGCACGATACCTGCCTGATCGTCGTGGTGATGGCCAGTCGCGAACCGCAGCAAAGTTACGACAATAAGAAGCCCAATAGTCTTTAGCTTTCGTCCCTCTACTCACCGCCTATACATTACCGCCAGGCAGTGAGGGGGCGTTCACCATCTAATCTTTATGTGAGGCTTCTACTGCGCTGCAATAATCAAATGGCAGAATAGAAACAAAAAAGAGAACACTGGTTTAACTATACCCGCCCAGAATGTGATAGCCAATATGACTCATAATATCTCACGAAAAGAGCATCGCCGTAAGCACGCAAACGTCAGCGGGTGCTCGTCGTTTGCATTCGCTCACCTTTCTATTTCGCCCCGAAATGCAACCTATACGTACGGTCGTGTTGCCCGCAGGCCTCCATTCCGCTGGTGAGGCTCCTCGTGTGGAGACCGCTGTTTAGCCCAGGGGCCTTCTTCGCGGAGCGGCGTGGGCTCAAGCTCTATCGACGCAACTGTCCCCCGGGCCCCGTTACCCTTGGCCCGTGGCCGGCTAACGCGCGAGCCCGCGAAAAAAAAAAAAAAAAAAGAGCGCATCGTATATGAATCGTATGTCGTTGCCGTTAAGACCACCCATAAAACAGACGCCGGCCGCTCTCTCTCTCTCTCGTACGCGTTGCGCGATATGACTCGGCGCCATAACGGTCGTTAGTGCGCGCCGCACTTTAAGTATCAGCTTCAGCGGTTTAGGAAACGCGAAAGATAGCAGACCGCGTCATTTTTAGGCGGACGCCGCCGAAGTAGATTCCGTCGGTCTAAGGCATTCTCCGTACAAAGTAAATGCGAATCGGCAGTCCCACGTAATTCTGCGCTTGGAGCAGAAGCTTGAGGGGCCTGTTGAGGGTACAATCGGGGAAATTCTTGCGCCAGACATCCTATATACATGGCGGTGTGTTCACCGTTGAGCTTCGCCTATAACAAAAAAGAGAGTGAGAAGAACTTAACTGGTAAGAGAGGGTGAAAGGAAAGTGGTTGAAAGGCAAGGGTGTGGTTTGGGGAGGAAAGTGGAGCTTCATGCACCGAGGGTCAGACGAGAGGAGTGATCATCAACGGCAGCACGCAGCAGCTTAATCACGGTCGATACTTTGCTTCTGACTCTCCGCTCCAAGAGAAAACATCCGATCCCCCATACCCCCCTCCACCTCCTCTCTTCTCCAATTCAGCAGCAAGGCACGCCGACGGCCACGTAAATGAGCGCGCGCCTGGAATCCGAGGTTGCGTTGGCGTGCTGCGTTCGATTAACTCATTTGCGATGGAATCTCGAGAGTTTTAAACAAAAGTTGCGTTGGCAGGCACTGTCGAGCCGGCTGGCTGGAGCACGTGCTCCGGCGTATCGACCTGCGCCTACTCGGCCGTGCGCAGCCTCGCCAGCCACTGCGCTCAAATGAGCGAACGCATCCCACGCGTGGGGCAGCTGCAGCCGCATGCTGTGCACGCACTCCGCGTGGTTGATTCGTTTTCGTGTTGCTAACGAAACCACCGCGTGAAAGAATGCGGGCGATGAACGCGTCCTACGAGTCTCGGGTCGCGGTACTTTGTAAGGAATATTGTCCTCCCATGTAAGGTATTCTTTTCATGTCACCCGTGCCGCTGCGTAGCCGATCCCGGCGATGGCACGATAGGGGCTTCGTGAGAGCCACTGACGAAGGCCGAAACGAATGTAAAACTGAAGAAAGGCATCATGACAGAATATGACTCCTGCTTTTTTTTTTCTCTGTTTGCAAGGGAAGAGACGAGTTACAATGTAGTCATCGCCCATAGTGTTAGACTACGCGTAATACGGGGCTATGACCTTGGGCTTTGACAAACCGTGGTGCAAGTGCAGTCAGTATTGGATGACCCGCGCAGTAACAAATGACACTTCTTCACAGGCCTTGCCCGTGAAGAAGTGTCCGCGTATTGACAAAGCGCTCTTGTATACGCTATAGAACTGGGGCCAGATTCACAAAGCTTTTCTTTCGTAAGTGCTCTTTGCCATTGGCCGGCCGTCTTAAGTAACAATATGTCTTGCATCCGTATTGGCTGAAATTCTTTCTTACGAACAATTCTAGCGTGAGAAGTGTTTGTGAATTCGGGCCCTGTTCTGGAGAGCATATTCCAGCCGATGTTGAAGATGGACATATTATTAGAGAAGGCTGCTGGCCAATGGCAGAAAGTGCTTACACATAAAAAGAGCTTTGTGAATTCGCCCCGGTATTATGTTTATACCTTTAACTAATTCCATCCCCCTGTCCAACACTTCAGGCTAAATCACACAGCGGACAGAGAAGCCGATTCACTTCGTGACCCAGCGTCACGCGATTCTGCCGTAAATAACCGCGCCGTATATGCAGATATAGGCCAACACGTTTGTGCGTGTTGTGATTCATTGCCGTTGATTCCGGCGACGCCTTGCTTTTTCACAGACTAAGCCGACAACCCGGTACATAATTAATACGCGCCCAGTAGCACTGCCAAGGAGATTAACGACAAAAATGAGAGGCCGAATTCACAAAGCGTTTCGTTCTTAATTGCCATATTGGCCAGCCGCCTTCGCTAATAATATGAGCAGCGTCAAGATTGGCTGGAATTTGCTCTTACGATCAATTCTAGCGTAAGAGCATTTTGCTAATACAGGTGAGAGGTGCGGAGCGCCCCTGTCACCAGCTCTCCCTTATGATCCAGTCGAGTGCCTGGTGCGCTCAGCTTTCGGCGAGACGGTCGCAGTGTGGCCTACGACCGCTACACCGCGCTGGCCTACCCGCGCGTCACTGGTTTGTTATACCACGTTACCGCCACCTCCGATTTCTGTGATATAACTAATAGTAATAATAACGCAATAATAATAATAATAATAATAATAATAATAATAATAATAATAATAATAATAATAATAATATAATAATAATAATAATAATAATAATAATAATGATAATGATAATAATGATAATAATAATAATAATAATAATAATAATAATAATAATAACAGTAAATAAGAAAGCGTGACGAAACATTTCCCGTCAATACTCCTTTAGAAACACAAGTTCATTTTGGTTTTTGATTATTCTGCGTCCTACCGCCACAGTCAGCTTTTAAAGTTGAGATTGTAGCACTTCATTTAGACAGCAGTTCGGTCATGTTCGCTTGCTTACGGGATTGAGCAGACGATGGCCCTGAAGACTCATTTTTCGGTGATGTGAGACGTGAGCACAAACGCGAAGTATACACTTGCATATGGGGATCCATTTTTTAATGCATGTGTTACTAAAATTGAGCTTGTTTGGAATAACGCCGATATATTTATTATTGTAAACCATAACCACATAGTGTCACATCCATGAAAAGCGTTGTTAAATTGCGCTCACTTGCACCGAGCCGGAAACATTGTAGTTCATTCTTTATTTCACAAAATGTCCACCAGTCTTACTTTGATTTATAATTTCGCCACCCTCTCATATTCTTTCACTCACAGATCATTGTAATACGGTCGAAATTAATACAGGACGCACAAAGGCTTGCCTTTACTCATATATCTGACGGACGGACTTCGTAGGTCTGGAATCGCCTTCCCGGATCGATTACCTTCATAGAGAACACTATTCGTTTTCGCGCACCATTAGCAAACATTGTATAACCAGGAATTTGTTCCTTATTATTGTGCTTCCCAATTGAACCACTCCCCTCTGTAATGCCTTCAGGCCTCTATGGCACCAATTTATGAAATTAAGTGAAAAAGAAACAGGCTAAAGCAAAAATGCAAATGCAACTTTTGATGAACATAATGAGGCATACAGGAAGATGTATTCTCGATAGATCCTCAATAATTGTTAACAACGAAAGCCCCAAAGCATCAATGCAGGTACCTGCATTAAATTAAAAAAAGACCACCCAACCTAATGATAAATGATCCCGACTTGAGAGGACGCCTTGGACACGTTGCACAGTGCTGATAAACAAGCTTGTCGTGCATGCAATTTTCACTCGCTGGGCGCACGTTTGAGTAGTTGTCTGAAGCAACGTTACTCAGATTAGCAGTGTTTTATTTCGGAATATTTCTTCCCTCTTACTTTCGACAGCCTATGCTTGACATTACTCGTGAGTCATTTAAGCAACAAGCAGTATACTAACAACAAAAATCGCATAACCTCGGGGCTTTTTGAAGCTTAGATCGTTATAGGCCCCAATGTTAGGTAATAGAGCCCTTACAGAAATTGCAATTTCCGCTCTGACGCAACCAATCAAATAATGTGTTTAACTCTTCTGTCGGAGTTCTATACAGTCACAAGTTGTTAGCACTAGTGGGGAGTCAAGATTTGAAAAAAGATGGCTCAATTTTTAGAGGGAGATTCGATAGATAATCTTTCCTTATGAGCTCTGTCAGCACAAAGAGAAATGCTTACTTTGGCGTTTGATATAGCCTTGCCATGATCACTTGAGCTCCCCATAAGGGCTATATAGCAGCAAGGGGAAAACTGAAATACGCAATGCGTGGTCTTTTGAGTACTAGACGGCTCTGTGAGTGCCTCAAATAATTTTTAGTTTTTTGTATATATTGGGTAGTAAAAACCATTTGTCCTCCTAGGCACAAACTTGTTTCGAAAGAACCCCCATTTTTCTGGATCCAATGCCGTTCGTATAAGAATTGAAGGACCGGACTGCGCTGCTGTATGTCGATGAGTGCACTGTCGTAAAAAAAAAGAAAAAGAAAGAAAAAACATCGCAACATTTTACACCCCTTCTCTCAAACTTTCGAACGCTATAAGTGTCTTCGAGTTGCAGAGAACATTTCGGATAGTTGTTGGTTCAGCAGTGGTATATTGTTGTGTTATGTCGCATACTTATAGACAAAAAAATGGGGCGGGGTTAAAAATAGGCAAATGTTTACTTGGAACGCTGTGTGCTGAGCAACGCTCCTGGTAACAGAGCCTCGAGCCGCTTTTGTCGTGCGAACAGGCTTTGGCAGCGACGCAAAGCGGCCACAATTGTCTTAACCGCACAACGCCGATCAGGGTAACGCTGTTGAAGTGGGCTATAGCGGTGCCTTCTTAACTGGACATCGCTTCGCGATAGCTTAGGGAATAACGGGCGCCAAATGAACGCTCCCTATGTCTTCTCCACAGAGGCCATTATAAATCAAGCAAGTCGCGTGGTCTGGCGCTTCATTAATACGTATTAAGTTGCAGAGGTCCAGCGCCCAAAATACTTCCCCTTCTTTAGTCGTCACAAGCGAACCCTTCCTGCGCCGTCATTCATCCTATTATTTAGTGCATATTGCGACTTGCAGGGTTGCATCATTCCGCATACTTTCTTTTCAAACTCGCGGAGAGAACGAGTTCTCCGGTCGTCGGCGAAATATTGCTCACAGCTTGTGAAAAGGAGTAGGCGCGTTCCCGGTCTCTTTGTGGTCGCTCCGTGTGTGTGTGCGCTAACGGCGCTGACTCAATGCAACGGGAACGGCGGCCGCTCCCCCAACACCCTCTTCCCTGGGGAGCCATCGCACGCAAGCGCTGTGGTTGAGAAAAGAACCTCCCTATGCAAGAACCCGTATACACGCTCACAAAGTAGCAGGAAGGCCGAGGTGAAATAAAGAAGCGGTGTGTGCGTTGGGCTTTCATTCAGCCTCATCGAGCCGTCACGTCAGCGAACGCGCGCGTGAGCGTTCATCTCTTCGGTGCGTCCTGTTGAACATTGTTTCGTTTTGTATGCTTTACCGCGAAGTTAAAGAGACGAAGGCCTAGAGCGAACCCAACTTATTGGAAGAGACTATAGCAGGAAGAAAAGTAGTTACTTGGCCATTTGGAATATCGGCAGCATCATGGGGCTTCCACGTATATACCTATATTACTTGCGTCATATGTTCACTGATGAAATGCAAATGGGGGTATTGCTTCCCCCTTTTTTTATACATATTGCCTATGCTATTCGCTAATATTCTTTTTCGTAAAAATCGCAGCAGTGATTGTTAGTAATCGAGTGCATTGTGCGAATTTACAATACAAAGAGGTAGTAGAGAAAAGTGGCACACGAGAGAACTTACTCAGAGCTGATTGGTTCCTAACATTGGTGACAATGTTAGGTCATATTAGGTCAATGTTAGGTTCGAGATCATATAAAACTACGGCGATAGTAATAACTGTGCTACCGTAAACTTACAGGTATCACACGCACAACCGCTCGCGTAATTTTGAGGTGAAAAAGAGTTGATAAATATAGCTGCCGGCCAGACTCCTCCCTCGGTACACTTGCGCATGTAGTGCGTTTCTAGTCGCGCGTTCCCATGCAGATTTTTATGAGGCGCGGCGAGTCAAAAAAGCTCGTAAGTTATTCAGCAGACACCTCCGCAGACTGTGTCAGTCGGTATATGGCTTACTTGACAAAACATTCGCAACTGGGGTGCGGTCCGGAAATAGCGAGACATATTTCCTAATGAAAGCTGGAGATGTTCGCTTAGCTGTGCAACCACAAAGCATTACAGGCAGCATAGATCCGCACAACGCAGCCCGTACGACTTTCTGTACGCGTGTCCCTTGATAGCTTAAAGATATATACAAAACCGTCGCGGGTCACTGGCTCCTGGAAATTATTATACGACCGCATATCATCTCAAAGGCTGGGTGGAGCTTCCGTGCGCACGGCGCTTCGTTGTCTGTGTATATAAGTGTGCTTGCCAGTGCGCATCAAAGACTCAGGAGCGAAGCGCCTCCGTGACAAAGGGAGCAGGCGGAAATGGGCGAGGGCTGTTATTACGCGATCGGACGCTGCAGGATTGGGGAAGGCAGTGGCCGGCTCGGGTCATCGGGAGCGGCTCATTTCACGGCTCACCGGCGCCGTATATGTCACGGCCATCGGTGCAGGCAGCCGGTGCGGCGCTGAGGCGAAATTAGCGCGAGCACCTCGCAGGAAGAGGCCCAGTCCCGCAGCAGTGCGTACTCAAGAGCTCAAATGGGCCCCCGAGTGCTGCTCCTGCTGCATCTGGGAGTCTGGAAGCGCCGTGGGGGCCGACCTAAGTGCTCCGAGCGGCAGCAGACTGCGCCGCCAGACGCACGACCGCGAGCTACCACGCGCAGGCTATGGCGTTCACTAAGAGACGCCTGAGGAAGGCGCAGAAGCGTATACGGGGCCAGAAACAGCGAAGAAAGTCAAATAGAGAGAACCGTATACGTTACCGCCTATAAAAAATAACAGAAAGAAAGGCCTCGCTGTGAGCATTTAAGATTTAGCTTTTCTGGCTGACACTATATAGTCTCAAATCAAAATGAATGGCTTCAAATAATAATGGAACGCGTCACCACATTCGAGTCAGTAAATCTGCCTCACTCCGAAAATTCAGTAGGAGCTAGCAATAACAAAAAGCGGCCGTGGAGCGACCTTATATAATTTATCGTTACCGTGTGAAGCCCATCTGCGCCTCAACGCTTCAATCAGAAAAAAAGTACGGAGAACTGGGAGAGTTGCGAACAGGTTCTTGGTTCAGAGCGCATTTCTGCGTGTCTACGTCTTTTCGCGCTGTAAACCATGAGCTTCAATCTGAGCCGTTCGCACTTCAGCAACGCCTGGACACGTTTTCAATCATTCTGATAATCGTCAATAGAGGACGCGTTTCTTTAAGAGTGGAAAATCCTACGGCGCTGCGATACAGCGTTGTCCTAACTCTCAATTTATTTATTATTGCGATAGCAATTATATGGACACTCCAAGGCGGATTTCTGCCGTCGGCGTCGCGGTAGTCGTCGCCGTCGCCATCGCCGTCACCGTGAGGTTCCGTATGACGTCAACGGCGATGAAATCGTCGCCGCGCTCCGGACGCTGTATGTGCGAGTGAAAGGGCGCGAGGGACGCGCGCTTTCACAGGGAGCGAACGCACGTCGGAGAGCAAACGCGCGTTCTGCGTCGTGATCCCTGAAGGGCTGCAGAATTAAGCGTCTCTTTCCTGCTTTCCATATATAGAGAGCAAACGCGACTTTTTCCGTCGCGTGAAAGGCTGTGGGGGGACGGGAGGGAGGGAGTGGAGGCGACGTTTAGCTGCGGCACCAAATGATGCGTATTTAATAAAAACGCCGCGCGCATTCGGTTCGAACGCGTGCAAAACGCCGACGGCGTCGACAACAGTTCTGCGCGCTGCTGGTGCTGCTGCATGTCAAAATTTATACAGCTGATAAAACTACTATCATTACTCCGTATAGCTCTCTACTAATTTGCTATCGCAATTGATGCTGCGCGTTTCGGGTGAAACTGCGACAATTTATTTATTTATTTATTTATTTATTTATTTATTTATTTATTTATTTATTTATTTATTTATTTATTTATTTATTATTTATTTATTTATTTATTTATTTATTTCGTGTTTGGTGCAGAACTGCGGTTTTGCTGCATGGTTGCACATGCACGATAAAGTGTGGGTAAGAAAGAGGTCATTTAAAACCTCCTTAATTGTTACACGGCTTGAGACAGAACAATCTCGGAACGATCCCCCACGGTGGACATTGTGTTACCGCAGTGCTCATTATTCATATCAATGTGAATAATCCCATAGATACCACTTTGAATCCAGGCATGCCTTCTCGCCAAAAGCGTGGGGTTTGGTCTGCCTCCTATCACTTCAACTGTCGGAAAGAAAATAAACTAACCATAATTCGCCAATTCAAGTTTGAGCACCACAACGAGAACGAAAAATAAAAGCACCGTAAATAGAAAAACACATTTAGCAAGCAGAATGAAGAGCATTTCCTAGCGATATCTATTTCCGCCGGGCTTGCTGTATTGAGTACTTTTTAGGCTGCGATGCGACAACACACTGAAGAATATTTTCTTTTTGTCGTTCACTGATGGGCTCCAGTCGACGAACCCTTCTGATCTGAATAACGGGGTTCCCTAGATTAGAAGTGGAGTTTTGCAGCTGTGTGTGACGGAAAATCTCTGATGTGTGTTCGCCTTCTCAAATCTTTGTTTAGTGTTTTTCCATGCTCTTTTTTTTTTTTTTCTCTGTGACGCGGAGGGCGGTGGTCACCTAAAGGTGCCAACATATATAGCGTATCTGGTAAATTCATGTCAGTAAAGCAAACATAACAATACAAAAACAGTAATGTTCCCAATAGATGTTCCCAATAAAGGGAGGGGGGGGGGGGGGGGTTACGGGGCCCTGCACATGCCTGAAACTGCAACTTCACCCCAGAAACCACAATACTCGCCAGTCGATGCTCTGCCCACCGGAGAGCGAGCCCGCCAAGTGCGCACCGCAATCCGATCGCCAGGGAGAAACCAGCGCTCGGGGCGTGTAGTAGTATCCCTGTGTGTGCTCATATACAGGCACAATATATAGGGGCCTGAGGCGGCCACGTGTTTGAGGCGAGGCTATAGCTGCTCGAGACAACGCGAGTCACGACTGCACGCCCCAAATGCGGAGTCGTCCACGGACGCGGATGTCCGACTACAGCAACGTTTTCGTTGTCAGCAGTCGCGGCCAGCCCCTTACAATAACCGAGAGGCCCAACCCTGCCCGGCACACGGGCAGAACCCTAAAGCCACTCGGCTAATATTTGCGACCCAGGACCGGCGATGGGGTTGGTCGGGTCTCGGAGCATGTTGACGTTGGCGCACAAAGGACGGCGCTGGCTCCTGCGCGCATGCGCTTACGTCCCCTTTTTCTGGGAGAGCAAAAGTCTATGTGCGTGGGACAACGGGGCGTGGGGAAGGGCGCGTAGGTATAAGGGGTGCGGCTTGCGAGTTGCGTGCAGCTGCACGCGGGTACTAAGCCTCGCCGTGATGTCACCGCTGCGATGCACTCTGTGGACTCCGTGCCGTGTGGCTCGCCTCTAGCGGAGAGCGTGATCAACCGCGTAGAAAAAGGGACCGAATACAAAAGCGTTTGCGAAAGCCGGCTGAGCGTAATCTTCGTCCAATAGCCCGCGAACACAGTGCGCGCCGGAAAACTCACGTCGGCTAACTTGGCATTTACCTCGGGCACTTTTTATGGCGTAGCCATTGTTACAGGACGGTACGCGGGCGCTCGCGGGCGTTCGCGCTCATGTGTGTCTGTGTGTATGTAACACAAAGACACCTTACCAAGGAGGCGCATTTTCAGAAAGCTTTTAATAAATGTATTTAAACATATCCCAGAGCATCACTCAACAGTTCTAGCACAATTAAAATATTTTCAATCCTTAAGACAACTTTACGAAATTGCTTGAAATTGTTGTACTTGCCTGCCTGCACGAAAATATGATTTTTTTTTCTTTGTGAGCCATAGGCCCAGAATATGGGCCCAGCGCCCGTATTCACAAAAAGCTCTTACTCTAGAATTGTTGCTAAAGGACAATTCTAGCCAATCGCGGTGCTATACATAACATATCATTACCGAAGGCGACCATCCAATGGCAAAGAGCACTTGCGAAGAGAAAGCTCTATGAATTCGGCCGCTGGTGTTCTGCAACATGGTAGTTTGGTTGAAGTGACGCATTATAGAACTCATTCCAGGATTGGTCTGTAAGAGAAAGTAGCTGTCAGCGGCTGATTTGGAAGCTATATCACTGCTGAAATCCGGCGTCGAAATGTGGGAGCTCGATGTAAACGACAAGCGTCAGAGACGTTGGAACAACGTCAGGCTCCTTTAAATTGTGTGTCTGATCGAAACCTCAACTTCTATCGTATTGTTAAGATGTCTCATTGGGCAGCCTGATCCCTTGACGTATACAAGCAAGTTTCGCGCTCTCTCATTGTGGAACCGGATTTTGCTATTTTGTTATGCAGCCAGATTTTTCGTTCTGGTTGTACAAATAGATTTCGCTCCCTCGAGGCTCCCGTCATTACACCTCGTTCATTCCTAACGCGGGATTAGTCTGGTAGTTTTATTTACAAAATACAAAAAACTGCCGCGCTGACCTTAGCTTTTATCATTGCACTTACTGATCAATCACGAACAAGTCGATCCCAGCTTTCAGTTTTCAAAGTTCCAAGTATGACCGCACAGCGCCATGCTGTCGGTGTAAGCATGAAGGTTTGTGGGTTTCAAATCACATTGCTGAAATGTTACTTCCACTGTCCTTGCCTCTCATCTCAAAAATGAATAAGAACCTAAATAAATGCTTCCAGGAAAGCAAGAATGAATTGATCGTCTTGACTTCCTTTGCATGCCGGCGCAAGCGGCTCGTCTTCACTGCGTGCTTGCTATCCACCAACTTTCCCGCCACGGCAGCCCAGTAGCTATAACGTTGCGCTGCTGAGTTCGAGGTTTCGATAACGGCCGCACTTCGACGGCAAAATGCATTAACGTTCGTGTACATAGATTAAGAAGCACGCTAAAGAATCCCAGGGGGGGGGGGTCAAAATCAATCCTCAGTTCCTCACAGTGACGTGCCTCATAATCAGATCGTGGTTCGTAAGCCCTAGAATTTCATTTTTTATTCTTATTATTATCGTTACTCTTCATCAACATGGATGGGGGTGGCGCGCGAGAGATTCTGGACGCCGAAACCGCCCGCGTTCTCTCAAAGCCGTGGTGGAGAACCGCCAGACTCGCACAAACGCATTGTGCTAAGCGCCGGGTGAGGGTTCACTGTGCCTGGGCCTCGGTCTCGGCTACGCTGCTCAGAAGTGAGCCGATCGCGAGAACCACTGGTCGCGAGCCGACGGGTTGGAGCGAGTGCCAGAGAGCAGGCGTGGCGCCAGGTGATGCGCGCACCCTCTCCCAAGGCATGCTTTAGGGAATGGGAGGGGGGGGGGGGGCAGGCGTGGAGGGATGACGGGGTTGGTGGGGATAGTACAACTGGCGCCGGCGCACAGATGGTGGACTGACGCGTGCAACGGCTGCTGCTGTTCCTCGAGGGGCAGCCCGCACGCGCGCCCTGCAAAAACCGAACGGTGGGAGGGGGAGGGGGTTCAGTGGGGTTCGGGTCGTAGAGTACGACTCACAGATTGGGACAAAAGAGCGCGGCGAAGGGAGTGGGGGAGCGGAAAGAAAGGGAAAACGCGTTCTGCTGTCGCGCCACGCGTCTGCTTGTTTTTACGTCATTTATATTGCTAACCTCTCCTGCTCTATACAGATGGCCGTCGTTGTTGACCGAGTGCTGAGCGTACGCGTGTCAGCGCGCTCTCCCGTAGGGAGGTGGCTGCTAGGTGGCCGAGTCGCGTAGGATTTCCCTCGGTCGTCCGAGATTTATTAACCAAGCAGCAAAGCGATTTCATACGACACGTGTACGCTTGTCATCGTGTCTTCTTTGACGAAATTCAATAGGCAGCGGGGATGCAGCCTGTCGTGTCTCGTGAAATCTCGAATAAGTAACTAGGAGGGCGCCACCTATCCCGAGCGAAGGCGGTGCACGAGCTAAGCGTGGGGAGGCGTACTGCGCCCTGTATCGATGGAATAATCGATACAAGATGTATGCAGTATACCATGGTACTTCAGAGAATAAACTTTCGCTCGTAATTATTTCAAAAGAATGAGTGCCATTGCACCAAATTTATGTGCGCGTTAGGTTAAGTACACTGCTGTAACAGCAAATGACCGCTTATACGGCCGCGCGACTTACTCTTACGACACCAAGGCCCAGATGACCGAAAAACGCATCCATCACTGGCTAGAAATGCCGCTACGTGCGTGTGAAGTTGCGGTCGCCTTTCTCTTCCAACAAATTTCAACTGCAAAATCTATACGCTCAGCGGGTTACTTAACTCATTCTCCGTGAGATCTATTCGCTGTATCTTAGTTTCGCGTTTCTTTTGTTCGTTTGCTTTTATTCACTTTAGAACAATGAATACGAATTACTTGCTTTTCCAGGGAGTCATTATAATAGACGACTTCAGAAGAGAGTGCTCGAGAGTGCTTCTTAACGAGCGTGTGTTCTTGCTCACGTGCGTTTGAACGCGCGCTGCCAAGTGCGATCTGCTGTATACCGCCAGCTGCGTTTGTTTCTGAGTTTTTCTGTTCCTTTAAGACACCCCACTCCACTTGAGAGTTAACTTTGTACGATGCTTAATCTGTATATATTAACGCGATAGCGTTAAGGGCCCCGTGTCGCAGGAAATCCGGCGTCGGCAACCGGCGTAGAAAACCAATGTCGGCGGAGAAAACCATCCCCAACCATCCAGGCCCTCCGAATATATTTAGGTATATGCATATGCCACGCCTTCATATATGACGTGTGGTATGTGCGGGTTATATTGCCTCACCATTCTATCACTAATGTTGCTCATACCTTGTCTCATATTCTTGACAAAGCTATTCCTCGGAATTTTGAGAATGACAATCCACAAACAAATGTCGTGAAACAAAACACCCACAGCGCATACCTTTTATGTTAAATATTCTCAGACTGAAATATTAAAAGTGCGAAACAAACACGCGAACCTGAAAAAATGATGTAACTTCTTTGGCGCGGTTGTGCACTGTCACCGGAATCGGCCCACGCAAGAGGCTGCGTTTCTACCCGAAAGCTCGCCTACATGCATAGCGTTCGCCGCCAGTGTTTGTCAGTAACCATTATGGTTGCATAAGCTGCAGTAGTCGGGAACCGTGAGAAGCAGTCGGGGATTTTTGAATGCTATCGCGTTCCACTCTTAAAAGCGAAGCTTAAGCGTCCTCCAAATTTTTTGCGCTCCGGTGAAATGCCAATTTGATCAGCCGTCCATTCAAAGTTTCCTTTAGAATGTTGCTCTCAACCTTTATTTCAGTATATTGAACACACTAGTTCAGTTTAATCGCAGGCATGGCGAACGTTTCTGTGTCCAGGGCTGCACTTAAATTACGGCAACCGAATCAGTGTTCACCTTCTCTTTATTTATTCATTTATTTCTTCCACATTGTACATTATGTAAATATTTTCCTTCGATCTAGTCTATCCTCCGCATAACCCCGCCCTCCCCCCCCCCCCCCTACCCTCCCCTGCAGCCCGCCATTCAGGTGCAAGCAGATGTAGTTATACAGTCACAGTGCGGCCATTTCTACTTTTTATAGTTTTCATACTTGTCATAGTTTTCTTAACCTGCGTTGGAATGAACACGAAATTGCAGTTTTCTTATTGTTGCTTTGGTTAGACTAATGAACAGAAGATATGAAAGCCTAGCTCTAGAGGCGTGCAAGCTGTAAATATTGTAGGCCACGATCAACCTGCGTCAAACTGCGCATACCCGCGAGAGATGTGCACTGTAGAGAATTCCCATCAGCTACACTTATGAAACCTGGAAATCTGACCACCATCTCAATGTACAGAGGGTTATGAAATTATTAGCTAGACTTGTGCGATCAACGTTACAACCGACCTTAATGCAATTGAAATCGCCCGTAGCGTATTAAATTGAGATATTGCGCTTGACAACGTTTTGGCATGCTGAGTCAGATGCATGCCAGCCATGCGTCTGCCGAGCGAAAACGCTAAACGCGCGCGCACACCTATGTGTACTTACTGCGAAAGCGGTATGACGTCGTGAACGGTATTCTTATCACGGAGTACGGGTCGCACGTACCATCCTCGATAGGCACCACGAGAAAGTTGTTTCAGCATGTGAAACATATCGTTCGTCCGCCCACCAGAGTGATGCGGTCGTTGTAATTCCGTAAGAAGGGAACAAAATGTGGCAGTTTCACCCAAAAGGCGAAGCATCAATTGCGATAGCAACTTAGTAGAGAGCTATACGGAGTAAGGATAGTAGTTTTATCAGCTGTATGTACTTGGACATGCAGCAGCACCAGCAACGCGCAGAACTGTTGTCGACGCCGTCGCCGTTTTGCCCGCGTTCGCACCGAACGCGCGCGGCGTTGGTGACTGTTGCCAGGGCCTCTGGGGGCGGCTCGGAGGTTTTAGACGAGATCATAACGGGAAACTCGTCGAGCAGCGTCGGAAGTCTTTACCACCTTCGCGCCTCGCAGCGTTTTTATAGAAATACGCATTTGGTGCCGCATCTTAACGTCGCAACCCCTCCCTCCCGTCCCCCACGGCCTTTCGCGCGACGGAAGAAGTCGCGTTTGCTATATATATATATATATATATATATATATGGTGCTTGTAAAGGAGGAAAGAGACACTTAATTCTGCAGCCCTTCAGGGAGCACGGCGCAGAACGCGTGTTTGTTCTCTGCCGTGCGTTCGCTCCCCGTGAAAGCGCGCGTTCCTCGCGCCCTTTCACTCGCACATACAACGTCCGGCGCGGGGCGACGATTTCATCGCCGTTGACGTAATACGGAACCTCACGGCGACGGCGACGCCGATGGCAGAAATCCTCTTTGAATGTACGTATAGTTGCTATCGCAATAAAACGTCAGCATAACTTCTCGCAGTCATTTTAAGGACAACGATCCAGCGCCTCACAAAGTCACCGAGCGCTGCGTGACCGAGCATCAGGATCACTGACGCCTGAGCAGGCACGCAGTACACGGTGGGCTAAGCCTTTCCTCGACTGCCCAGCGAACAATGTCAAGGGTTGTGCGCGTGGCGTCATCCTCCTCTTGCTTCCGTCGGTTTCACACACGGAATTACAACCCGTCTTTGTCCATGTACAAATATGCACTCTACAAAAATACGCACAATTAAAGGAATACAAAGTAGATGCACGACTGAAGCATTCTTTCGGGTCGCATGCATGCTAAGAAACCGTTGTATTCATTAGCACCCCTGCTCAGCAACGAAGACAGTGTGTCTCAGCTTCTATAAAAGAGCTGCTACGGACTGTCAGTGTTCCTCTTTCTTTATATATATATATATATATATATATATATATATATTCTTTCTTTTTTTTTGGGGGGGGGGGGGGGCGCATGAGCGTTGAATTCGTCCGCCGGTATAAAGCAAGAAGCGCTTTCTACTAAGTGCCGTATTTCGTACACGGTCACAGACTATCATAGTCACATTGGTTATACCCTAAACATGCATTCCTCTGGCTAATGACCTTTCCATTGCTTCCATTTCATTGGAATATAACTCGCCTTGCAATTCTTCGGACAACGCTGCAGTCGCGCCAACTAGCTATCGCGTACCTCGGCAAAGGGCCATGTCTTTACCGCCACGCTTTCCTAGAACTTATTCAATGCTTTAAGAAATGTTCCACGGTGGGCTCTTCTCCTTACGAACGGACCGTGCGCAGTATAGCGCCTCGGGTATCCTTCAGTTCTCAGTTCGTATAGTTGTGCATGTGTGTTCTTATCTCTGCTCGTTTCTCTTTCTCTGCTCATGCGCAGAAGAGACGACGGAGCAACAGTGGCCGCTGGGTCCCCCGCGCGAGGTCACCATCGACGCCATTGCCGAGCACTCGTTCACGTTGCGCTGGAAGCCGCCCCGACCGAACCCCAACAAGCACGTCAAGCTGCAAGGGTACATGCTCACTTACGCACCCACCGGCAAGGCTGCCTTCGGTAAGCTATCCTTCTCGCAGGCCGCATTGCTCCTCTGGTTTGGTTCACAATCTTCGTACGTATTTGTCTGTGCAGCAACGTGCACAACGACGCCTCAAAGTAGGAGTGAAGGAATCAGAAGCCGTCTGTTATGTCACACAGTTGAAATCGAATTTCTGCGCACATGCCTCCCTCCTCCCTATACGCACACGTATTACTACTTCCAACGTAAATCAAAAGGAATAACTGGTGCGGTCTTCTCCCCAAAAAGCCTCTTCATGCGGTGAAGCCAGCCTCAAGTAATGCTTTTCGGCGAACTCCGTGCCCATGTACACACGCGCATGAACAACTCTTACGCGTGTCGGAAGTGGCATGTAGTGGTGAGCACTGTTAAGGTGAACACCTCATTAGTATTCGAGTTGTTTGTATAACTTCAACATACCTTCTACTTCAGGGGGAAAATGTGCCGAATACGACGCCTAATGATGATGCAGATAAAATAAATAATAGTTTTCTTTATTTTGTGCTAAACATCAACTGCTATAGGATCGTGAATACTAACGAGGTGTTCACCCTAACAGTGCTCACCACACTGCAGACCCTGTCCTGCTAAAAAAAAAAAAACTACAGTGCCGTCCACTGCTGTGTAGAGCGCGCGAGCGGCCGGCTTTGCTCTGCAGGTCGCCACCTGGTAGCAGTTGCTGGGTCCGAGATAGTGTGCCCAGGAGCATGCGCGGCCTAATAGACATGCAGAACTGCTTTTGACGAGTGGTGACGTTGAAAAGCGCCTTTGTTTACCCTAATCTGCACTTGGTCTGAGGGTGCTTGCGGCACAGCAAATGATATAGAACGAAGCATATGAGCTGATAATGCGCGCCAGTCCTTTCGAAACAAATGAAGCGCGCTCACGCACTGTTCCAGATAACAAAGGTGCTTACGAACATCACCTCTGGTAAAATGTAACACGGGCAAGTTTGCATGTTTATTATACCGGGCATGCTCCTGGACACGTTATCTCGGACACAGCAACCGCCGCCAGCTGTCATCCCGCAGATCAAAGCCGGTAAAGGGCAAGATATTGACCCTTTTCGTGGAGCAGTTTGCTCTAGAGGAACGAGATGGCGCTGTCAGCAGCGCGCCATACGTTGCCTCAGCGAATGCGCACGAATACGAAACCACTACTGCTTCTGCCCTGCTACTATGCGATCAGCTGTCGGAAATGAAAGTGGGTGTTCGCTCATGCACTGTGCCCAATTCATGCTGCAAAATGTGTAACAATAAAGGGAAGACGTGTGCGGTAGTTAGCTGCAAACATAGTGATTCGCATGTTAAGGAATGAAATCAACCTGTGTCACCGCTGCTACATAAGGACTGCCTTTGTTGTCGGCCCTTGGCGATGCACGGCTTTCCTTAGGATAAAAAAGGATAATTCATCCGCCAGCGCTGTATAGCTAACCTCCAAAGAAAGGACTTCAACTCCGCAACGTCGGCACTTAGGAGTGAGTACCGCTCGTTACAAAAGCAAGTAACGCCACTTACTGGCCTAGTAAGTTTCTCGCAAGTTATTTACAGACATTTACCCCTACTCGCACGCAAACTTACACGCACCCTATCGCCAACGTATCAATAATAAGTGAATGTGCGCCGTAATACGTCTTTGCCACAAGCTATCACAAAGTACAGAACATTTACATTCCAAGCTTTGTTCGCCGCAAGAACAAATCTATCGCAGCTGAGCACACCCGCGAGCGCGATTAGGCTGAAAATAAACAATAAGATAGTAGCCTCACCGAGGAACTTAGTATTACCAGAGTCCTTAAATGCTTTGACGGACTCTGGTATTACTGAGTCAGAAACATGACAAGCCGCTGTTTTAAAATGTTTGCCAAATAAAGAACGAGAACAGTGATCCTGATTTAATTCATAAGCGGGAAGTTTGACAGCTTGGAATACATTTCTAGCCTCGCTTTTAGTACAAGCACCGTATACGCTGCTCGCGCCGTTTGGGTAATGCGTAATGAGCTATGAAAGCACTTACATGTCCTCTAAAGCTGTGGCGAAAGCTTCGTGTCGTCCACACAGTCGCCGTCTACGATATGCGTCGAAAAGGAGGTTTGCTGCGCCGCACCGGCGTCACGCGCTTGCATTGTAAAGACGGCGGCAGCTGAGGCAAGCAATGGACGCGTCACCACGTGATCAAACATGGCAGCGCCCACAGGAACGCCAGGAAAATGGTCAATAGTCCGGCGTAACGCGCGCGTGGCCACGCGCGGCGCGGTTAAGCAACGCCGGTGGAAAGTGCTTGATCTACAGTCTGGCGTCACGGCGTAGACGGCGTGCCCAGATGTGTTGGGCGCGCTCAGCGCCGCCGGCGCGGAGATAGAATATGTTCTATAGCGAGCAGAGGGCAAAATTGCGGCTGGCGGCGCTCGTAGTGAAAGCGCGGCTGTGGCTTTCTCAACGTCCCTGGACGATGACAGCGCAAGTGAGGGTGTATGTAGTACATGGTCCGCTTCGGCTTTTGACGTAGCCGACGCACTAGCAATAGGAGTGCGATCTTCTGGCTGTCAGGACAAGGTAACGCCATGCCGTGAAGGCAGTCAAACAGCACGCGGAGCGAGAGCTGTGTATAAGGTATTTTGTTGTGTTTGCGTATGTAAAAAATCACGATGTGCTTTCTTGTCGAACTTATGTTCATATTTTATGCCTGACTGGTTATTCATGTGTGTGTAAGCGGGTGATTGGCGCTCTGTCAGGCTTTATGTGCATTTACGCCGATCCACTAGGCAACTATGTATGTTGGTTGTCTGAAATAATATGTCTTGTCTTTTCAAAAAAAAAAAAAAAAAGCGCGCACAACATGGACGGCGCGGGCACATGCTGTCAGAAAGCGAGAATGCGCATGCGCCATGGAAATAGCTGTTAGCACGGCCGTGAAGTTGCGCTCCCACACACAGAGATGGCGCTAGCCTCGCGCGGCGTGCGCGCCGAACTGTAGAGGAGGCAAATTTCTTCCACAGCCACAGGCTGGCGTGGCTGGCGTAGCGTATCCGACTTCGCCTGCCGCGGCCTGGCGCTCCGAAAACGCTGGACTATATCTTGGCCTTAACCAAGCTGGCAACCAAGTACAGGATAATCGAAACTGTAAATAGACAACCAGGAGTCATCAGAAAGAAAGTGCGAGAAATAGAGACAGTGAATTGGATGCAACGAATGGAAACAAAAAAGACCATGGAGATTTACAAGAATGAGAAGAAAGAAATAAGAAGGGAAAATCTGTACGATTACACAAAGGGCAGTGCCTTGCTATTTGAGGCTCGATCCCGTTGCCTAAGGACCAAAACATACCGGAGCAAATATTCGGAACTAGATGAGGCATGTGTATGCTGCTGATCTTTACTGCTCGCTGCAGTAAACATCCGGAGACCACTCAGTACATCCTAATGGAATGCGAGAACCGTAGGCAACGTACAACCTCCAGAAGCGCTTGGGGTTTAAAGTGGAAGGAAACATCAACCGATCAGCCGTAGAGATAATCAAGAGACGATTGGAGTATTGGTGGAAAAAAAGCAGGGAAGACATTGATACGAAATGATCTCTTAAAATCATAGTTAGAGGTACAAGGTAGATCTTGGGAAAAAAAGAAAAATATTAATGAGAGGTATACAATAATGCTACATAAGGAACATGTATAGTATACATGATTAAATGAAGCAGGCTAGGTGATTATTTGTCACCGCCCCGTTTCAAAGGGGATGCCATCAAATCACCATCATCATCATCACCGGCCGTTCGCGCTCTCTACACAGCAATGGACGGCACTGTACAGCAACTGTACAGCAACTACGTATATCGTTATTCTATGCATCAAGCCACACCATCATGTCGAATAGCGTTGGCAAACTACCAAGAGCCGACTCATCAGCGACGTGATGGATTGAGGGAAGGCAACGTTAGGATGAGGCGCGCTAACACACTCCGAGGTACACGAACAGTAATTTAATTAATTGACAGTGACTTGAGGCTATTTTGCAAATACGTTCTCGATTTCCTAGAGAGAGAGAGAGAGAGACAACTTTATTCGTCAGAGTGGGGAGCTAGTTCATGGGCTCCTCAGGAAGGCCAGATGGCCGCCACGCGATGCTTGACGGCGACCTCTTCGGCTCGCTACACGGCTCGGAGTTGCACGTACGGGATGAAGCTAAGCAGCACTTCCTCCCATGTAGAAACAGTACTCGCGGCATGCTGCCCGCCAAGGGTTGTTCTATCATCTTTGCTATGCCAAGCAGTTTAATGTTTATGAAAAACTTCTACAAAACCAAGTGAGGCTTGTTGAATCGTTATTCCCAGAGCAGTGAGTAAATAAATTAAATACGTATATGCGCGCAAATTACATCATTATGCAGCTACTACGCGTATCGCATCAGCAGATATAGTATCAGACTAAGTCACCTAGTTCCCGTGCTTTTATGTGTGGCACTTTTCTCATTTTTCTGTGAACCCAACGACTTATGTGAGTTGCAGAGATGGCGATTACGCTCAGCGGAGAGACATTCCACCCATCACAAGGTGATGAATAATGATATCCAGGCTGCGTTGCGTTCGCGCGTCTCTGCCGAGTCACAAATGGCCCGCCGGGCGTTTCCGGAATGCATTTGCGCGCGGGACTGGGTTCTCGGGGCGCTGTGGCCACGGGAATAGTGGGCATTTTTTGTAACCAGTGTTTATGCGTGGGTGAGCCCAATAGCGGTGCTTCCACGCTCGATGTCGCGCGCGCGCGAAAGTGAGTCCACATCCAGCTGGATTAGTATCTGCCAAATTAATCCATCTAACGACGAGTCACGACCCTATGGTCGTTTTGGCCGCGGAAGAGTCGTATTGGCATGGCAATGCGATAAATGCAATTCCTCGCTAAGCCTGCAGGAGGCTTTAGGATGAAATCAATTGTGTTCTAACTCGCGTAGTCAATTAGATAACGCGCTGAAAGAGTGTTCCTTGCGCGATGTCATGGCTGGCGAATATAGAGCAGCCAAACTGACGCATGCGTAAGTACGTGTAAGCAGGCTTTGTGAATACCTTTTATAAGCTTTTAGATGGGCGAGTTTTTCCGTGCGCCAGAAACTGCTTCTATTCGGAAACTAATTAATCCGACTTTCTTTCAAACTTGGATACATCTATTGAGATTAACAACGACCGCATGGAATTCGCAATAGCCTACCTGGTGTCTGTACTGTCGCTTCATTCCTCAAAGCAGCCGCACTAACCGTTGTCGGGTACACCTAGCTGTTTACCATCTGTATAGCATGAAGCGGGACAGACCGGACACATGAACAACATAACACGTTTTACTCACATCGGGCCCCTCGGTTCCCCTTCTTCTCGTTCAACGAGGGCTCGAATCCGGCAACATTTATGCCTTCAGGTAGCATATGTCGGTTTATTGACCAGTTGCCTTCACCCAAAAAGATCACGTACTCGTGACGCCTGCGGCAGAAAGGATGTTCCACATCCACCCACAGGTTTGTGAGTGGTGGCGCTGGCTAACACTCCCAGGTTTAGTTCTAGTTGTAGAACACAAATACCCCAGCAAGTGGTTGGGAAAACGGCGCCGCGGTAGCTCAATTGGTAAGAGCATCGCACGCGTAATGCGAAGACGTGGGATCGTTCCCCACCTGCGGCCAGTTGTTTTTTCATCCACTTTCATTTCCATCAATTTATCATTTCTTTCATTCAATTAGTAAGTACAAGTAATTTCCCCTATGTTGTTCTTTGTGTCAATGTTCGTTATATATATATATATATATATATATATATATATATATATATAGTCCTCGTAACAGCCTGACGTGTTCTCGGGAAGCGCCAGCAGGACTTTAGCGAGGGAAGCTCACGGGGGGAGCGCTGCTGGCGCCGTCGCTGTCGTGGCTGAACCGGTGACGCTCGCCTCCCCTCCGTGCAACACACACACACACACACACACACACGCCGAGCCGAGAAAGAGAGCCCCGCCGGATCCATTGAGCCGCGGCGCCGAGGGTTTATTGTGGTGCGCGCACGGGGGCCTCGATTAGGGGCTTCCCGAAGCGCCGCCACTCACGACGGCCGCTTGACGAATGGCCCTTTTTCGGACGACCGCCCGCGCACGCCGCGCGATTGGCCCTAATGAGCCGCATCCGAGGGCGCTGCCACTGCGCAACCGGCGTGCTCCACCTCGCCAAGCCTCTTGCCTCGTGTAGTCTTGTTAACGTGGCCCCTGCCCGCTATGGACAGAGAACGCGCGAAGGTGCAGGCAGACCCCAAGGTGCCGGTTAATCTCGTGTTTATGCATGTAACGCGTTTTGGATCGCACTAACTCCAAAGGAAATACTTCTAGCAAATACCCCTGTAGTTAAAATGCTTGCTTTTTTTTTTCAGTGATAGAATCTTGTCCGCTGTTTGCCTTGTTTCTGCGTTTCGTAGTAGTTTGCGGTTTATGGTACGCCTGGCTAAGTGTCGGCCAGTAGGCGTCAGCGGTTGCTAGAGCCCTCCTTCTATTCCTCTTGTCCCGGACATGAAAAGAGGGGGAGGTAGACGACGACCCAGGGAGGCTGTTGCATGTTTTCAGACCACAACTTATCTGTCCCACTCTGCACTATCCCATGTTACCAGGATGTGCATCTTTATAGATGCGTCAATATAATCACGCCCATATAAAGTCAACAGGCAATGAAGCCAAGGAAAGCTCAGGGGTAATTAGCTGTGGTTCAACTTCAAATGTACATAATAATGAGGAAAAGGGCAAATTAATGTGGACGAAAATAACTTGTCACCGGTGGGAGACGAACGCACAACCTCTGAATTACGCGTGCGTTGGTAGTGCAAAGCAAGCACTGTATATATATATATATATATATATATATATATATATATATATATATATATATATATATTTCGCTTCTTTGTTTGAAGTTACTGCAACTTTTGTAAGGGTCTCACAAAAGTTCTTGCTTTTCTACGCTTGCCTACACTTGTTTCAATGCATACATACATACATACATACATACATACATACATACATACATACATACATACATACATACATACATACATACATACATACATACATACATACATACATACATATACAGTGTGTGTGTGTGTCCTACAGTGTGTTCCCCAGTGTAAGTTCCACCGGTTTAGATTTTCATTTACATTGCTCATAACGGACCACATTAATCGCATTAGAGCGCACAGAAGAGCGTCTCAGATGAACTTCTTTGATTTTGATTTTAAAGAAAGGCCATTGCTAACAAAAAAGTCGCAGTTTCGCCCGAAAGGCGAAGCACCAATTGCGATAGCAAATTACTAGAGAGCTCTAGGAGTAAGGATAGTAGTTTTATCGGCTGTATAAAGTTGGACACATTCGCTAACTAAATTAACAAGCATGGTGTCAGCGCGCACAAGCAAACACTCGACGATCCCATTCGACGACTGCAGACAACCGCTTTCAAAACGCTGGCGTGAGCAAGCGCAGCAGCAGCAGCGATCGAATGTTCGTGGGGTCTATCACTTCAACGGAGACTGAGTGGCGGAAGCACAGTGCATGAGCAAGCACAAAGCTATGAGCCGTCTGTAAGCCGTCTTCAAGATACGGTGCGGGCTACCGGCCGCAGCCGCTCAAAGTACAAGTTCGCAGTTGCGGCCAGAGTCGAAGACGCAACCCCTCCCTCCCGCGTTGCCTTCCCGCTTTCCTCCTTTCGCGTGCGAGACTGAGTCGCCAGTTCCCCTTGCGCCGTTGATGCCGCAGCACGACTTCGCCCCCCTTCCTCCCCCCATTCCCCCACGGCCTTTCGCGCGACAGTCGCGTTTGCTCTCCGCCGTGCGTTCGCTCTCCGTGAAAGCGCGCGTCCCTCACGCGCTTTCACTCGCACATACGGCGCTCGGCGACGATTTTATCACCCTTGGACTTAATACGGAACCTCACGGCGACAACGCCGACGGCAGAAATCCGCTTGGAGTGCCCATATAATTGCTATCGCAATAAAGATTTGCACATAGTGGTGGTCTACAGGGTCCCAGGCGTATTCCGGAGCATCGCGAGTCACATTCCAGTAATACATTAGCATTCGTCACTGTAACGCGTCTTCTTAGGTCACGCCAGGACTTCGGTTTGTGAATTGGCGCCTCCCGGCCGAACCCTTCTTGCGCGGAAAGACTTTTTTTCGCTCCGCCAGCGGCGGCTGCATCCACGGTGCTCGTTGCTCACTATAAGCGGCAGCCGAGGTGCAGCCAGGTCGCCACCTCTCGGCCAGGAAGACTGTCGAGTCCCCGCTTCCCTTTTCGACCCGCTTCGGCAGCGGAGCGCCCTCGGAGCTTGAGGATTTTAGAGACCGGCCAAAGCGGCACACGGCTTCAATCGAGGCTTCCGTGGCGGCGCCTTTGGGGAGGCTTTGATGGGCGCTGCGCGCGCGGCCGGGTGTAGCCACCGTGCAGGGAGAGAAGAGGCGGGGAATGTTCAACCGATTTCGGGGGCCATAAACTTCTGACACGAATTCTTCGTATCGGTTGCGACTCGGGGTCTTGCGAGTCCCCAGATAGGAAAATCCGGCCACTGCCACCCGCCCGCGAGGCCGAGCAGGCAGGCGCGCGCGCTCACACTTGGAGCGCGCTGCACAGCCAGCCGCGGTCGGCGCGCCGGTGAATCATACACTGCAGTGGCACGAGCGGAAAGGAAAAAAGAAAGAAAGAAAGAAAGAAAGGGGGTGGCAGTAAAATATAGTGGCCGGAAAGATTTGTAGGTGTATACGGCAGAATAATAGAAGTTGGCCACGGGTGGCTTGTTGTAGAACGCTAAGGAGAAGAGGGTAAAGAAAGAGGAAACGTTGAAGCGTGACCAACGGGGAAATGAAAAGGAGTCTGCGGGGAACGGAAACAGAAGTGGGTCTGACAAGGAAAAAAGAAATACAAAATACATGCAGTAAGTACTGGTGGTCCTTGTGTGTGTGTGTGTGTGTGTGTGTGTGTGTGTGTGTGTGTGTGTGTGTTTGTTAACTGCCCTTATTGTGCCATAAAAGGGTTGTTCTTACAAGAAGCGTGAGAAAGTTGGGCTGGCGAGAAAAACAAGAAGAGAGAGAGACAGGCATTCTGTATGTCACTGCGAGAGCAGCGTGCAACACCGCTCGCCCCGAACACTTCTATAGCATGTATCCTCGCTTTCGCTCTCAAGTGTCCCTTCCGCTTTGTCCCCTGTACGTCCGTCCAAGAGTCCGCGCGGCGCCACTGCATTCGCGAAATCCGTTCGATGAAGCGGGCTTGAGAGGTGGACTTTATTTTTGATTTTCTTTCCCCTTCACTTTCTTATGCGCTTACGCCGGCCCTTTCTTCCTGCTAAGGCGCCTTATCTCCTCTTGTTCGCGCCGGCGCTTGTGTTTCATATTTTGGAGAGAGCGGCCGCTTCCTCGCCTCGCGGGCCTCCTCTTCCTCGTCTTTGCACTCTAATCTCGGGATGCCGCAACACCCATCACTTGCGCTCGAGGATGCCCTCTGCCTGGGAAAGCAACACACGCTCGTGTTTGCCCCTGATGTGTCGCGCCTCGCGAGGGCGCTGCATGTTTGCTTGTATACGCTCTTCCTCGCCTCCTTCCATTACGCGAAATGGGTTCGGCGGGCCCGTTGTTGAGGGGATAAATCTTCATATTTTTGCGCTTTGTTTCTTCGTGCCGGCGCCGAGAAACTAAACGCGAAAGAAGCCTGCAGCGACAGAACTCCGCCAGCCGAGTCGCAGTTCATAAAAATGCAGAGTTTCAGGCCCGACGCCTCGAAATGCCGAATCATGTTACGAGCGGCGCATTCCACTGGCTCCCGTCGGCAGCGACAGTTTGGGAAACCCCACCGATTTAAGGATAAACCACTACCAAGAAATATTTTGATCGCTCCGCGGACGCTGCGTGTTTGGAGCGGGGTAAGCGTATTTACTACTCGGTGCTGAGCAAGAAATAAAACAGCGGGCACTCTTTCCTCCTCGCGACGATAGCAAAGGCTCAGTATACGTCTGCCCGAGCGACAACTGTAGGCTAGGCGAGCAACGTGACGCTGATATTTGCCTATACACCTTCAGTTTAATTTTTGCTCTTTTTGAAGGCGCAGTATCTTTATATTGAGTCGTGACCTTACGACAAAGTGACGTCAAACAACACTGCTGTATTTTCCTTTCTTTTTCTTTTCTTCAATAAAAAAAAATCGGCAGACTCAATCGGCTACGTAATCCGAAGCATACACGGTTTGTAGAGAACGCTTGTATGAATAACGTAACTGTTGGGTGTAGTGAACGGTTGTGTAGAGATTACGTGCTGTAGTGCTTATATTTATAGTAAGTAAGACAGAATGTTTACAATGGCGAGACATAAGACTGAAAGAAAACCAAAACCCAATGGCACACACCGAGTGGCACATACCCATGGCTTCAGTGCACATAACTTGTGCACATGACCAGTCGCCCCTGTGGCACATAACTTTAGACTGCACTATCACCGGGATCGGCGCACCAAAACGGCGAGATACCCTGCCAGCCCGCAATAAAGTGGCTGCAGTCGGAGAAGAATGCTGCGCATTAATACATTTCAGTGGTAAATGCAGCGGTAAACGACTTAAGTCCATTAATTAAAAAATAAACACAGCCCTTTGTGAGCGTTCATCCTTATCCCTTTGGACCACGTCTAGTAGCTGTTTCTCACGACGAGGCAGCAGAGTTGCCGTGCATACACGCACCTCGTCTGTGTGGCGCAGGCGAGGAGAAGGCGCTGATGCTGCCGGCGGTGATCCAGTCCAAGCTGGTGACGCGGCTGCGCGAGGGCACCGAGTACGCCGTGGTCCTATCGGCCGTCTACCCCAACGTGCAGACGGCAGCCGCACCCAAGCTCAGCGTCCGCACCGCCCTGCCCGTCGCCGAACTGCCTGTCGGCGACGACTCCTACCTGGACAATAAGATCCGTGAGTACACCCTCGCTAACAGAATATGCTTGCCAGCGTAGACTAGAGCGCGAATATTCACTCTCTGTTATCCGAAGTTTCCGTCGCGTAGTAAGACAGACGAATGGGTGAGTTGGTGCCTGATGCACATATAGATCTCTGAACGACGCAAAATACACAGGATGCACGAAAGAAAATTTAGAATTCTGGGGTTTTACGTGCCAGAACCACGATCTTATTATGAGGCACGTCGTATTGGGAGGCTCCGGATTATATTTTGACCAACTGGGGCTCTTTAACTTTAACGTGCACCCAATGCCCGGTGCACAGTCATTTTTTGCATTTCACCCCCATCGAAATGCGGTCGCCGCGGCCAGGATTTGATCCCGCGACCTCGTGCTTAGCAGCGCAATTTGCGCCAAAGCCACTAAGCAACCGCGGCGGGTCGATTGACGAAAGAAACGGGTCTCTTTTGCGCCATTCATTGTTTCCGTCGTGTGGCAGTGATACGGGCTGAGCTCCATCTCTCTCTTCTTTGTTTATCTTTCTTGTGTTTTGATTGATTGATTGATTGATGATTGATTGATTGATTGATTGATTGATGCTGCAATGACAGCGGGTAAAGAGAACTTGCAGCTGCACTTGCGGCGTCGCCATTAATTGCTGTTTTAGTAGCCGCCCAATATTGATCATTATAATTGAATTGTGCCAATGATACAACAAATATTGGAGGTCAATTCTTAGCTGTTATCCGAACCAGGGGCATACTAAAGTTTACATCTTGAATACTGTCACCAAGACTTTTTTTTTTGTAGTGTTCACTATACAGTGGATAAATGGCATGTACACTCATAGAATGAAACGCCACAGGGAAACGTCAAAGTAGAACACATCATATGCGCCATTACTCAATTAAGAGTGTCATGCCACGTCACTACGAATCGAAGCCCGCATTCACAAAAGCTATTCCGGTCGAATTGTTTGTAAGGACAAATTCCAACCAATCCTGATGCATGATAATTAGTGAAGGCGTCTGACCAATGGCGAAAAGCACTTACGAGCGAAATCTTTTGTGAATACGGCACCTGGTCGCTAAATGTGATGCGGACTCCGATCTATGTGTACGAGACAAAATTACGCTGATATCAGACGAACTGGAGAGGGTGAAAGCGTGCGCATTAGGGTGCCAAAAAGTGACGCGTTCTATTTCATGAGTATAGTACAAAAAGTGTCTCCAGAGAAGCAAACCATTGTCTCTCTTATCTATGGCCCCAGTTACCCACGCAGGCAAGATCTGCCATCAAATTCTGTGCTCATGCTATATTGGGGAAAGTGACTGCTTTCGAATGCATACCTGACACTAACATCGAAGTTGCATGCATGCATAAGCACATCGCGAAGATTAAAATACCTTGAAAAAGCGGATTAAGGGTAGTACCACGCACTGATTGCAGTGCTCGCTACAGTGCATGATACTATGATGAACTCGCACCGAGGTGACAGAAGGGAAGCGAAGCTAGTGGCAAGGAAGCCGTCGCAAGACAGGAGAGGGGAAAAAAAAGGAAGCCAATGCCGATCTTTTTTCGAGCCACATCCAGTGGCGTAGCCAGGGGGTGACACACCGGGCACGTGACTTTTTTGTTTCCTAATGTGATCGCCACGCGATCAGACTGACGGGGGACAACTCTAGACTGGCTTCGGCAATGTACGCGCATAAATTAGCAAAACTTCACTTGAGTAAATTCTAAAGAATATCATGCGAGGTGATGATAATAATAATAATAATAATAATAATAATAATAATAATAATAATAATAATAATAATAATAATAATAATAATATAATAAAGCTGATTGGCACCAAGGTAATTCTAGTGACAGAAGCGTGGTATCTACATGATTAAGGGTCGCCGTTTCAAATTTTGCTGTTATTCCTAATTCGGCGTAGTTTTGTATGTGTCGTACCCTTTATATATGTATAATACACGGTCATACATGATGCAATAATTAAAGTACACTAATGAGGTATTAAATGTAATAATGGTCCGTGATGCGCCATGGTAAAACTGAAAACAGCGCTTTACTGCCATCAAGTTTGTTGCATTGGAAGTTATTTCGGTGAATTGCAACGCGCGTTTCGACGACGCCCTGTGTTGCCAGAATTCATTCGAAGAGCTTGTTAAAGCGGCGCTCGTTGAAATGCCTAGCTGGACTGGCCGACGAAAATGAGCGCTTAGATGCAGGATAACTTCTATACTACGCCGGATTGTGGTGTCCAGCCCATTCATTCATTCATTCATTCATTCATTCATTCATTCATTCATTCGTTCGTTCGTTCGTTCGTTCGTTCGTTCGTTCGTTCGTTCGTTCGTTCGTTCGTTCGTGCGTGCGTGCGTGCGTGCGTGCGTGCGTTCGTTCGTTCGTTCGTTCGTTCGTTCGTTCGTTCGTTCGTTCGTTCGTTCGTTCGTTCGTTCGTTCGTTCGTTCGTTCGTTCGTTCGTTCGTTCGTTCGTTCGTTCGTTCGTTCGTTCGTTCGTTCGTTCGTTCGTTCGTTCGTTCGTTCGTTCGTTCGTTCGTTCGTTCGTTCGTTCGTTCGTTCGTTCGTTCGTTCGTTCGTTCGTTCGTTCGTTCGTTCGTTCGTTCGTTCGTTCGTTCGTTCGTTCGTTCGTTCGTTCGTTCGTTCGTTCGTTCGTTCGTTCGTTCGTTCGTTCGTTCGTTCGTTCGTTCGTTCGTTCGTTCGTTCGTTCGTTCGTTCGTTCGTTCGTTCGTTCGTTCGTTCGTTCGTTCGTTCGTTCGTTCGTTCGTTCGTTCGTTCGTCGTTCGTTCGTTCGTTCGTTCGTTCGTTCGTTCGTTCGTTCGTTCGTTCGTTCGTTCGTTCGTTCGTTCGTTCGTTCGTTCGTTCGTTCGTTCGTTCGTTCGTTCGTTCGTTCGTTTAACATACCTTACAGGCCTCTACGTGAGGCACTGAGTAAGGGGCGTTGCAAAATTACATGAGAGCACGAGGACCTGAATTAATAGAACAAGTAACAAATTTCTTTTGCACATGTATGTTATAGCTTTTCACCCTAGATGCTCCTGTTTTCCCAACCTGAAAACCTGCGGGATCGATCATTTCATAAGCGGCGCACACGTGGAAGCGTTACTGGAAAAGCACCTACAAGTGAACGCCTCTTGCGTAGGCAGCTGTGTCTGCTTTTTCCCATGCCCTGTACACTTATCTGTCCTCTCATCACTGAAAGCGCGTTATATCGAGCCTGGTGCAGTGTGTATATTATCAGGCCAAAATGAAGCGTGAACTGCAAAAAGGGCTATAGACAACCAACGCATTTTGAGCGTGATTACTTGAAAATGTGATGTGGTTTCGCTATATTAGTCCTTCGCTAACTTCTCTGGATTGAAACCGAGAGTGTCGCGCAAATGAAGCGGTGACTGTGAAAAACAGAATGCGTGTGATCTTTTATTTACTTCCTTTATTTATGTATTTTTGCTAGTCTGTGTTTCTTTCTGGCCCACTCGCAACGCCTGCGAAAATATATCTTTCGAAAATTAAAATCTGCAGCACCCCCCCCCCCCCCCCCGCTCACACATGCACAATTTTTTTTTTCATCATCCTTATCGCCCCTCGCTCTCACGAACGCATCCTGATTCACTGCACGAGAAACACTAGCGCACGGTAGCCTATATCCCGAAAGACGCGATTCCGAGCATCCGAGAGCAGACGCGTATACGCGAAGTATTGCGAAGATTAGGAAGCACATAAAATGCAGAGGAGCGCGAGAGAACAAGAGGTCTTCCACAGGAGTCACCTCTAAGTATATTTTTGTTTTCATTCACGGTTTGTTTGAGTAGAGAGCGCTTGGTGATAACCTACCTATATAGTCTCGCTGGTCTTGAGAGGTGGTGATAGTCGCACCTGGCTCGCGTCGCGAGCTGTAGGATCAGGCGCGGATACACAAGCAGCGCGAGCGAGAAAATTCCGCTGCCACTGGGGGCCGATCGGGCGAGCGCCGGAAGGAACCAGCATCTCGAGAGTCCCCCCCCCCCCCCTCCCTCCTTTTTCCCCATTCCCTTGGGGGCACGCAGGTTAAGCCTAGGCGAGCCCCATACTCGTCCTCGCTCCATTCTCTCCGCCTTGCAGGCAATGACACGAAAAGGGCTGCCGCTCCTTGCGTACCAGCGCTGTATATACTACGTATACCTGTGCCGAGAAAGGCCTCATGGTCGGAGCCGAGGAGGCGAGCGCGCACTCCCGAGTAAAAGGCTCGCGTTGCGCTTTATAGCGCACTTAAGACAGGAAAGATGACGCGTAAATCTCCTCCCAAGAGCATACAACGGGCGACATTCCGTGGTCTGCGCTCGGTGCGTAACAAAAAACAAAACAAAAAAAATCTGAAAAAAAAAACGAACGATGCACCGGATAACTACAGGCTTTCAGCATTTTGCCGCCGCGAGGGCGGTTCTTCTTCTGCTGTAATTTTTTTTTATTTCTTTTTAGGCAGCGCGTGATATCTTTGTGCGAAGTTAGACGCCAAGTCGCTTAGCGTTGAATCTCGGCAGCCGAAAAGCGGAGCTCAGGACGCCGAAACCATCTTTCGCAAGAAGGTAGTGAAATTCACAGTCACAGTGTATTGGCAAAAGCAAAAGAAATGTAAGCGGTCCATGAAACCAGTTGCGCGCAACGGTGAAACAATTCAAGACGAACAAACAAAAACACTAATTGGGAGATTAACGACTATTCCCGCTAAGTGTTTCCTAAAATAGACGCTTAGACGCCCTAAATGCTTCAGAAAGGAGTCTGTCCATTTCTCTAGCTTACTTTTCGTTGCATTAATAACCGACTTTTACCCAAGGCACTACAAAAATACTCCGAGTTACAGAAACACGCTGTGCTTCAGAACAGATACACTGGGTCGAGGAGCATACTGGGCCGGTATTTTGTAGCGATGCCTTTAAAGTAATAATGCCTTTTCGCGCTTATCGCGCTTTGTCAGTGGTCAGAGCGACGGTCCGCTCGCGTTATCAAGGGGATCAGCCGGCCGTGAGCTTTGGCATCATAGTCATAAGGCATCGCTACAAAATCGCGGCCCTGGGTGCTATAACGTAAAATTGTTCCAAACTGTTTTGATTCCAAACTCCTGACGTCAAATTTACGTAACCACCGACACAAGCATCGGGCGGTGACCCGCAGCGTTGTCTGGACAACCCAATCAAACACTCTCCTCGTTTATAGGAGGTCACCTTTCTCGCTTTCAAAACCAATAACATTGTCTACACTCAGCGGTTTTTCTTATCTAATTGGCTGGCAAGAGGCGAGGAGCACGCTCTATTGGAGAGGGTTTCGATGGGACCGAGCCAGCACAGTGAAAATAGATAACCGCATGAAGAGAGTGGTGCCGGCTTCTCCGATTGGTCCACTTCGCCTTACTTAGCTTGCGGTGGCTGGTCGAAAATCGCGGCGGCGTGCAACGGAAGGATAAGAATGCCGCAAAAACGGATCCTAAGCAAGGAAGAGTTCGCAGAGCGATGTCGTATGTATGCCGAAAGGGCTCGATAACGTTTTACTGCCACGCAAAAAGGTTTATCATGCGCAAATAAATACATGCTCACGGGCAGGTGCGAGTAGCGAGGTAGCGAGGGCCTGAGCGATTGGCGGGCAGCTATCGTCTATTGCTTTCGGAACAGGGCAGTCTATGGCTATTCAGAAAATTTTTCAGTTTTGTTCGGCATATTAATGCTTTTTTTTTGCGTACCCGTCACTTTGACGTGGTGAGTTTTCGCGGTTTTGTGAGGTCGCGTGACAGACAGGCGAAGTGGGCGTAGCCAGAAAACATTGGACCAATATCAGAGGACTAATGATGAAAAGGCGTCGAATCAGGAATGATTATTTTTCTTTCGTGCGGTGTAATCATGCATAATCAATGTGTACACGTTAAATCAGATGGGGAGCTATCGGGGATTTCGTGACGTCCCGTGACAGACAGGCGAAGTTGAGAGTGGCTCGAAAATGTTTTGACCGATCGTGGAGGCTGATTGCAGAAATTCTAATCGAAACAGTTTGGAATCATTTTACGTTATAGCGTCTCTGCTTTTCCGCCCCTCTTGCGATGTCGAAGAAATTCCTATCTTTTGACTGTTGTGCACAAATGGAGATAACCGTCTATGCTTAGCGACACCCTCTACAGAAACGTACGTATCACTACAGTAGCAGAGGGGATGGAAAACACAACGCACTGTATGCTACCGAATATAATCTTCTTCTTGAAAGACGATAAGTGCGTGGATTGTGATCGTGCCCTGATAGGCCCTGACTGCCAGAGCTTTAGTTCCCTGTTGTGTTTCTCAGCGCTGATTCCGAGTTACGCTCTCCGCTTATTAAGTTAAGGTGCAAGCTTGAATGCCGCATATATTGGATAAGAGTTGTGTGGGATTCTCGGTATGAGATAACGTGCTGGTTTATACCAAATAACTACACCGTGATTCCGGTGCTGCGTGGTGCTCGTAGTGGCAATAGTGACACTTCTTGCATGCTTGTGACTTTTGTTAGAGTGTGCAGTGTCTGTCGTTATTTTCATATTGCTTTTCCTTAATTTTTGTTCTTCCTTTCTGAGTAGTGTGCTTGAAAATTTACTGTAGCCAGCACGAAAGAGACCTACCTTCCAACTTTGCTGAACTTTGAAAATGTTTACCTAAATGGTGCTTCGCACTCATTACCAGTGACTCCTTGCTAATTTGTTGCGTCCCCTCGTTTATCTCTTGTTAATTTCGGAATTCACTACCTCGATGAGGGGCCGTGTAAACTGCAAATTATATATATATATATATATATATATATATATATATATATATATATATATATATATATGGACCACCAGGCAATGTAGCACGATTACATTCTCAATGTCTCGTGCACTTGTTGTTGTTGTTGTTTATAGTGGGTGTATAGTTAACTAGAATATTCTAGTTCACTATAAGTGGGTGGTTCTGGTGACGATGATGATGATTAACAATCACTACGTGCATAACAGCACATCACGCGTCACACGTTTATGCACCGCGGGGTGTGCGAAAAAAGCTTAATGTTCCCGCAGCCTGGACACGCAGCCTTGCATTCAGAGGGACGAATTGACAAAGCTTTTTGCTCGTAAGTGCTATCAGCCAGCCGCCTTCGCTGATAATATGTCCAGCATCATGAGTGGCTAGAATTTGCTCTTACGAACAATTCTAGCGTAGGAGATTTTTGTGACTGAGGTTTCCAGCGTGTACTAGTATTCAGTATTTTAGCAGATCCTGTAGTACGTAAACTTCCGTCACCGGCTTTACCTGGAACATCTGGGTTGAGTGCCCGCGGAAAGAATGCGACAGCACCGCGGCGAGAAGTTTGCATTTTTGGTCGCGGCGAAGTAGTCGCCATACAGTCATCATGAGTTGGGGGCGCAAATATGACACGAAGTAGCGGCTCTGTTAGAACGTTTCCCGGGCACAACATTCTCGAACTCCGAAGCTCCCTGAGGCCCTCAGCGCACCGCGTTATAGGCAGCAATGAAGAACGGACACGCAAACAAAACTCAGTTCCTCACAAATGACAGGAGCACGGAACACCGATTGGGTGTAGAGCGCTCCCGGCCATTTTTTTTTTTTTCGTACTACATGCACCCTTTTTAATTTTTTTTTTATTTCGCAAGTATTTGAACTAATGCTATAAATCATTATTTCATGTGTCCTATTATTACGTATTCTAAAATATGCATTCGACCTGTTTTTCCTCGTATACCTTTCGCACAGCTAGGAGCACGAGGTACTATACCGCTGTTCATCCAACGTCCGGTTCGATAGCCGCCGCCCCGGCATGGTTCGTCCGGAAAAGCAATAATCACCGGGCCATTGCCCGCGGCGAGTCGCCGAATGACGCCATAAAGGCTCAATGGGGCGTCGCGTGGCCGCCTCGTCGCGTCTTGGGTGCTTCTCGCCTTAGCCGATGATCGAATTATTGTCTTTCGCCATGCGTCCGGCAGCTCCGCTGCCGCCAGGCATGGCGGCCGAGACATACCGTGCAAACGTAGTTCTCACGTGGCAATTTAATAGCGCGTAAGGCCCACAAACACTGGTTATCCTCGGCTTCAAGAGAAGTTCCATACATTGTCTGCGATTGCGTGCTTGCACATTCTTAAAGCCACGCGAGGACATCCCTCGTTGCCCCTATGTTTAGATGACATGTTCTTTCTGCGCTCTTTTCAAAACCTGAAACCAAATTTAAATGACAGCCACTGAAGCCGTCATTGAACGCACGATCACAATCTTAGCAGCCGAACCGCATGGTGAATACAACCGTTCTTCTTCTTTTTTTTTTTTTCGAACCTTCCTGTCCGCTCATAATGGTGGACAGAAATAAATGGGCATAAATTTAACTTGCGCTTGAGCGTTCCGGCAGTAATCTGCCACTTTTCAAATGCAGCAAAATTTTCTTAAACCTAGCTGGAGAGTGAACACCGTGCGTCATAGCTTTTGGTATGCTTAGCAGGTCGAGCCGAGGATAAACAAACATATGGATATAGGTAAAGTGAGCTAGGAGACAGACCATAGTAGACGCCTTCTGAATTATTTTGGGCCCGGGGCTTCACCATAGGACGAATTTTAACTAATCGAAGTTCTTTAACGTGCACTTAAATGTAACGGCACGGGTGCTTTGGCATTCGACCCTCATCTGAATGCAACCGTCGCAGCCGACAATTGAATCCGCCACCTCGCGGCGATTTCATTTTATTTTGTGCCTTTTTAATTGCAAGTGCCTTTTAATTGCATTTGGCTGCAAACTGCTAAATATCCAATACGTTTCTCTTCACCTGTCGTCATCTTTCACTCATTTAACAATTTACGTTGGGAGAACGTAGCGACAAAGTGTATCTTCTGCCAACATTTCCAAATCATAATAAATAAATTAATAAATAATAGTCACTAAATCATCCCGGGTGTTAGGTAGATTTCAATGGCCAATTATTTCCACAGACAATATTTCGGTGGGAGCTGCCAGTTGCCTTCCGCGGAAGAGCTGTAATGTTTTAAGTAAACTGCAGGGCACACCACAACTTCGCTTAAGCTTCGCCAGTCATACTGTCGGAAAAGAAATAAAGAGAAGTCATAAGGAAGAGGACAGCGAGCCATATGCGCCCCAGTTCTCCGGCAGTGATATGTTTACGTGTTGACATAAAATCAATGTTTCAACGCCTGCCAGCCTGCTGGCCCTATTTGTGGAAGGTTCGGAGAAACCAACACGACGTGTCGCTTGGCTGTCATATACAAGCTGGCAGAATGGGCAGTACCATGACTCTTTTCTGCAATGTACCTACTTCGCAATGAACTTTGGTACGTCGTCAACCAGTTGCGGGAAAAAAACAGCTTTACACGTTTTTCCTATCCAGCGGTGCACTTCTGATTGTAGTGCACGAGCGCTGCGCTGCACAGCAAAAATAAGAGACATGCCTACTTTAACAACAGCTTCTGGGTTCTCGACATCACGCTAAAGAATCTCGGGCCGGATTCACAAAAACGTTCTTACGCTAAAACTGTTCGTAGCAGCAGGTGTCAGCCAATCGTGGTGTTGGACAGATCATCAGCGAAGGCCAATGGCAAGCAGCACTTACGAACGAAAAGCTTTGTAAATTCGGCCCCTTTGTTGCATGTCCAGGCATTAGCCATGGCCGTCAAAATCCACCAAAGAAGCTCAAATATAGCTTTATTTCAACCACTGAACAACACTCGAGTGCTGTAGAAATTGTGGATGTTCCTTTGTTCTACATTTGTACTGATGTGAACAAAAAAAAAAAAAATACCATTGCGAGCACGTGCCGAACATGTGCCGAATTGTATGACAACTCGGGCCGTAGCGGTTGTGCTCGTCTGTTGTCGGGACCTCCGCAGTGCGCATTTTCGTCCTAAACTACTCGTTAACATGATTGATCGTTTTTTTTTTCTTTTTTTTTCTTTCTTTTCTTTTTTTGTCAGATGATTCTCGCTTTCTGAGCTAGCTGCGCCCAAATATGGCTCAGTCATGGCCCACAGCGGCGGCCGCGTTATGTCAGCGGATGCGTCACGTCAGCCCGTGTTCTCCGAGGTCGCCAATATCTCCTCGCGTAGCTCATAAAGCGATAGCGTGATGCTTCGAACAAAACGAACGCTTATGTATACCATGAGTAATACAGGACTAACATGCGCGGCGTTAAGTATCGCGATGATGCGTTACGGCCACGTGCTTCCAGGGGTCCGTTTATTTTGCTCCCGACAGCGCAATGTCATTTACTAAGAAAACTTGTGTCGCCTCAATGTATGTAATGCACAGTCAAAATTTCCCCAGGAACCGCGACATCTATCTATCACAAAACTGACACAGAATTCGCAAATGCGTTTTTTTTTTTTTCGTTCGTAATTGGTGTTTGCCATCGGCTGCCTTCGCTAATGATATGTCCAACATCGCGATTGGCTGGCATCCGCTCTTACGGACAGCTTTAGCGTAAGAACGTTTGTGTGTGTGTGCACACGGGGACCCTGGTACTTTAGGTAACGGGGCTACCAGCATTAAAATTACATCTCCACTAAGCATGCTCTTCTGTAGGAGGTATTGTGGGAGAAAAGTCACAAATACCACAGTAAGAGCCGCTTTCATAAAACAGTAGTGTCGTGTATGTACCACGTAATATTTTTCGGCAGCCGTGAAGCCTAGAGGCCTCAAATTACATGCATTATGTAGAAAAGCAAGGTTCATGAAGTTGACTCTGGCGGCAAGCGCGACACTCTTGTTGTAACGTTATGGCGATCACCACGACATTACAGTAGCACCGCTACCATCTCAGCCACATGTCAGCTTTGCTCTATGATGACCTGCGCCGCGCATGCACGAATTAAGTGGCGTGGCTTAGAGCGCACAGCTGGCAGGTGGCTAGGACGATAACACGACTCTGCTACGCTGAAACTGTTGCCTATATAAAGGGCTTTAAAGCACGCCATATAGATTTACGCTGCCTTAGGGCGTGCATACCTGTCAAAAACCACGGGGGTTAGAAATGGTGGAGAATGTATGTGCACAGACGAGCGTGCGCCTTTCTTTATGGCCGTAATCTGATGGCTAAAACGGTGCCCTTTTTCTTTCCCGCGCCGCAGAGTGCAACTGCAGCGAGGAAGGCATGGTGGCGTGCACGCGGTCGGCGCTGCAGGACGTGGCGTGCAGCTGCTTCCCGAGCTACGCGGGCCGCTGGTGCGAGTCGTGCGCCAGCGGCTTCTTCCGGGTGGGCAAGCGGTGCGCCGCCTGCCCCTGCAGCAACGCCACATCGACGGGCGAGTGCGAGGCGGGCACCGGAAGCGAGAGCGTCTCCTGCCGCTCCTGCCTGCCAGGCCACCGGGGACCCCTGTGCTCGGCCTGCGCGGCGGGCTACCACTGGAAGGGCGAGCGCTGCGAGCCCATCAGCTGCCTCAGCTTCGCCATGTGCGCCCGCGAGCCGGACAATCCGGGCTGCCGGGACTGCCACCTCGTCCAGAACAGCCTGCCACCGGTCGCTCAAAAAAGCTCGGGTACGTGCGCGACGTACACTTCGAACTCTCTTACTTGCGGTAATGTGTACGGTAGCGTACACTACCGCAATACGAGTGGCGTAGAGCAGAGGTAGAACACCGAGCCTCGAATGCGAAGGTCGTAGGTTCGAATCTTCCTCCAGTCCACTACATTTTCAGGCTTGCAGCCTGACACCGGCCAAAAAAATTGCCGAGAGCCGGTGGGGCTATACTAGTCCAGGTGCAACCAAATTAGGAAGGCCCACTAAGCTTCAACAAAGGCACTCCCTCACCAGAACGGGAATTGGCCTCCCTGGTGCAGTATTCGGCCACTACCTCCCTCGTGACCCCTGCAATTAGCCCATGGCCCTCAGTTTCCAGCGGCTGCGGAGCACCTGACCAAGGCGGTGGTCAGACCTGCGAAGCGGCACAGAGTGCTAAGAAAAAAAAATGGAGCTGGGCAGGCCATGTAATGCGTAGGATGGATAACCGGTGGATCTTTAAAGTTACAGAATGGGTGCCAAGAGAAGGGAAGCGCAGACGAGGACGGCAGAAAAGTAGGTGGGATGAAGTTGGGAAATTTGCAGGCGCAAGTTGGATTCAGCTAGACTGCGGTAATTAGAGATCGCAGGGAGAGGTCTTCGTCCTGCAGTGGACATAAATATAGGCTTATGGTTATGATGATGATACGGTAGTTGCGACGCGTTGTGAAGGAGCGACCCCATAGAAAACTTAACGCAGATCCCACGCACTGTGGGAGTCGCTGAAGGCTTTGATGAGCCAGCCAGACAAAACGGGTCCATCACAATAAGGAACGCGCAGCGGAGTTCGGAGACAAGCGCGTAACGGTCATCAGCCACCGTGGCGTGCCTTGCAGAGCAAAGGTAAGTTTTATTCAGGGACGATATTTTCAGGCGATCACTTTCGGTCATGCACTATCAGCTCCGCAAGATTTCCTCGTGACTCGGCACCGCAGCCGAAACCATTCCTGGCACAGTGCAAAGAAGCGAGCTTGGCACGCCACCGGAAAGGCTGTCAGCCGTACACGCCGGCGCGTCTGGCGCGACACTTTGCGAAAGTGATCGTATTCCAGATAGCGACAGCTTCTAATCGGCAAGAGACGCCGAATCGCGGAGAGACAGGCAAATAAAGAAAAGCTTCACTTTAAAAGCGTTTCTCAACATTAGCTTCCCCGCAACAAAAATACTTTTGTGGTGAAGCCCGCTTTGACTATTCATGTCCTTGTACTGGTTATACTAGAAGTATTTTGAAGCGCGAATGTCGCCGTATTAACTGTAAGTCATTGTAAGTAGGTAAGAACTAAAGAGACCAAGGTGCATGAGCCATATTTAAACCTAAGCACTGCCGGCTCTAAGACGAATTGCATCGCCAGCATATCGGATGCTTGGATACGCAGAAAATCTAACGCCTCACGAGCAAGCGTCCGGTGTGCGCCCCGCATGTAGAAAGCTGATGATGGCGGCAGTAGCATCCTCACAATATGAGGAACGGTATGCGGCGGCATAGTGAGCGAAAGCACACACGAAGGTGCTTAACGCCATCGCCTGTAACACTTTCGCTTCTATGGTTCGCAGGAAATACCATCTTAGCTAAAAGCGGCAGGCCATTTGCGGGCAATTTCGTATTTGTAGACCAACAGTGCACCTTGACGGTACATTCAGTGTGCTTCTTCTGTATTAATAACCCGAAATGACGGCGTTTGTCCGCTTTCGATTCGGCGCATCTCCTGCATACCGCGATTAATGTGTGATTGCTACCCTCCCACCGGAGTAGCACCCCTCCTATAGCTACCGAAGCTACGAGGCGCAACGAGGCTGCGCCGTCGGTGTCCTGCCGCACATGAGTATATCACCAAAGCTCTTCGTATAAGGGCATCGCTATAATCTCCACAGTGAGTGGGGCAGCACAGCTCGAAAACATTTTACAACGCTGCCTACTGCGCACTAGATCTGATTAAGGCCTGCTGCTTTCTCATTTAAGTGTAGTTACCGAAGAAAAAAACAACTCCTTTTTTGTTCTCTAATTAGTCTGTAATCGGCACAGAAGTTTCACAAAACTTCAAGTATATTTCATTCCGTGTTCTGCAAGTGGAAATCAATTATTGCCACAGTTCTGTAACTTTATGATCTGTGTGAGACGAAAAGGCCAATATGCAAGCACACGGCACCATTCTCGCCACCCGCGCTTCACGATAAATTCGCCGCCGTTCCATGCTCTTTCGTTTTTCTCTCGTGGCAAACAGTGAGCGGGCAACTGAGTTCGTGTTCACAAATGCAGCTCCAATTATAACTTCAAGCGTAGTCCGGCGCGTCAACATGGAATCGAGACGCCACTATACGAGAGGGTTCTCTCGTACTGATGTGTTTTCATGGCCATATTCAGATCTTCAGATTATAAGGGTTTGTATTTACAGAACTCCGCTTACGTAAGAGCGTTTCTTTGTTGACCGGTGTTGGCACACCCACCACTCATGACAGCAATCAGCGGGTTAACCATTGTCACTTGCGTAAGAGAGAGAGAGGGAGAAGTCCTAAGGGAATGGCAGGAAGGTTAACTAGGCTGAGCCCGGTAGGCAACCCTGCACTGGGGAAGGGGAAAAGGGTATTGAAAGAGTACAAGGAAGAGAAAAGTTCACACGCTGCACATTTACACAGTCAAGCGTTCATCCCTGAGTTAGTCACAGGCAGTCATACAGGCCGGTGCACCTCAAAAAACGCAGCAGCGCCTTTGTAGCCCTGCACCACAGGAGCGCAGACTCCGCTCGTCTGGAAGGGACACATTCTGAAACGCCGGTTCCTACTTCACAGTGTGTTCGCCAGATGGCGCTACAAATGAAGCAAAAATCTGCAGCGGAGAGGCGGGCCCAACAAACCGAAGGAGCAAAGGCGCGGGTGAGCTAAGCCTAAAAAACATAATAAACTCGGGTTTCTCTCGCGGCGCCTGCTTGCCTATCCGTTTTGTCGCCTGCTCCGCGCATCAGGCACGCATCAAGTGCTAAGATGCTTCGCTTGCTTCTTTGTTTCTCGCGGTGCTTTTCGTGTCGCCCGGTTCTCTTGCGAGTAGAATCGCCACATTCTCAATAAACATAATAAATTGGGAATTCCTGCCAGTGTTTCCTGCTTATTATTTCACAAGAGAAGCTCTGAATATGTGTCTGCATAACTGGGGGAATCATCTCGAGGGCAAGGCTGAGAATTTACAGGGTAGCCAGCCGGTATTTACACTGGCTAACCTCCTTGTCTTTCTTTCCCTTTCTTTCTCTCTCTCTCTGCATTACGGCATGTCTCTGGACAAGGAAAGGTACCTGCACTGTGTGTAGTTGTATACAAATTTAAATTGAGCTCCTCTCGTCCTTCCGCATTGGCGTCTTCTGGTTCCTCCTGGCATCCAGCATCATTGAGCTACGCCAGGCTTCCCTAAACAAATTGAAGGAACGGCTCCGCTTCGAAGTCGAGGCACTTTCTTTACATCTAGTAGGACATCGCCTTTGTCTTTGCTGAAGTAACTATCAAAAATAAGCTAATTCTCGAAGTGTCGCGCACATATTTTATCCATTGCTTTAAGCGCTCGCTTATTTCAGGAATTTTTTGACGCCACTGGTGCAGTCGTTGAAGATCAGATGGCGAAGCCAAGAGCGAAAACTTTTCGCGTCCTTTGCCATAACCAGATTTACAGCCGGGAAGAAAACACTGTCCTGTGGCTCAGTCTCTTCACGCACAAGTATCAAGATACCTTGTTCCGTCAGGCATGAATAAACATACTGCAGACATGGTAAACAAAGCGAGGAAGACGAAAATTTCGCACCTTCGCTTCCGCGCAGACGTAGAGGAGTGAAAAACAAGTACTTCTGTTGTGTCTTTTTGTACAGCATCATTTATCGTCTGTTTCCTCTAAAGACATCTAAAAATGTTTCGTATGCGTGCATAAAAGCGCTACCGCGTGTTTATTTGCGCTTTTATTATTTGTGCGCATATATATTTTTTTTCTGTTTGATTGCTGTCAAATTGAGATGGCCGAGGGTCCACGTTTGTAGCAGACGACACGCTCTACAGGTGCCGCGCTGCCGGTTCTGCGCCGCCGTCGCCGCCGGTCTCCGCCACTCAGCGCATGCGCACATGGAAGCAAGCTGTTGAGTGTTTTCCACGCGTCTCGACAGATGGCGCTACGCGATGTATAATTTAGCGTTACACGGTTTGTCCCGAGCGAATGCGTTGCGCGGCGGCGGAGTCGGCGCTCCTGTTTATCTCACTCCGTGCCCTGCACATAGCAGACGCACGAGGTCACGGGTAACATTTTCTCCTCGGCACTTAGACTTGCGTAAGGGAATCGTTAGGTAATCACGGGCTCAGATTTTGTCGGCTCCTGCTAAGTTATGCTAACATGATGATACCGTTCAGGTTAACAATTACAAACTTCTCACTTACAGCAGTATATAACGCCGATAATAAAGCGAGTACTGTTTATTTATCCAAGTACCGTGCGAATACACTGCGAACGCCATCGACAACGCGCGCATGAGTACACCCAAGCAGTCGTGTGCGTTTCTCATTGGCAGCAACGGAGTGCAGCTTCCACAGTGGCTATGGGAGTTTAGTCGCTCTATTTATCTCATTACAATTCACTGAAGAAAAAAATTATAACGGTATGCCTCACGGAAAGTATTCTTTTCGCTCAAACAAAGGAAGAAACCAGTTTAAGCGGCATCGTGGTAAGTTCAGCTGTTTCTTATTTACTATGTTCTCACGGCAAATGCGATTTGTCCCTCAAAACCGCATACCGCTCTTGCGCGTTAACACTTCTTACCAGGGCGCAGGCATTTCGCATGCCTGTTGGTGTCTGTATAAGGGGGAAATGCACACGAAATCCTTTGAACAGCTTTAGAGGCCGAATGTCTGGCAAAAGGGCCCACACAATGTTGTCGCCTATCGAATTTCTCTTTCTCGTGCTACGAGTGCTCTTGGGCTTACTAATAGGCCGCTGCTGGTGCAAACATTCTTCGCGATACACTCCGCCTACCGTCTTGGGCGCACGTTGTAATGCAAAGTCCTCGCGGACAATTAGGACTGCCGCTGTAGTTGGATCCCATTTCGATGTTAAGACGCATCGCTTTCTGAGTGTCATCATTGACCGCAACCTCTCGTGGAGCCCTCACTGCGTCTATCGGCAGAAGAGAAATGCCATTTCTCAGCTCTTCAAATTTCTCTGCGGGGAAACCTGGGGTGCACCAGTTCATTCTATGCTGCAGCTGTACAGGGTACTGTTCCTGGGACTCCCGTGTTACAGTCTGCCAGTTTTGTCAGATACATGCAAGACCAAGATTCGCGTTCTGTAAAGCATACAAGGTCAAGCCCTACGAACGTGTTTGGGGCTGCCTCAGTAAACCTTAACACCAGCAACAACTGCCATGGCTGCATCAACATTCCTAGCTATACCACTGTTCATCACTTGTTCTTCTTGCCTATCGAACTTCTTGCTTCCATCTTCTTGTGAACTATGTCATTTGCGATGTGATGCTCTTGTTCTTTGGTGAAATGTCGTAACACACTCTGGGGGATCGGTCATGAATCGGGCGGTGAAAAGACTGTGTGCAGTGTCGTCCTCTTCTTTCTTTTCCTCATTTATTTTCTTCAACAGCTGATCATGTGTACCCTTCAGGAGACAATTGCTAGTCCAAGCTTCAAACTATTTTGTATGGAATTTATAAGCTTTCGTCCAATATCAACAATAATAATCAGGATAGCCCTATGGCGGTCTCTGTAGTGAACCTGCAAGAACAAAAACAAGTCGCCTGCTCGCATTCGCAAGGTCTGATCGTGAGGTACGTGTGGACAGACTGTCTAGACGCTCCCCACTCTGAGGACAAAAGATAAATACCGCACATGTTGAGGTCTACACTGAGGTTAAAGCAGGCATACACGTTGTCTACACGTTGCAGTGATGTAGTCATGTCTGCTGACATCAACATTACCGAATCACTAGAGTTTGCAGACGTTGTCTAGAAAATAACGTTTGGCTGCGCATTGCGGTGCTGCGGCGAACGTTGGCTCACACTGTATAGCGCGCACTAGTATCTGCCACCAGCGGCATACCAATAGGTACACCCAAGAGCTCCGAGGCCATATTGCTTAGTGCTTTCCGCGTTTATAGAGAGCGCTCTCCGGTTAGAGTCGCCGAGTAAGGCAGCAGTTTAAATAAAGAGGCGAATAGCAACAAAACTATGAGAAAATGGCCATTGTTTCTGGGCCTCGACCGCCACGTGCGCGGCACCGCGTCGCCCGCACCGCCGAGTCCCCATCGCAGGCGAGCGCTTATCATGCAAATACGAGGCCAGGATGAGCCGCACCCGATGGTGGGGAGCATCGATTACACTTACGCCGCTTCTCATGCAAATTCACGGGCAAACGACTTCTCCCTCGCCACGGCTCGTTTTTCTTGCTTCCCAGCTGACGTGAGCGCGCGCGGTCCGAGGAAATTGCCCCACTGTGCGACCTGATGACGGGAGAGGTGGCGGCGACCCGTATAGGCACCGCGGAATGAAAGGGCCCGCCGCGCGGGCGCTGCTATAACCGCATAGCTAGACGCCGCGCAGGCCACCAGCTCGTGCGAAAAACACGGATGGCGTGCCCTGTTGCGCGATAGAGGCGCTTTGCGGTTTGTTCGGTCCGTATCTCGTGCGCGTCCCTGCGGTGCCGAGTGCCGCAGATGCTTCGTCGGCTAAAGATCTCTTTAACCGTAAACGTGAGACAAAGAACGTCATTGCGTTACTCATGGAGAGGTATATATAGAGATAGAGATGGGGGAAGGAGGAAGGGGGGGGGGCGAGAGGTGATGTAGGCTTTACTCAAACGTGTTAATCTATAGCCACAAGCCCGACAGGCGACGCTCGTGCCAATTAGTGAACATTCAAATAAGTGGGTAAATGTCGAGACGTTCAAAAACTAGCATTGCTATTTGAACTTAAACATAAACAAAGAGTTCACCCATGTAACTGCTGCATGTTTTCTTTTCCTTATTTTTCCCCCCCGCGAGAATTACATTTCAGGTTGGAACGACACAGCAGGCGTTTTGAGTTTGTCGGAGTGTGCGCGCCCGCTTCGAGACATCTTTCCACCGCATCATGAGGATGGTTCTTGAAAAGTGGCGAGAAATATGGAGTCAAATGAAGACGAGCTCTCGGCACCTCATTTTCCATGCTGTAGAAGGAATGCGCGGTACTAATCACAGGCGAATTCGCCGGTGACAGCGGCCAGCCACGAGCCACGCCGCGTCGCTGCCGCCGACAGCAAGCCGGTGGGAATGCGGGGCACGTTCTGCGAGCGTTGCTTCCCGCTGCTGCAGAAGCGGCCATGTTTGCTCAAGAGAGTGCCGCTCGCGCTCTCCCTTTTCCCGCGTGGCGTGCTCGGCAATTTTAGGCAGCCCCCGCAGATCCGAAAGCTTTTGGCTGCGGCGAACGCAGCGCAATTGAGAGAAGCGCCACATAGTGTCCGAGCCATAGATGCGGCTCTTTTGTGCGGGAAATTGCAACTACGTGAGCCAGTGCCATCTTTCTGAGCTTGTTTTCAAGTCCGTGTACTCCTGTCTGTATAGCGAGAAAGTGGAAAAACGAATCCCGCTCGTGAATGACCCGGTCCAGCTTTCCCGTCTCCATCAAGCTTGAGAGTGTCAAAACAACTGCCTTGCTCTCCACACAAACGCGTTTTTTTTAATGATACTTCTGTACTACAAATAACCTTGTTGTACACTTTTACCATAAGCTGCGCAGGTTTTCGCTTTGTGTCGGAGAGCTTAGTTTGTGTCTCAGCTTTTTTTTTTTTTTTTTTTTTTTTTGTAGAGAAAGTAATTTAGGTCAGATTCTCATACAGTCGCCCGGCCGCATTTCGATGGGGGCGAAATGCGAAAACACCCGTGTACTTAGATTTAGGTGCACGTTAAAGAACCCCAGGTGGTCCAAATTTTCCGGAGTCCCCCACTATACGGCGTGCCTGATAATCAGATCGTGGTTTTGGCACGTAACACACCATAATTTAATTTTTACAGTCGAAGCCGATTGTAACGAACTCTTGGATGCACAAGAAATTGCTGGATTTCATAAGTACTTCGATATATTTGAACCGACATATAAACAACATCTGTGCATCGGGAGTTAGTTATAATGGGATTCATCGTAAAAAGAAAAGCTAACAATAAGTGGACGAACAAGGGATGTCTCTGGAGTCAACGTTTCGACAACGGGACTTTGTCAGGATCCCGACGATGACCTAAAGTCTCCATCTTGTCGTGTACCCCTGCCCTGTATGAAAAACTAGCAATGGTGACATAGGCAAGAGGAACCATCGAACGCAAGCGTATTATTTATTACGGTGTTGCGATCACAGTATGACGTAAATCTGATTACAAAGCGAAGCTTACTTTGCGGAGCGGGGCGAGTTCTGATGCTATGATGCTCGGACTGGCAAGAGAGAGAATGTCTGTGGTGTAGAAATTAAGGACTTCGGTGAGGAGGCTGTGAGAAGGGTGAGGTGGAGAACATAGGGCATGTGTGTAGGGCGCGGCGCCGGCTTAAGTCAGTCATGATGTCATCCCTGCCGCGGCGGATGCATACCTGCATGCATGCGCTCGGTCGTGAGGTAAGGGACGCTCCTCAGTCAGGGGCCAGCAGTCTTGGTTGACGCGTTGTGTAACCCTACCAAGATCGTTACAGATGGAGCGGCTCATCGATCAGACAAGAGTGACGCAGCACGTGAAGCTGCTTTAGCCTATAAAGAGGAAAAGCTAGAAACTTCACTTACTTCCACAAGAATCTTCCATGGTTCCTGCAGAATTTATTCTCGTGGTCTGGCACCAGCTATGCTCTCCCATTCTTAACGTCGAATGATGGCGCCACGTTTTTCTATAACCTGAAACTTTTTTTTTTGAAGGCTACTTTTCTTTTACGCAGTGATCCTGCCACTGAATGGCATAAAATATGCGCACACTTCTCTACAACCTACGGATGACTTTCTTTAATCTACAGAGTGATGAGATTCCGCCAGTGATCGTCCTCTGCACATCACTCCATGTGAAGATGATCGCGTGAATGAACTGCATGCGCTCGAAAAAAGGATGAGACCGATCTCTTTGTTGGTAGTGGCTGAGCAAGGTTTCTTCTGTCGCGCTCAAATAGCCATGCTAATGACCAAACGCTGCTGGAAAAGACGCAAGCAGGCTCGTTTTAGTAGTAACAGAAAGTGCTCAGAGCTTGATATAATATTCGATGCCCCGTTCGATATAAACAACGCAGTCTACGTCGATAGGTACAGGCCATAGCTCGCTATAAGCGCTCACGTTATGACCTGGTATCACTTTAATTAAATCTTCCCTTCTATGACGTATATTTCTACTTGTATTCTCGTGGCATGTTATTCATCGTGTTTCGGACGGCCACCTGTCGCCTTGCTTGTCACTCAGCTCTCGCTTGCTTTGTAAATAAAGTTTATGTATCTCTCTTTCACCCAGGCGAGGGGCCTTGGAAGATTCCGCATTTGAACATGCTTACGACACGGCTTTTGGCCGACTGACACCTCTTTTCTGAAGGGCTCTGGGTATGTTAGGCCGCATGCGAATCAGGCATCATCCGGTCTTCCCGAATCCCCGGTTCACTCCGTCTCATTCAGACCTAACAAAAGGAGGACCGGAAACGGAGAGCAGGCTGTCCGCTTCGATAAGACGGTCCGGACCTGGCACCAGCGAAAACGGGTGTCTCAAATCTTAGCCCCGAATGCTTCTAACATCACTGTAATTTCCAGCCGGGTTCCGTCGAATGTCGGCCGAGCAAAGTTGTTTCCTTTTTTCTTGTGGGCACACGCAGTTGTTCGTTGCACAGGCCCTTTCCACGGCAGCTCCGCAGTGCGATATTTGAAGCATCACAAAAGCGCTTCCGTCATATTTCCCGTTGCTGCTACCACGCTTCTCCGTTTCTTTGGCTATTTGCCAACGTTATGTGGGTAGCTCCTGGTTCCAATAATCAGCTAGAAACCGACTGTAGCTATATCGATTGTAGGCGCTAGTTCATTGTGCAGCCCGATTGCGATTTCAGCAATTGAAGATCTTCCCGCTAGTCCGTGAAATTACCCACGCGCTGTTCTAAAACGTAAAGTCGAATGCTGCTCGCAGCCCAGCCGGTTCAGTGGCAGTTGAAGAGGTAGTGTGGCTGTTTCGCTTGGACTGGGGTCTGTGTTGATGTAATCAACGTTTCAGTATAGTAGAGGGCTCTGGGCGTATAGATGTGGCAACAGGCAGTGCAGTTCTGGATGCGCTCAAGAGCAAAATATGCAGCAGCTGGACCAGACACGTTAACTTTGTTCTTAATTACGGGTACCTTCGTAGTCATTATACTGGGAGAGAAGTTTAAAAGCAGCAGGGACAGAAAGGAAAATTTTCGATAGTGTGGTGGCGGCAGGTCTCGCACCGGCGCAACCCAACTAACCGCGAGCCATGAATTGAGGCACATGCTATAAAAGCTCTAGCCTGCACGCTTTGCAGAAGTATCAACGTTAATAACAGGAAGCAGCAGTATATATTATAGTGACCAGACGCGAGTGTATGAGTCTATTGTGATCGAAAGAATGTAATGGAGCTGGGAAGGTTGTGTAATGCGCTGAAAAGATACCCAGCGGTAAATTATACGGTGAAAGAATTGGCGCCAAGGAAAGGAAAACGCTATTGGGGGCAGCAGAGAATTAGAGGGGATGAGGGGATTAGGATATTTGTGCGTTTATGGTGGTTTCGGTTGACACTGCATAGGGGCAGTTCGAGATCTCTGGAAGGGGCGATTGTCCTGCACTCAGTTTAATTAACCTGATGGGAACGATTAAGCCTTGTCTGTGAGTGAACAACATGCTGATAACTGGCTTATTTACGTTGGAGAACCTCCTGCAGAAGTGAAACACTTAGGTGGTAGTATCTGCTTAAATATCTACGCAAAGCTGGTAAACCTTTTGATTTATTTTTTTCTCACCACCTCTTTTTCTTGTTTTTTATTAGTTTCGCTTTATTTCAACACGAGTATTATAATGGACCGTGGACAAAAAGCCGCTGAGTGCGAGATGGTCTGCGGCCGTGACTAACAGACAATGGATAACTGTAGGTGATATCTCGAGAATCCGTCAACACGTGAACTTTGCTCTTACGTGTTAGACATAACCTGACGGCATTAAAGAAAAGTGCAAGAAAAAAGTACAATGTACAGATCATTCACAACACCAAAGTACAAATGCACCACAAGTCGCCATCATCCGAGTGTTGGATACAACAAAAAATACTGTTACAGCGGCACCGAATACGGATTGCACAATTTGCAAAATTTCGACACTCCTTTCTCACAGATATAGGAAGGCAGTAACGCTGGGTTCGCTTAAGGAAAGCCCTCCATGAAATGTAGAAGCGTTTGGTGAGAGACTCCGTTACTCGAATTTGATGCACCCCTACTGCAGCGCTGGCCAGGTAACTGGTCTGGAGGGCGGCATCTCACGATACCCGTTTCGCACTGCGTTGGATTATATCACAGAAGGCCCTCCGCCGCTTCTCAGCAACAGCTTGGGTCGGGTACGCAGTTTCCTTGTATACTTTAATTTAACGGACGCTATAAATTAATGCCAATATATTGTCGTATAATGTTTATATAGGTGAAGAGCAAATCATAAGGATAGCAACGGGCGGATGCTTTTTCCGATTAAACGTTGAACGACGGCATCTCATCGAAAGGTAACGGACGAATAAATTGGGCAACAGCTCGGCGCACCGCGAGGTCGAAAATTTTTACCATCGCCAACTAACAGCTTCCGCTGCAAAGCACGGGGAAAATTGCAACTCTCGGCGTCTTTCTCCTGCCAAAGGTGCGCGCGAGGCGTTCAGGCTCGGCGCACGTCGAAGTAATCACGCCGCGTCCGGTCAGCCACCGTGGAGGCAGCTCCTATTTGTTCACGCCGGGATCAACGCCTCCGTAATCTCGGCAGAGAAATGGCGGGCGATCGCACTCGGACGTGGTGACTGGTGTACGGTTTCGATTACGCCAGGTTCGATTCGGAAGGAGCGCGGCGCTGCGCGGGTCGTAATTTCCTGTTTGGACCTGCGCTCATGGCTGGGCTTTAGCGAGAAAATTGCGATCAAGGAGGAGGCCGAATTGAAATCGATGCGGGAAGAGAGTGTGAACAGCTGCCGACAGCAGAAGTCGGGGCCGATGATTGATGGCGGCGACGCCGGTGTGTATACAGCGCTAATGCTTTAGGCGATAACGGCGCACGGAATAGTTTCACGCAGCCGAAATATTAACAGATAAGCGCGCCCCAAGTTGTGGGCGGGAAGTTTAAAAGCAAGTATACCACCACCCCGTTTCCTTCCGCCTGCCTCCCACACGTCTGTTTCAGATGCTAGGTATTCCTTTCTCCGAGAATGCGGGCAACGCAGACTTTTTTGTCTTGCCCGGCTCGTTCCTGAGCAACAGCGGCAAATGAGAACTCGTGCATAGTGCACAGAGCAACAACGTGCAATTTACCGCGCGCACCCTCGCGCGCGTGATTAAACGCCACTGCTCCGTATACGGGCCATCAGTAATCCCGTGGTTAGAAGAGTCGTGGGCGAACAGTCCCTTCGGAGAAACACATCCAGCTCTGCTCAAAGAAGCGGCGTACTGATCCCGACTCCCGCGCGCCCACAGCAGGTGGGCCATTGAGCTCGGCGTTGGCGGCCGGAGAAGGGCATCAGGCGGGGGGCAGAGGATCGCAAGAGTGGGGAAGCCCATTCAGGGCCGTGTGTGCCTCGTAGCGGCGGCAGCAGCGGTGGGCGCGCAGTTGATTGTGCCGGCTGTGATCGATCGGGCTTTTTGGCCCTGCCTCAGATGCGGCCCAGAGATTAAAGTGGCGGCGGTATTTATAGCGGGGCCCGGAGGCCCCGCTATCTCCCCCCGCGCGCGCCTCCAAAGGCGGCGCACCCGCCGAGAGAGATGTCCCGAAAGAAACTTGCTCCCCCAGCGATCCCCTTCCTCCTCCCCTGATTTCTCGGGAGGTGGCGGATAAAGACGGCGAGCGCTGAGCCGGGCGATGGGCGAGCGAACAATGAGCAGCAGGGGGCGAGCGCGGACGACGACAGAACGGACGCAACAAACGCCGCGCGCCGGGCGCGTTTTTGCCCCCTCTTATCGCCACCACCGCCGGCTGCGCTTAGGGCAGGATCGGATGCTGCGAGTCAGTCAACGCCATCCCCAAGAACGACCGAAGGCGTGCGTCGCCTTCTAATCGATGCTGCTGCTGCTGCTGCACGTGCTCGCGACTTCCCTTCCTTGGGTGTTGCTCTAATCTGTACAATACGGCACTGCGAGAAAAAAACCCGACAGCAGCTCGATTCCAAGGAGCTCCTTAAACGAAGCGGGCCGGGCGGAGGAGTGCTTTCGCCGTGCCAGGATATCGCACTGTCATGGACAATGCGAGAACGCGAAAACTATAGTCGCGCGCCGAGGGTGGGTGCATTAGCGGAAGCTCCCGTCGCCCTAACTCTGCCGCAGCGTGAACTGTAATTTCGCGCGCACTCGGCACCGGCTCACATTAATATTGAAAGACCCTTACCACATCAAACCAACCTCTTTTTTTATATAAGAAATTATGATGATGATTACGATAGGCAGGAAGTCAACACCAAGGACCACCTTCCCACACGGATTTAGTTCCATCGAAATGGCAACGAAGAGTGTTGATACCGCCTCGGTTTTGGTACTCCAGAGCCCACGAATAAATTGCACACGTAACACAGTAGCTCCAGCGTAAAACTCATTCACCCAAGAACAATTTCATTATCGCCCCGAAACATGGTGTTCGTTTAACTTCATGTATAATAATGCAATAAATTGTTCGAGAAAGGCTACAAATAAGTTCGTTAGTGCGCAGTTGAAACCAGAGGAGAAAAGAAATGGAGAAATCAGGGATGGCAACCGTGAAAGCGTCTTGTTGGCTACCCTATACGTTGGGGGAGGAGAACAAGTGAATAGAAAGATGAGAGAAAGAAGAAGGCAGTGAATGAGTGAGGATGCGCAAACGGCGCCACACAGTCAAAGGCGTTCGCAAGGACTAGTCGGCCTCAAGAAGCACAGAAGTGCCTTCACTGCCTTATGGGCCGACGCGAGTTTGGGACGGCGTTCAAGTAGCGCCTTCACGAACGGCGGTCCATCATCTAGTCACTGCAATGCGTTGGAGAGTCATTGTCTTTGTGATTCAAATTGGGCACAGTGGCACAATAAGTGCTCCATGTTCTCTTCGCAGACGCAGACGTCCCACGCAGCACTTTCGGTAATTCCAATTAGAGTAACGTGTAAGGCTTCGTGAAGGCAACTCCTAACCACAACCGGAGCAGCTGCAGAACCAATCCAGTGTGTTCTAAATTGCACACTGGCAACACTATCGTATTCAAAGACAATTCCATTTTACTTTGTCCGTCCAGAGCGGTTGTGTTTTAAAATATTCATTATCAAATTTCACACTCAAATGCGGGAGTCTCGACAAAAAGACAAACTCCTCATATGGCTTAGCTTATCGAGTGGGACAGAGAAAATCAATCTGTTTATTTATTTATTTATTTATTTATTTATTTATTTATTTATTTATTTATTTATTTATTTATTTATTTATTTATTTATTTATTTTTGCCAGCCGAGAGCAGGAACGCAGCTGTTATGAAGTCCGGGCAGCTTCTATGCTAACGTGCAATACTAAATCAACTAGGTCACATGCGTGATTTGTCTGTGTTGAGACTCCCACCTCTGAATGCAAAATTAGAGTACTGACTGTCCAATCTGATCACTAATATATAAAATCACAACCGCTCTAGAAAAATCAAGCAAGATCGAGTTGGCTTCAGATACGATCGTTTTCAAGTTACTAATATAAACATATGCCATAATCGCTAAGTTCGACAGTTTATTAACAAATATTAGCGTATCAGTAGCGACATATCACTTCTCACGTGTGCTGCGTGCTGGTCTGTGTTGCATTTCTACATACATCCACGTGCGTTTAATCGAGTAGACGAAAGTAGATTGTCTCCTGCCCTTGCCGCCTTAACCCACAGATAATCCTAAACCACACCAGACGGTTAAAAAGAAACTTCTCCGGATGGGCTACATTGGAATGCTTCATCTCTCGTATTTTTTTGGCTAGAAAGCTCGAAACTCTGTACCTTACTAGCATATCGTGTTTAAATGTACTCGAGGTTCCTGAGAACGCCGCGGGTGTCTTACCATTGACTATCATAGTTATTCATAGAATAGGCACCGGTGAATTACAAAGCATTCTAACCTCCGAACGGCTCGGCCGATACGACTCCTTGGTTTATTCAATAGACCGTCGTGTGTTGAGAAGTCGACCACGTCACTCGGTGCAGATTCCACATCGCGTGAGGACATTGCGAGTATCGTGGATTGATCGTATCCCGCAGCGGGGCGGCAGCAATGGCCTCTTGGAAACCGCGGTTCCCAGCACGTTCAACCTGCCGTCACTGCAGTCGTGCATGATGAAAGAAGGACGCCGTACTTGAATGGCAGCAGAAATACTGCCCTGCGATGGCAATTCAGTCGTTCAGGCCTCCGTCACCTTTCTTTGTGTTCCGGAAAAGTTAATTCACACACTCTATAGAAATGTGCCACTGTCACACTGTTCGCTCGTCCAGAGGTGTGCAGTGCGCTGGCCAACACGGCCGGTGGTCCCCGAACACCGCGAATCTGATCACGACACGCGAGTGTGGCACAGCCGCAGGGTCCCGGCACAATGAGTGACCGAACCGTGGTCCTGGCAATGTTTTCCGAGTCAGCTCGCTGTGGCGGTGCTCCTGCTTTTTGTTTGTGCGGCGGCCGCGGCCCGAGAGGCTCGTCGTCGCAAGAAGGCGGTCGGTGTGTCGTATACTGTGTGGCCGGCACATCTTTTTCATCTCCGAGCCAATTAAGTTGGCGATGCCCGCGGGAGCAGCAGGAGCGCTGCTCTCGCTGGCTGTGTCGCTTGGTGGCGCGAATGAATCTGGCCCTGCGGCATAAACACGGGGCCGCGGCGGGACCCGCGCCGAGGCGGCGGCAGCAGCAACAGAAAGCGCGTCATCTGGGCCCGAAACACGCGAGCGCGCCTGCGTGTGAAGCCCCACCGGGCCGCCCCTCGCAGCCATTTGTGCAAATCGTGGCGAGCATTAGGCGCAGCTGCCCCGGGGCCCAGCAGAGGGACCGGGCTCAGGATGCAGCACCCTGTCTCGTTATACGCTGCCTCTCTAGGCGGCCCCTCGGCCACATCTGACAGCGCCATACCCTTTCCCCCCACGCATCATCCCTATAGGCCCAAACTTTCTGCCCTTGCACCTCCAGCATCCTCCTCTGAACCTCCACACGTACACGTACAATCGCTCATACCTGCTTGGATATCACTTCTTTTTGGCGCCGCGCTTGGTGCGTCTCAAAATAAGCCAAAGATTCACTGGTAAAAATAGCATTATACTGAAGTTCCATAAGTCTAAAGCTATCAGTGATTTATTTGCTTGTGCTTTTTTGTGCCTGTCTTTGGTTGTGGGCTACGGCATAGCTAGATAAGCAGTGTCAAATTAACGTGTGAACGGAAAACGCAGCCAGCTCTCACTCGGCTCTAGTTTTACTCTGCTTGTACTCAGCATCGTAACTTAGTAAATAGTACTAAGAATGATGTTGGTTAAGTTTAATCAATACTGTATGGTCTTTGACCGACAGTTCGAGCTAACTTTATTGCAATGTACAGACAGTAAAGATGATTTACTCTGTTTGTAGCTGTAGCTAGCGCCACGTCATTTCGCGACACAATTTTTCTACATCGTTTCGAACAAAATAAGAAAAATATAGGTGGTGGTATCGCATGCCCTGTATTCGTAAACCTATATGATCATATGGGAACCTGCATGAAAACCCATTCGTTCCCATACAAACCCGTATGACCATGTAGGATTATGGTACGGGGTATTTGGGTCATTTAATAGGAATTGATTGATTGATTGATTGATTGATTGATTGATTGATTGATTGATTGATTGATTGTGCTGGAAACGTTAGGAGAGTTTGTCGCCGGCCTTTGCACAGCATGTAATTACTTTGGCCGAGGGGGTGCACTTCGCGTGCGAGCGAGCCAGATGGCACACAGCTTCTGATCTTGTGCCGCGGCGTATTCGCTTTGCAGAGAGAGGCCTGACGTCCGGTGCAGTGGCGCTGGTATCGGTACTGGCAACCCTATGCTTCCTGCTGGTTGTGGCCGGCGGCGCCACATGGTACCGGTACCGGCTGAGGCGGCGGTCAAGAGCCGGCCTGCCGTTCTGGAGCATCGAACTGAGCGAAGACAAACCAGCTCCAGCGGCGGACTACCAGCACCTTGAGGCCGCCTCGAGCAAGCTCGTCGTTCAGGACGAAGAAGCGGCGCAGCTCGACAAGTGCTCGCCCGTTCCGCCGCAGAGGCCGTGCACGGGAGGGACGCCTGAGGTGTCGCAGTGCCCGAATGGTGGACTGTGCCAGTGAGACACCTTGGACACTCGTGGACACACCGGATGTGCTTAACCGGACTTCGCGTGGTGATCTGCTGTCGTTGTTCTCTTTCGCATTATTTTTGTGCTATTTCTCTCTTAAAGATGAATACTCTTAGGCATTCTCGGAAATTTTCCGCGAGCCCTGTATGGGGATAAAAACGCGCGTGCCAGCAAACATAATAAGGATCTCAGCGTACGAAAACTAGGATGGCATGAAGGCTTTAGGTCCTATCAGTCTCATATCATGCAACCCATTCGAATGAACCCAAACTTCTTCGTCCGGTAATCAGTGAAATTTAATACCAACTTCAGAAAACATCTATTGCAAGTAAGAAGGTACTTTGAGTGACAACGTATGTAAAAACTCGCTGAAGGCGAAAAAAAAAACACAAGCAAAATGAACACGTTCACACATTACTGGCAAGGTACTAGAAAGCCCGGTGTGCCAGTGTTTCTTTCGTTTGTGTATTTTAACTTGAGTTCTTCTCAGTCATGTATGTATTAACAATCGCACTTCTTACACCGTAATTCACTGCCGCACCGCTGCTGATTGTGGTCGACCGGTATGCGTTGAACTCGGCAACTTGTTCTGGTCTTAAAGTGAAGCGTTAAACACGGATCCATAGTTTATGTGCAACGTGTGTCTGTCACGCACACTATGGCGCCTCAATAGCCCTTGATACAGCTGACACATTCTGTCGCGCCAAAGAAGTGTTCCGGTTTGACTTTCTGAACGACATATGCCGCTTCGTTCTACATAGTACAATGGAAGCAAAGAACAAAGTACGTTATGCGATCCTTGAGATTCATTGCTGCTTACGGATGCATTTCTGGTCTGCGGACATGATTGTCCTGGTGGTTTTAGGATGCCGCGTTTGTTGGACGTTGTCGCGATCTCATCTCTCAGCGAGCGGCAGGACGTACGCCAGCCTTAGCTCATCTGGTGTCAGCGCATCATACGTGTCGATGATAAAGTGTTGACTAACCATCTGAAAATGTGAGCTATATGCAGGTTTGCGTGGCAAATAATGCAACTTAGAAAGAGGATAAACAAGAGCGCCTCTCCTCCAAAGTCTTTCCCTATGAAGTTGCGTTCAGCTTCATCCCAACAAAGTATATATGTATAACACAAATGGCTATGTATATGCCGGGGAAGAGGGGAGTACCTGCATGCAAGAGAATTTGTGAATGCATCTACTCGTTAAACGTGACATGTGCGGTGTTCCATCTTAACAAGAGTGGAGAGTATAACGTGTGAGTATCAGTTGCACTATACTATGCAGGCGCTAGCATACTACTCTGCACACATCCCCGTTCTCTGAACACTACAAATGTATACTTTATGCCCTGTGATTGCCTTTAGCGGCACAAAGTGGAGCGCATGCTCGTCATGTTTAATAATCAAAGTCAAATGAAGGGCACATAGTTTTTCATGTTGCGGTCATCTTAGAGCAGAAGGCGACAGAAATCGACGTTGATTTATAGAACGAGCGCCCTATACAATCTATAACCACGACGCGGCGGCCTTTGAATAGTAAAAAAAAATGAAATTGTCAAACAACCACTTAGACTGCTCGTCCGCCCGAGTCGTTGAGAAAACGCTACACGACCTTTAGCGTAACGGCTTCCCTGTTATTCTGTGCGTCACAAATGCTACGAATTGTCGTCCAACCGAGTGCAGCTTCGCGCTGTACTCGAGTGGATGGCAATTTCTCTCTTTCATGAACCTGCCTCCACCTTGCGGAACTCCGCAGAACTGATTTGCCAATGACACAAATCTTCAGTCGTCGCGAGTAACTTTAGCAGAGCAATTGCGACCGATCTTTCGAAACTTCTTGGCTAGCTTGGTTACAAGATGGCTGCAGGCGACCCAGGCGCCGAGAAAATGAGGTGAAGCAAATATAGCAATAATTTGATAGCTCACCAGGCATGTCGCTGTTATGAAGAGTTAGGCTGTACCAAATGTACAATTCATATCACATATGCGAAAGAAAATTCACTATACCTTCACATGTCACGGGGAGCTTGGCAAGCAAAGCAGCTGTCATATATCGGACATTCTTCTCTATCCCGTCAGCGACCGTGGGTGACGTCACACGGTGAATCTGTAAAAGATTCACGTGTAAAAAGAATATTAAAGAGCGTGTATGAGGAAGGGTCCGCGTGTTGGGCGTCAGCTTGAAGAACGGTCCTTGAGATTCAATTAACCCAGTTAGGACAATGGCGGCGCAGTTAAAATTGTTTGTATACGGAGGTGAGTGTGCTCTGCGAAGCTGGCGTACTGTCACGAACTCTTCACCTCCTAAGAGAGAGTTGATTATTAAAAGAGCCGGGACATGCGCAAACTGTAATAACGAATTTTACAACGTTCAAGTTAAAGGAGAAATGGTGCCAACGGTACCCCTGCTTCCTGTGTAGCCTTTTTCTTTCTTTGTTTGTTTCTTTCTTTCTTTCTTTTTAAATCCCCAAAAGCCACTTTCATTTTCGCTGTTGCCCACGTTCACCTCGCGACTCTTCTATATCTTCGGTAGAGGCAGTTAGCTTGGCACCCAGCCAGACTTTCAGAGAAGTGCGACATGGAAGGCGAAATCGTTGTCCTCAAAATACAGTGTGTTGTCGTTTGACGCCAAGATAACGTCAAGCATCGTGGGTTTCATACACACGAGAATTGAGAGGTGTTGCCTGCCGTGAAACTTGATTGCACCGTCGCGTTTGTGAAAGAGAGAGAGCACAAGCATGCACTACAGGCAAAAGCCATAGCTGCGGTTCGGCTGCACCGTTCTGCACTATCTGCTTTAAAAAGATAGTGTTGCTGGCTGCGGCCGGCTACGCGCTCCGTTACGACTTCTTGCTTTGAAAAGCCCATGGTTTCGCTCGACGAATCCAGCTCATAACAGGCGCGCAGCCCATGAGGCTTTCAAAAAGCGTCTGCTAAAAACGAAAAAAAAAATAAAACGTTACACGTGAGTCAACAGTCAGTATTTTTCCCACATGTGGCACCGATGCATTCAAGCAACTGCATTCTTTGCAGCTTTTAGGCCCTCCTCCTCGACAATATCAGCCACGCGAGTGAGGCCAGCATGATAGGCAGTGAGCCGGGAGCAGCCTTCACGCGTCAGCCTTTGTTTCCTAAAATTTATTTATCTTTTACTTATCGTTTCACAGAGAAGTTGTTATTGCGAGTAGATACGGTGGACGGCGTCTGATTAAATTAAATTCTGGGGTTTTACGCGCCAATACCATGATCTAATTATAAGGCACGCCGTAGTCGGGGACTGCGTATTAATTTTGACAATCTGCGGGTTCTTTAACGCGCACCCAAAGCACGGTGCATTTCGCCCTCATAGAAATGCGGCCACCGCAAACTCCCGATCCAAACCTGCGCGTAAAACGCCGACGGAAATTAATTCAGAAAAACCAGTAGAGATAGCGCAATCCAATAAAATTTAGAGCGAATATTGGTAATGCATGCGTGCGCGAAGTTAAGAGAGCGTGAAATAATTAGGGGCGTTGTGGTAAATTACGAAATGTTCGTACAGTACACTTTGGAGCTCTCAACAGTGCGGCGTTTCATAACTATCGGGCACATCCAGATGAAACTTGCTAGAAATAAAACGTGCTGGATAAATGTGTTGGAGAAATGTCAGATTGTATTAGGAGGGGCGCAGTAGGAAATTATCGAAGTTGTGTTAGTTGGGGTTCTTTTCGATGGTTGCGGGGACTAAAACATTTGCAGTTAACGAACTACAGCACAGATAAAAGCAAAATATTGTAGGAGCAAAGTGTGTGTTTGAATAAACATACTGAAATAAATTTTAAGGCTCTAGATTAAATGGCAGTGCCGTAAAAAATGTCCAAATTATCGCCAAAACCTTTAAAACACCCCTCGGGCAGTTAAATAGCAGTAAGATCAATTTTAGAATTGTTCCTGTCAAAGAACGGCTATAAATTCTTGCTTGAGACATTTCAAACACATATGGGAGACTCTCCGCACTCAGAATTTATGGTTAAAATGGTCTTTATAATTTTAGAAGTGTTGATTTTAAGCTTTAATTGAGAGCGGTCACGCGTTCAACGCCTCTGGCGCCGGCGCAACAGCTGTTGCGATGAGGAGGGTGCATGAGGACTGCAAAAAGTATTCATAGGAACAGGAAACACATTTTTTGGTGCGAAAACACTCGCAGGCTATGCGTGGAGTGCGCCGTGTAGCGCGGTGTTCTTGTTTCGTAGAACTCTGGTTCGCTGAAATTTCAGTTATGTTCAGTAAGGTTGTTGCCAAGGTTGTTATCTTTTTCTTTCTGTTCTTCTTTTTCCCTTATTTCGCCTACCAGCCTAGTACATATGCTCCTTCCAGAACAAAAAAAAAAAACATCTTTTTTTTTACCTCAGGATTTTATTGCGACTAGCGGTGAACAGCGTCTTATCATGAGAGTTATCAAAATGTGAGCTCGCCGTCGTCAGCCCAGGACGCATCTTCAATTGGTTTGTCTTCTGAGATGCACGGCTTTCTGTATTTCTTTTTTTTTCTTTTTACTTGCTGCCTTTGGAAGCGCGTGTACATGTATGTGTCGGAACCGAAGAGGATCAATTGAAAATAGCTTGAATACCCGTCGCTGTATTAACTGGCGTCCATACTCCGCCTACGTTATCACTGGCTGTGAACGGTACGTGGGTGAGAAGAAAGGAATTGAATCGAGCGAAATGAATCCTGTAATATAAGGATTCCTTTCGCTCGATTCTGTTTCTTTCATGCCATTCACCGTTCACTATCGGTCGCTCCCGGCGATAACTCAGGCGGAGCGCCCCTCGGACCACTAACGAAGCTCGAAAAGAAAAACAATTGGAATAGAATCTAACGTACTCATAAAGAAAAAAACAGCAGCCGATGTTTGAACAGTAATTCCGAGAGCGCCACAGCTTCGAACTATTGTTCTAAATCGGCTATTGTTGCTTCAATAACGTAAAAGAGGAGGAGGAGGAAAGAAAGGGAACAGGCAGGGGTGTTAACCAGACGAGCGTCTGGTTGGCTACCCTAAGCTGGGGGACGTATAAAAAGAAATAACGCGGATTATGCGCAGTGAACCTTGAACGTTAGAAACGACTCTGTGGCATCATTACGCAATAACAAAAACTAATTTGTCGGCAATGTGACCTTTTTGTGTTCTAATTATAAAATTGTATGCTATATTACGCAGCACTTTTTTTCTCGGCAGGAGAGACTTTCCCCTTGTTCACAAAAAGTTAAATAGAGCGCAGACATTGACCCTCAGATTATTTCAAACAGGCTCGTATCCCAGCCCGGCTTTATTACGCAAGTTTTATCCGGACACTTATGCCAGTAGTTCTTGCAGGAACTGCAATGACTTCGCTAGCCTAGACTAGAGCACTGCACGGGCTCGGGCTTACCCAAAAGCCCGGGCCCGGCCCGGCCCGTGGGCCGGGCCGGGCTGGGTAGAGCAGTTCCTTTACGGGCTCGGGCCGGGCTCGGGCATGGCGTGTGTTTTTTGACCCGGGCCCGGGCCGGGCTCGGGTTTTTTGACGTGGGCCCGGGCCGGGCTCGGGCTTTCTGGTGGTGTGCATGTAACGTGCAGCGAGTTACTCTCGGGCGTCTCAGCTCTGAAAAACATGTATTTTTCGGTCTCGGGCCGGGTTCGGGCCAGTATCGAGTCGGGCTCGGGCCGGGCTCGGAACTAGGGTAAAGGAGTGGCGGGCCGGGCCGGGCGGGTAACGTAGATTATTTTTCCGGGTCTCGCCCTAAAAGTTTTGATCGGGCTCGGGCGGGCCACCCCACGTAAAAACGGGCCCGGGCCGGGCTCGGGCTGAAAAAATCGGCCCGTGCAGTGCTCTAGCCTAGACCATATGCTCTGGCGTTGCCCTTCGTTGCGAGGCACGGAACAAATCAATGAAGACAAGTGTCTCTCCGCTATCAAGAGCCCCAATGCCGGGGCGCAACTATGGGCTGTCCAGAGGGCCCATGATGCGGCGGTCGGGCATGGCCTGACTGTCCCAACGTAGGAGCGGCCCGCTGCGCGCTGAGTCGCGTACCTCAGGACTTTCATTAAAGTTTTGGATCCATCCATCCATGCTATATTTCAACAGTGTGGCTTAAATATGAAAATGAATCGTTGCTCGTGTTAACACGTGACGTGCGATTTAAATACTTTAATCGCAAGGGGTTGTAAAAAAAATTCCACTTTTTATTTGAACATGTTCACTTGAAAAGGGCGTATACTTACAGAAGACTGAAAAATACCTGCAGTGTGCATAAGGTCACGAATGGCATTGTTCGAATGGCCGCAGAGAAAGGTTTCACTATTCGACTTCTGATTTCCGTTAACTCCGTTAACTTTTACACTGCATACTGTCTTCCATGGCAGCAGGCCCTGTTCCCCGTGTATGCAGCTTTCGACTTATTCGTACGTTGGTACCATCTGAGAAGATGGTACCAACGTACCCTTGGCTAAAGTACCCTTGGTGAAAAATACCCTTGGCGAAAAATAGCCCTTGGCTAATGGGCTATCCTTCGGTGTTTTAATATGTAGTGGTTCTCCAAAGATTCCGTAGACACGTTCCCTCTTCGCGAAAACTGAAAGCAAACCTTCCATCAACAATGGCTATATATTTATCAAGGTGTGAGTACTTTCCTTCCGCCAAGGAAGGGATCAGAAATTCTGAACTTGCTTCTGAGGCCAAATTTGACTAAGGAAAAAAGAAAGTATCTGAGTGCTCATGTGTCAACGCGTTTTAACAAGGTACGCCGCTTGCCGGCTTGTGGTAGACACTGACTGGCTACTTAATAGCTGTTGTAGTTACTTTCCCCAACCGCTCACTAGAGATATGTTGACTAATGTCAAGCAGGCAAATAGCGGCATCAACATTCCCGGTGAAAGAAAGACTTATTTTTGAGCGCACTCTTCGTTCTGTGGTGTGAAGTGTACTGAAATGTTTTGGGGATTTGTTAAATTCTTGCTCTCAAAAGACTGTAGTGAACGAATTATTGTGTGGTCCACAGGTGTGAACAATCTTTGCAGCCATGAAAAACCAGTATACAGGGCCATAGTTGGTATATTTAAACGTCCTATCTACCTGTACTTCAGAAAATTAGGCTGCGGCGGCTGAATTAAAGACGAACCACACTGTGTCACAAGGCAACACGTTGTCCCACCCTTCAGCTTGTCTCTTAAAAAAATAAAAAAAATAATTGTTGCCTGAACGAAAGCTCGTCGGGGCATATTTCACGGTTGCATTTAAGTAGTTAATCGAAAGGACGCCATGTATGTTAAAACCAAACTGAAGCAAAACTACTCGCACATTATACGTTCATAGAGTTTACCAATCTATATAAGCATATTTTCTCCATCTTCACTCCTCTTCAATGTCCATTAGCCCACGGGCCAGAAAAAAAAAAAAAAGGAAGGCCAGAATGTGTTGCTGCGACTGCTATCTGACTCCTATTGCTTTAAGTGTAACTAAAGTTTAGCTTTTTGTTTTACCATATCGAATTGTATATTTTTAGGCAGACGGGAGCATATGCCTCTGGCTTATGCCAGCATTGTGGTCTGTGGAAAGCCTGCCTAAAGCATGACCTGGCTGGTTAAGTACAGCAATTGTGAGATGAAACTGTTGGTAATATGGGATCGCTTGTTAGCGTAGACTGCGAGACCACCTAACTCATGCAGGAGCACGTGTAACTGTCTCGTTTACGATGTCAACATAAAATTTGGTCTCGTCAGCTTTTTTCCTGTTTGAAGAAGTTTCAAAAGTGTGCTGAAAATTTGTTTTTGCACCGATAAAATTGAATCCTGTTAACTTTGCTTTAATTTCTATTTCATGCCTTTTCAGTGTACAGAATACATTTCTTCATGCAAAAATGTGGCGAAAGGGCCAAACATCTACCTTTTTATTTCCAGTCTCTGCTAGTGTTCTCATCCTTTATCAAAGGTCTTCATTTTTTCAAACTGAACGTTTTCATCGTTCCTTACCCGAATGACATTATTTTGTTCAGTTTTCAGTCGCTTCTCCGTGATTTTCGAGGGAACACAACCAGTGAGTGTTTCATGTACGCATAGATATGTCGGCACGCTGTCCATGACTGTTACTGTAAATAGGCCTGAACATATGTCCGGTCGCCGCCGTCCAAGCGCTGTGACCGATCACTGTTTTTTCGGTGGAAGGATAAAGCTATGCCTTCAGAGTATACTCACCTGTAAATATGTCTCTTGCACAAGCATAAATCTTCACCACGGACACTCACGGAGCTGCCGCGTGGAGGCGTTTTAGCGACCGTGCGCGTCTGCTCTCCGACCCTTCGTTGACCTTTTGGATGCAAGTGTCAATGTATGGTGGCACACAGCGGATGCGAAGACGCTCTGCGCGCAGACGAGCGACTGTTTGCCCCGCCCTGTTCTGCTTATATTTTTTTCTAGTCACTTTGCCGGTTTTTACAGCACAAAGTGTTGTTATCTGAATTCGCCCCGTGACTCATGTATTCTTTGAGCCATTGACCATTAAAATCAAGGACGTCCCTCTGTTTCTTCCTGTGTTTACGTACGATCAGCACACACATTGGGCGCAGGGTGATTAGGGAAAAAAATGTTCGAACAAGGCAGCGCGCGATTAAGGGGGTTAAAAACAATATACTGTTACAGGGACTATGATCCGAAAAGTACAATGCTATTTACCAATCAACATTATAGCACTCTTTCATATTTATTTTATAAGTCTTAGCGATTAACGTGAGTGCCGCGCTGCCAGGGTTATCACAACGATCGATGATAAGATTTTAATAGAACTGGAACCTAATGAGAAGACATTCGCTATAAACTAGCTCGGATCTTCATTTTCTGCTGCAAGAACAGCGTGATATAGGTGTAGGACTCTCGCGTCACAAACTTTAAAGAGCGCTACAAGCGCGTAACTTCTACAGAGCTATCTATCAGATTCAAACTATAGTATTGGAGGCTGCTGCTCCACTGTGCACTCTTCTTCCTAACCACCCTGTACGCGCCACAGCTATGAACACACTGTTATTACAATGTGCTGAAGTGTTTAAAATGGTGATCGTCTGCGGTGTTACTGATTGCAAGTTCTGATGTTCGAGCCATTTTTTTTTCATTTCTAGCTATTATTAGCGTATATTTGCGGCTTACAGAGCTTCTATTGCGCAGCTGGAAATCTGTGCGCCACGAAAGTGCGCCATGTTGCCCAATACGACCTCGCGCGCATTACGTCAATGTTGCGATGATCATGCGCCTGATCTAGCTTTTTTTTTTTTTCTTTATATAGCGTTTTCCTTTTTCTACTCCATCATTTCTTTCTAAAATGTGCGAATACGAGGAGCATTCGTGGTCCTGTGAAAAGGTGAGAGGCGTATTTATTTTGACTTCAAGGAAGAAAATGGAGAGGTTGGTGTCCGCAAAAAGCGACGTCGGGCTGCTCACTCGAAACAAAAATAAATAGATGGAGTACAGCAAAGCGAAGAAGCACAATTCGTAGCCGCAGCGTAGAAACTAGCTGTAAAACGCGTGTTTCTGTTAGGCCGCGTGGCGCTCAACCGAATAAAATGTAGTGCAAACGCGACACCGACAAAATATACGGAACCGGCGCTAACCTACAAAACTTCCATCGATAAAAGAGGCAATCAAAGCTGCGCACTTTCCTTATATTTTCGCGGGTGCTTTTATAGGTTCTGCGCGTGTGTTCACAGTTTCATTCGCTGCGGGCTTCCTACGTTAGTTGGAAGTTTTCATCTGTTTCACCTGCCTTGCCCATGCTCCATTTCCACTATACTTGTTCTGTGGCTACCGTAACAGTGAATATGAAAGCACACGTTAAATCTCGTTGTATACTCTTATGAGTAGAGCACTACAGCATGCAATTCCGTGGCGGACATGAGCGATGATGATCTGGGGGTGTGGTCTCAAAAGCCCCGTCCAGGATTCCGTGAGCCTTGGAGCAAGCACGGTGAGTGCGATCGCGCGTGCCACGCAGGCCGCGAAAATCGCGGCACCGCAGGGCCACCAAGAGGCTGCAATCAAAGCAAGCCGGTCGTCGCAACCCCTCCCCCAACCCCTCTTTAAAGAAAGAGAACGACACGGCAGTGAGTACGCAGTTGTGTTCCTCTAATGGCTCGGAACGGCGTTGAGCCATTTCGGACGGCCCGCGGCGAGCGAAGCATAAACAGCCGATCCTCCTCGCACGAGGCCCAGCGGCGAAAGGCGGCCATTAACAGCTTCGCCAAGGCGACCGACGTCGCGAGGGCTGTTTTACGTATGCAAACTGCGTATATATGCATATATACCATGGGTCGGCGCGAGCATGCGCTCGTGTCAGTGCGGCCGTTAAGACCGCGTGATACGCAGCGATGCCGCCGCGCGGCCGCTTTCCGTGATCGCCGGGAGCCCATCCGCGGCATGCACGCGCGTGTGGTTCGGGCTCGGAATGCTCGTCGACCGCGGCTCTTTCGGTCACTGCTCGGAGGTCCCCAGACAACGAGCATATCTCGAAACACGGGCACGAAGCAGGAGCCGCGCGCTCGCAAAGTTTCTTTCGCGCTCGTAAGAACGATGTTCGTCATTAACTGTTTTACCATCACCGCTAGAGAAGAAAGTTGGGCTAGTCGGTGCTTATCCATTTATCCATGGTTGAGACATTGCGAGTTCGTGTATTTTTACTGCATTTCACATTTTGTATACCCCCACCGTTATAATTTCCTTCTCAGTCACAAATGGCCGACTCTCGCCTTCTTGGACTGCACTTCAACAGGCTTGAGCATATTGAGTGAACAATAGCAAGTAGCACTCGTGGTTTTAACTTATTTTTCTCACTGGACCTTTCATAGGTTTTTCCGGGCTTTGTATGAAACAATTTCCTAGGCTTCAGAGTTTTTGTTAAAGCCGAAGTCTTTCTTAGCGAGTTACCACCTTTAGAACTGTGCTCAAACATCGCGCCTGAAAAAGGACACACAGAGAAATAAATACCGCAGAACAAGCGCTTACTGCCACCTGAATTTTGATTTTAGGAACGCCAGCCTTTATATATCCAACCCAGAATAGGCATACTTGCAAAAATACATGTACGTCACACAGTCATAGCCCATTATGCAAAAAGCCGATTTCCTTTTCTGATAACGCAAGAGAGAGCACGCTTACACGTGATAGTGTCATGTACAGTCGTGAGCAAACGTTTGGGGACCAGAGGTGCCACTAGATTTTTTTTATTCCTTCGCAGCCTAGGCATAAAGGCTGAAATCAAGTGCATGGTGCTGCCTAAGTGCGCCTGTTTGCCCAGCGTCATGAATTAAAGGTTATCTCACGTTGCATGGCTGTACTGAAAGAAATCTATTTTTTTTTAGCTGATGCCGTGGTCTCCAAACTTATGAGCGCGACTGTACGTGTATTTGTGTCTGCAGGAACTTGTGGCGACCGGAAGTCGCCACAAGTACTGCGTCGCATCAAGCTGGCGCACCCACGTATGACTTTGAACACCGTCCGATGATTCCAAGCACAACGCTGAGTTTTGCTATCACTGTGAATGGTTCGCCCTTAGAGTTTTTAAAATAAATAACTCAATAAAATTATCCGACGGCCACATTGCAATAGAGGATCTCAAGCACAGAAGTGCGATACTGTAACGATTACATCACGGGCGCTTTTCCTTCACAACGGCGTGCTTCATAATCAGTTCATAATTTTGGCATGTAAAACGCACAGAAATTACTATTTGAAGTTAATAACACGTCATCATACCTCAAAATATGGTTCCAATCCAGAAAGTAGTGCAGTCTAAGAAGTCTCAGTTTCACCCGAAAGGCGAAGCATCGATTGCGATAGCAAATTAGTAGAGAGCTATACGAAGCAAGGATAGTAGTTTAATGGGCAGTATAAAGTTGTATCCCTTACTAACTAAATAGACAAGCGCTGTGTCACGCGCGCACAGGTAAGCATGAACACATCTCGCTCGATGTCCGCGGAAACTCGCTGTGCAAACGCCGGAGTGAGAAAGCGCGCCAGCAGCAGCGGGCAAATTGCGGTCTCTCGTCTCACCTCAACGCGAACTAAACGTCGAAAGCACAGCGCATACGAAGCTACCGGCACTCGGCGCATGCACTTTGCCCCCATCGCAGATCGCTTTGAAGATTGAGGCCCGCGCGGGCGCGCACTTCGCCCACATCGCAGATAGCTTTCAAGATACGGTGCCCGCATGGCCGTGGTGTGACCAGCAACCGACAGCGGAATGCACCCCCCCCCCCTTCTTCCTCTCCGTCGCCTCGCCCCCGTGCCTCGGCCCCGTGCCTCGCGCGCGAAAGAACGCGCGCTTCCGGCCTGCCTTCCTCCGTCGCGTGTGCTAAATTGAGCCGCGATTGCCGGCTCGCCCTTGTACGCTTTCATTCGCACACACAGCGTACGGCGCGCGGCGACGATTTTATCGCCGTTGGACTTTATACGGAACCTCACGGTGACGGCGGCGACGGCGGCGGCGACGGCCGACGCCGACGGCAGAAATGCGCTTGGAGTGTTTTGGCTGACTCCGAAGACAGTGCAGCCAAAACATTTAAGAGTCTGACGCTCCTCCTACTCCCCTCATGTGATGGGCGACGTGATAGAACGTCGTACGCAGTGACTCCGCCCCTATCTCACCCTAACTCGCCCAGGAAGGCTTTGTCTTTCATGGACTTCAACTGGAGGTTGAATCGCCTTCCTTTTTTTTTCTCTCTCTCTCTCTCTAATTGTTTACGTAGGTAGCGTAACAACGCCTTCTCATTGGAATTAAGACGGCCATACGTACATACGTTCCGCGATAAATCACAGTCATAACTTAACTCACTAACATAAATAGCCAATCAAATTTTTAATTACTGCCTTTAGCATACACATTTATTGTATAGACCTACACCATGTTTGTAAACAGCGGTAGGCGCCGTCGATATATTTTAGGCCCTATAGCGACGTCGCGTAGGCTCCGCCCAACATTTGGCTCCGCCCACGTTCGCCGCCACCGCTTGCACGCGCGGTTGGCGCATTTTCTTTAATGGGGTGGGGGAGCTAAAACCACGATTTCATTATGAAGCACACAGTAATGGGGGCGTCGGATTAAGTTTGACTACGTGAGATTCTTTAATGGGCACCCAGTGCACGTTCTTGCACCTCGCCCCCATCGGGATACGGCCGAACGAGACGCTAGGCCTAGCTCTTTGACCGCCGCAGTGACGGCCGACAGCGCTTGCGATCTGGCCTGCTGCTCATCATTGTGCGCTTATTTTTGACGACACGATTAACGTGGGCTTAAATGAATCTGTTTTGTCGGTGTCGTTGGTGCGAATAACAAACGAAACGTAGTACTTGCAAGCCAGCCGAGCCACCTCGCTGAGACGGCCGGTGCTTCGGTTTCCGTCTGCGAGACGAAATGCCGTCGGGTCGTTGCTCCGGATGGCGCCAGTGGTTTAGTACCGGACGCTGCTTTACGAAACACGCGCAAATTCAAGATAGCTTTTCTATTAAGAACTATTTTATGTTAAAAACAAGCTGTACCGATTTCTACGTCGCCGTGAGCGGCGATAGAAGCGATCGCCTCGGTGATGGGACCGGCAAGGTACCGGCCCTACGGCGACGCCGCCTCTGTAGGCCCGCGCAATGTGAGCTAGCTGTTGTACGCAGCCGTCCTATCGCTCCGACTCTGTACTAACACTGTACATATTGTTTCGCGCTCGAAATTTAACTGACACGTTTAGGCGCGTTTATGACTTCCACACTGCAATAAACGCAGTTGTGACCCTGCTGCCTGCGTATGTGAACGTGTGACAGGATATTTACACTGCTGGTGGCTCAATTCTTTGAGATGAAAACAAATTCGAATGTGACATGTTTTGTGGGGCATCTGCTCGCTCGACCTACATTCAAGGCTAATCCTAATCTAGCTTTCCCACAGTGCGGCAAGCAATTATAATGGCAGACTAATAACGATCCTAAGATCGTATGTGATCCTAAGATCCTAAGATCGTAACGATCCTAAGATCGGCTAATGCACGCCGATCAAAATAAAAGAGAAGCTTAACGGTTACGAAATGTTTTGCGCATAATGGATGATCTGGTATCATAATCCAACTTTCGCTTTTTACCGCGGCGGCCCATTGCTTGCGACGGTTTTCATCAACAGGAAACCTATGAAAACTTTAGTCTCTTGCGTATTTCGACGCAACTCAGCTCGTCCACATACTGCGTTTCTTTCATTGTAAAATCATAGAATAAAGACCTCACAGATGGAACCGCACAACCAGCCGCGAAACCCAGCGGCTGCTGTGGTAGGCGCGACACGGGCGGCGGCTCGGCGGCGGAGTGCCTACCAAGCGAAAATAAATTCCGACGACAGCGCCACCGCATTTTCGTGACGTAGCGCCGTGGTGTAGGTCTATAAAGCCTGTCATCCTCTAAAGCAAATAATTATTTTTTTATTTCCTATAGCGGGAATATGATTTAAATTCTCCGTGCGCAAAAATTGCAGTCAGTCTGCTTAATTTTTTTTAATTGTGCTGCCTTGTGTGCCTATTCAGCAGCTGGGTGAAGGTAGGTGACATGATAATCTCACTCACCACGAGTATGACGACTCCGTAGTCTGACCAAACGGGTTCTGAAACTACCGCAGTTTTCGTGTCCTCGTCCAAGCCAAGGTATACTCTCCTGTAAAGCGTGCTCTGCGGCAATATAGCTCACTATGCAAAGAAGTATCCAATTTTCTCATAGCGATCGACAACGCCACATACTGTACACCAGGCGTTTATCCAGGATTCTGGAGTCTGGTTTTTTTTTTTTTTTTTTTTGGGGGGGGTGCTACGAAAAGGTGAGGCTGCGTGCGCACGCACGCACGCACGCACGCACGCACGCACACACACACACACACACACACACACACACACACACACACACACACACACACACACACACACGCACGCGCACGCACACACACACACACACACACACACACACACACACACACACACACACACACACACACACACACACACACACACACACACGCACGCACACACACACACGCACGCACGCTCGCATGCACGCACATACACACACGCACACACACGGAACTTTTTTTTGGAAATAAGACGTAGTTAACGTTTGCGGCTGGTGGACCAGCCTTCGTCAAAGTGTTATATATATATATTTGAATATTTTCATCATTTCAATTTCAACCACAGCTAATTTCCCCGATGCTTTCCTTGACTTCATTGTCTGTTGGACGTCGAGCACTGGACACAACCAGATCGACGGCACAAGCGAGTGCATAAATTGGATCCAGAAATGAAATTCCGCATGCCTCACAAACTCAACAGTCGCCAAACAAGCCTGTCGCACCGGATTCGCCTTGGTGTCGCATTCACCAAGCGTTAGAGACATATGATAGGTTGTAGTGATACTAGCCGAAATTGTGAATACTGTCAGGAACCAGAAACACTTGATCATACATTTTGGGTTTGTCCCGCGTACGCACAAGAACGGCAGAAACTGGTCTTTTCCATTGCAAACATCGATAACAGACCCCTATCAGACGAGTTTATTTTAGGTCCATGGCCCAATGCAAACAGTGCAGCCATGATAACCAGTGCCGTTATAGCCTTCCTACAAGCCACTGGGCTGGACGCACGGTTTTAGAGATGCCACAACGTTGTGAACTTGTATATACGCACCTTCCCCTCATATCATCCTCATTCATCAGCTCTTTTCCTCCCCGTCCCTTTTCCCCAGTGTAGAGTAGCCAGCTAGAGCAAGCTATAGCTCAGGCCGACCTCTCTGCCTTTCTGTAAATAAATATCTCTCTCTTTCTCTCTTGTCTGTTGGCTTTATATGTTGTCAGGATTAACAAAAAAATCGAGCCCCTCGGTTTTCCTTCTCTCGTTTACCAGTATTTATAGCGAGGATCTCGAAATCTGGCAGCCTTGATGTCATTAAGTAGCATACGAGGATTCTTTAGCCACGTGCCTGCTCTCCTGAGTTCACATGTTACGTGGCGCCATCGGGCAAAAAAAAAAAAAAAAAGATGTTCCAAATCCGCCCACCATGGCTCGGAATTGCGCTGGCTAACACTCCCGGGGCTAGATCGAGTCAGCATAAATACCCAAATTAGTGGATGGATTGATAGCCGTCGCCATAGTACAATTCGTAATGCAACGCAAACGTAATGCGGAGGTTGTGGGTTCAGCTCCCACCGGCGGCACGTCATATATTCGTCAACTTTCATTTTCCTTTTCTTCATTATTTTCAACACTTCAGTTTCAACCACAGCTAATTTCCCCGATGTTTTACTTGGCTTCATAGTTTGTTGGCTTTATATAGTCATGTTTACACAGGATGTTACAGCGAACACTTTCAAACATTTCTAAAAGTTGCCTGCGGCAGATAGCGTGCACAATTCTAGTTCATGAGCTGGTCTACTCGAAGAGGCGGACATTAGTTGCACAAAAATGTGAAACGTATAACCGACTAATGAAAAAATTCACTAATTAAGTTTTTAACTAACTATCTTATGGCCCATATTGCAATTAACTGATTCTAACTGTGGAGTTCGCAAGGCGGATCCACTTAGAACGGATTCTCAGAGTGACACCAGTTTCGATATATTAATCCCCGAACTTTGCGGAGAAATTCATTGGTGTTCCAGTTATTTTTGTGCTTCAATGCACAAAACGGCGTTTCGTTAATGAGATAACTGGAACGCCAATGCATTTCTCCGCAAAGTTCGGAAATTAATATCTCGGAACTGATATCTCGAAACCCAGTAGCATATATCGGCACATATTTTTATGCTGCACTTACTCCGGGATCGGCCCACGACAGAGGCTAGAAACACCGGATACGGAAAAGTCGTCGTAATTCGCTAAGAAAGACTTTATATATATATATATATATATATATATATATATATATATACCTCCTATAATATAGACGCCGATCTACCGGATTGGCCGCCTAATGTCACACAGCCACTTAATGTAACGTGGCTCGTGAGGCTCCGCTAATAAATCTTTTTTTCTTGGCATAAGACTATCCGCTAGGGGGCAGTGGAGTAGTAACGTGCCTCACATGGGCTCCTGTGTCTTGCGCTCATTTCTACGGAATAGGCCGCTCACCCCTTTCATTTCGCGCCGAGAGAATCGGCAAGCTACAAGGAATCAGCGAATACCACCTACTTTAAAAGTGAGTGCGTTTTTCGTCAAGACTTTGAGCTTCAACTTGACCGACCATCTCCCGTTTTGCTAAGCCTAACGCCGCGCGAGACCACACCGGTCTGCCGGGGAGAACCGCCGTCGCACGTGCAACAGCCACACGGTGCGCGGGAGAGGAGGCCGACAGCGCTCGCGGCTGCACGCGCAACACTGCAATAGGCACCGTACGTGCACTGCGCGCCGGGGAACAGGCTCGGTGCTCGCCGGGGCTGCGGCTGATAGCCAATACTTGAGATGAGCCAAGAAACACCCGCGACGGTGTTTCTTGGCTCATCTCAAGAAACGAGCGCAATGCAAACAGACTCAGCGGAATTAGCCAACGTCACGCGATCTTGGACCTATGACAAGATCAGCGGCAGAACTAAAGACCTCATTGACCAATGGCTGACATGGGAAAAGAAAGGCAACAAGGAAACCACGCGCATCAAAGCCCCCGCAGTCATCCAATCCACACAACAACTAGCCACGCCGCCACCGCCACGCAAATCTAGAATGCCGCCCCTACCTTTGGACGACATCAAGATCGTCTACCGCCCACAAGCTGGCCTTGAACTCACCAAATGGTCACTCGTCGCAGTCATTCGCGCAGTCGGAAGAGCCAGCGGTATAACGCAAAAAGAATTCCACGACAACGTCCGCGTACAAATGCAAAAAGAAGAAAACCGCATTATTGCAAGTACAGTCAACAAGACCTACGCTCAAATCTTGGCCAAGATCACCAACATACAGCTTGGAGGCAGCATTTACAACGTGAGAGCCAACTCGCGTCTATCCGAGGATGTTAGCAAAAGCGTTATCTACGGCATCACGCCTGGGACCTGCAGTGCGGAGCTAATGGATGAAATTCAAGTGTCAGCGTGCTATACAGTCCTCAACGCCCACATGCTTGGACAGTCTACGGCGGCGGTCATCTATTTTGAGGGCGCACACGTTCCCTACAGCATCATTTATCAGAGCGGCGACTACCAATGCAAGCCCTACCGCAAGTCAGTTCAATATTGCCGAACCTGAGGCAACCTAGGACATCGCCAGGACGTTTGCCCAAAACCAACTCCACATTTCTGTCACAAGTGTGGCAAAACAAACCAACTCTCATAGCATGACTGCCAACCCGCGTGCAAGATTTGCGGAGAAGGACACGAAACAGCCGGGAAAGACCGCAAAAAAAAAAAAAACTCAAGCCTAACCCACTACCTTACCAAGTAAGACAGCAATGGCAAAACAGGATCCAAAAACGAGACAGTCGATGGAGCTCCAACCGCGACGGCTTTCCTGAACTAGGTACTACCAATGGATACGCATTCAACTCAAGTAAAACCACCAGTAGCACCACAAGAAGTAGCAGACTTATGTCAAGATCACGATGAAGATCGCGGTCGCGGTCATAGTCGCGTTCCCGAAAACGTGTGAATTACGCCGAAGCGGTCGGCAGCTCCGGCAGCGGTAGCCGTAAGAGCCCTCGAGAGCAAACTCCAGGGCTCTTACGGCATGGAAGTAAATACGGCATGGAAGAAAAGAATACGAACATGGAAGCAAGCAGCCATCTACAACGCTAACCACAGAGGCAGTTGATGCCGCGATCGAAGCTAGAGTTCAGAAGCACCTCCTGGCTTCCGAGGATGTCATTACAAAGAACATCATCGCCATGATCGAAAACATCACCAAGCCTATCGTCGAGAAGATTGCGGCCCTTACCACGCAAGTCGCCTCCCTCGCAAATCAAGTCACCACTCTCACGAGCCAGGTGACCGGCCTAACAGCCCAGGTCAACAACTTCATAGCGCACGCGAAGAACATTTACGTCACCAAGTCCTACCTCGATAGCCTTCTCAATGTCACCGAGCAGGGCTGAAAGAAGGCTCGCATGAACAATCACAATGCATCCCGCTCGATCTCACCCAACCGTGATTCTGCCTGTGAAACTAAAGAGCCTAATGATGGCGACACCTAAAACCACAACAAAGAGCCCGCAAAAACCCCATCGCATTCGGCAATGGAACTGTCGGCCCTTCTGCCCCCGGTATGCAAACCTACAAGAATTCATCAAACAGGACCACCCCGATGTCATTGCGCTACAGGAAACCAACACCCAAAAGTTCGAATTCAAGGATACACCGCTCATACACAAACCCAACGCACAGCCATCCTAACCAGGAAAACTCTCACAACGCGAGAACATGAAATAGAAGACATCCCTATCGAGCACACCCTAGTGGAGATAATACCAGACTACCAGACAGAAAAACGCAGCAAAGCCTCTTTATCGTCAGCATATACAGTCCTCCTCGGGACCAACTTCCGGAATTCGACCACTTTATTCGTGAACTCAGGAAATGCACGAAAGGCCATCAAGTTGTCATCATGGGAGATTTCAATGCCCCACATACAGCATGGGCTATCCAAATGCCACCAAAAAGGGAGCCCGCGTACACGATACTGCCCAACAACACAGGCTGACCTTCTGGAACGACCCGCTACAGGCCACGAGAGTCGGAAACAGTGTCTCCAGGGACACAAACCCGCACCTAGCCTTCACATCGAACGTCCTCTGGGCCAAGTGGAGCCGACTCTCGGAGACGCTCGGAAGCGACCACCATATTCTCCAACTTGACATCGCCCACAACCGGAAACAGACCAAGACTGGAGTTGCCCGATTAACAGACTGGAAGTCCTTCAGAGACAACCTCAGCGGCAACACAACAATCGATGACATTGACCATTGGCTCAAGGGCCTTCGCATCACCGCAGAACACCACACCAAGAACATCCAACTAAGCACCAACAGCCCCGCAGTCGACCCGCATCTCCTTCATCTCTGGGAGGCCAAAAGAAGCCTCCTGAGGAGGTGGAAGAGGCAGAAACTCAATAGAAAACTTAAGCAACTAATCGCCCTTCTCACCATACAGACCCAAGGTTACGCGGAGCAACTTATCAGGCAAAATTGGCACACTTTTTGTGACAGCCTACAAGGAGCACTCAGCACCAAGAAAACCTGGCACCTCCTACGCGCTCTTTTAGCTACTGACCGCACCAAAACGCAACAAAGGCAAGATCTGCGCAGACTAATCCACAACCACGCTGGATCGGAGCACGATCTCCTTCGTCAACTTCAGCAGAAACTTAGCAGCGACAAGCCCACTTCGTCGGCGAGTGGCAAGACGTACGATGGCGCACCAAACCTAGACCTTGATCGACCATTCACGCAAGCAGAGCTCCACGCAGCCTTACCCAAACTCACTAGAAACACCAGTCCCAGCAAGGACAGAATCACTAATAAGCTCCTACGCAGCCTCCCGCAATCGGCCGCAACAGCACTGCTCCAGTACTACAACGACTGCTGGGAAAAGGGGGACCTACCAGCAGCCTGGAAGCATTCGGAGGTCCACCATGATCCCCAAACCCAACAAACCCCTTCACATCGAAAACCTCCGTCCCATCTCCCTCACGTCCTGCGTGGGCAAACTCCTCGAGCACATGGTGCACGACCGGTCAACGCCATACCTCGAGGACAACGGATACTTGCCGCACACCATGTTCGGATTCCGACAGCATTTGTCCACGCAGGACGTACTCCTGCTCCTCAAGGAAGACCTTATCGACTACCTTGATCGCCGATGCAAATAATCAATCCTGGCAATCGACGTAATGAGCGCATTCGACAACGTAAGTTACGAAGCCAGCGTCCACAACCTCGAAGATGAAGGCTGCGGAGCTCGGATCTATAACTACATCAGCAGCTTTCTGACACACCGAACAGCAGCAGTCGTCTGCAATCTCCGCAGCGATAAATTTCGGCTACCCAACAAAGGAACCCCACAAGGATCAGTGATTTCACCACGCCTTTTCAACATCGCAATGATCAAGCTGCCAAAACAACTCAATGCCATCCCAAACCTATGTCATGCCCTTTACGCCGACGACATCACACTCTGGACCAAAGCACCTACTACTGGACAAAAAGAACGCAGTCTACAAGAAGCCATCGATACCATCGAAAGATACCTCCGAGACTGCGGTCTCCAATGCGCAGCCAAAAAGTCGGAGCTTCTCGTGCTCAGAGCACGGACGCGAGGACGACCGCCCAGACGGCCCAACTCTATCGAACCCGATCCTAGCGTCTCCCTCAACGGAACCAAAATCCCTACAGTCGACTCCCCTTCGCGTACTCGGTCTTCACATCCACAAGGACAGATCAGGAGCGGCCACTCTCCCACGTCTCCAACGTACACTGTCACAAGTTACGCACCTCGTCAAGAGGATAACAAACCAAAGAAGCGGACTTTAGGAGGAAGACACAATAAGGATAATTCAAGCTCTCCTAACTAGCTGTATCACCTACGGCACTCCCTACCTGACACTCAATCCGGCTGAAATCAAGAAACTCAATGTCATCATTCGAAAGGCAATCAAAGTAGCCTTGACCCTCCCACCCGCGGCATCAACGGAGAAACTCCTCAAGCTCGGCATCCACAATACGTAGGAAGAGCTCTCCGAGGCTCACAAAATCAGCCAACTAGAGCGGCTCAAGCTCACACCCACCGGACGTGAAGTTTTGCGCTACCTCAACTACAGTGAAAGCTACATTGCCGAAACAGACCAGAAAGCAAGAATCCCACCCGCACTCCGTGAGTGTATCAGCGTTGCGCGTCCACCGCGCAATATGCATCCGACTCACCATAAGGAGCGTCGGCAAAGCAGAATCCGCGCACTCAGCAAGAAATACGCGACAAACCCTGATACGAGGGACACCGATGCTGCCCGGTATATTAAACGAAACGCCTTTGCCCTAAGTGTCACAGATCACCAAGGCAAAGAACTCGCCGCTGTCACCATCCGGGCAAGAGCCGCCGAGAATGTAGAGGAAACGGCAATTGCTCTGGCGATAACAACTTGCCCTGAAGTAGCTGTAATCCTCACTGATTCCCAAGCATCAGTTCGCCACTATCAAAAAGGACGCATATCAGAAACCGCACTCAAGATACTTCAATATCACATCGCATGCACCACGCTCCCCGACACCCACATCAACTGGATTCCAGGCCATCAGGGCATGACAGAAAATGAGGCGGCACACGCCGCTGCCCGCGAGCATACCAGCCGGGCTTTCCTGCCATCTCACACCAGGCCGGCCACCAACGTTGATGACATCGCCCTAAAGTACTCGGAGCTTCTGCAACACAACCGACTCAGCAGAAGAACGTACCCATCACCACACAAGAAGCTGAGCAAAGAGGAAGGAGTCATCCTCCGCCGCCTACAGACAAACACCTATGCACACGGAATAATCATGCACAGACTCCATCCTACGCAGTACTCGTACACATGCACCCACTGTGACTTCCCAGACACCCTGCCACACATGGTGCAGGATTCCCACTGCGTGACACATCCCCAGACCAACGCTCACAAGCTCAACAAGACGACTCCAAACAAGGACGCCCTATAGAGGCTGAAGAAGAGCACCCCAACTCAGCGCAATTCAATACCACCACTGCAACGTGGGAGGCGAAGCTTTCCTCTGACGACGTGGACTACCAACGCAGTCATGTCGCCCGGGCCAAGGAGGCAGCCCAAGCCAGAGGGTTCCTGGAATAAGGAATTGTCCCACCTAGGGGGAGCCGGGTCCTGACTCGGATTACCGTTCCAGAAAATAAAAGTTTATTTCTCTCTCTCTCTCTCGCTCTCTCTTCTTGGCACAAATAGGAGGCGCTGATGGCAGTTGTCTTTTAGAAGATTGAGGGGTTTTAGTCATTAGCACGAGCGGGATAGCAGCGCCATGAAACAGACTCGGTGGGAAAGAAGCGGTCCATTTCAGGCTCACTCCTCAGAACAGCACGTTGGCTGTCACCGTGATGGTGATGGCGTCACGTCTATCGTGACGCCATCGGGCTAAAAAGTATGTTCCACATCCGCCCACCATGGTTCTGAGTGGCGCTGGCTAACATTCCTAGGGCTAGATCTAGTAAACATAAATACCCAAGTTAGTGGACGCATTGATGGCCGTCGCCGTCGCACAATTGGTAGTGCAACGCACGCGTAATGCGGAGGTTGCGGGTTCGGCTCCCGCCGGCGACAAGTTATCTTTTCGTCCACTTTCATTTCCCTTTTCTTCATTATTTTCTACATTCCAAGTTCAACTAAACTTAATTTCCCCGATGCTTTCCTTGGCTTCGTTGTCTGTTGGCTTTATGTGGTTGTGATTAAAAAAATCGAGCCCTTCGGTTCCCCTTCTTCTTTCGTATCTCACTAAGGCCAATAATATCCCAGGCAATACCTGATAATTCTTCAAATAGCCCTGCTAAGCTAGCCTCACTCGATAGGGTGCGCGTGTTCAAAGTTGCGAGGTTCAGTTTCTATTGGCGGCCTGTCCGGACCCAGAGATTCTTAGCACCCTCTGCCGCGTAGCAGGTCTGACCGCCGCCTTGGTCAGGTGCTCCGCAGCCGCTGAGGACTGAGGGCCATGGATAAATTGTTGTTAATCAACTTCTCAAAAATTAGAATTAGATGAAAAGTTTGAATCAGAAAATTGTAGAGCAACGTGAAAAATTCCCGATACAGCTTTCTGTTACTCAATACGTGCCACATAAAAGTCTTTTTTCCGAGCGTGAAAGAAGCCCGCGAATATAGGCACTTCGCGTGCATTCGCGGAAGCCAGAATTCTTGGACCCTGGTCCTAGCCGATGTCGGCACGAGCTGCTTTAAAAGCGCTAGTGTGCTTTTTAAAAGAGCCCTAAACTACTTAGAGCCTTAAACTACTCAAGAGCCTTAAACTACTTAGAGCCTTAAACTATTTAAAGAGCCTTAAACTATACTCTTGCGGAAGCCAGAATTCTTGGACCCTGGTCCTAACCGACGTCGGCACGAGCTGCTTTAAAAGCGCTAGTGTGCTTTTTAAAAGAAACGGGACTCATTGAAATATATATAATGTGCAACTGACGTGTTATCTTTTTTTAACTTCTGTTTTCTTATCTTTTCTCCCATTACCTCATCCCCCTGTGCAGAGTAGCCAACCGGATACTTAATCTGGTTAACCTCTCTGCCTTTCACCTCTTGTTTCCCTCCTCCTCCTCCTCCTCCTCCTCCTCCTCCTCCTGTAATTAGGTCGAGAAGCGACTACAACATTTATGTGCAGAATGTGTTCCGCGAATTGCAAGACGTCAGAGGTGCTACCTCAGTGCGCATTTATTGATTCCTTGCGTGTCATTATCAACGCGTCGAACTGGCGCGCATAGGTCGCCTGCCGACGGTTTTCTAGTGTAGTGAACATCTGGGGAATATGGATTTGAATTCACTGACGAATCACCCTGTTTTTTTTTATTCTTGTTTTTTTTTTCAGACAGAGAGAGAGAGAGACAAAAGCCCGCGGCGGTCCTCAGTTACTATTACACAGCGTACTACTGTCGACAAGGAGGTAGCGGGTTCAATTCCCAGCCGTATAGCGGTCGCATTTCGATCGACATGGAATGCAAACAAACGTCCCTTCTTTTTCCGAGTCTCCGTACATTGCAGCGATCGTTCGCTAGCGAGCTCTAGTTCCTCGGGGAGACATTGAGGCCCATGCTTTTGACTCCATCCTCAGTTTAGCAGAGACGCCTCAACCGCGACAATGTTTACAGCGGGGCGGGTGCTTTCTACGCTCTCATTGCTCCATTGAGCGCCACGCACCGCGTCGTGTTCTTTTCTCGTGTGCTTTTTTTTTTTTTTCTCCAGAGTGCACCCGGTGCGCATTCGTTTCACTTTAGCCACGGCACGATGATTTCGTCTGATGACAACCATCAGGTACAGTTCGTTTTTCTTTTTTTTTTCCCTCTTCGTGTACGTGCTTCGATCGTCATCGCCGCGCACTCCTAAGCGTGCACCAAAGAAGCCTCCGCGCCAGCACAAGTATCGGCTGGGGCGCTAACGCCTTTGTAATGAGGTCATTTCCCAGGGACAGTACGCGCGTCGGCGACTTGCGACTGTGCTACAGGAAGCGGGAAAGTAAAAGACACGAAGCGAAGCTGAGGAGAGAGACGTCAGCCTCTCTACGCGAGTTGACCGAAAAAGTATACTGCGACAGTTTCGTGAAAGAACGAACGAAAGAAAAGAAAGGACGGATGTATAAAAGTCGGAGCAAATAATGAAGTAACGAGGACACAGCGCAAAGTACATTGTGATAGAGAGCTTCACGCGTCAGAGCGTTCGCCGTCAAACGAACGAGACATGCCGTGAAAACCCCTTAGCATAACGAGCCTTCCGCTTGAAAAGCGAGGTTCCGAAGAAAGCCATACGAAGGGAAGATGAATACACTGCGACGGCACCGGAAGGCAAAACGCTTTTACGTAACTCCATATCGCTTGCGTAACGCCAGATGTTGTGCGTATACAAAAAAGGGGATCTCTCGCTGCGCTCAAAAATAAATAAAAAAGGAAATAAGTAGATCAATGCCTCGGTTTCAAACAAAGCCCAATCACTTATCGGTCTTTCACATGCGAGAAAGATCCCATGGTGCGTATTTTTTCCGTGCTCTTTTTAATCTTTTTCAGCGAACTGCCATTGCTAAGTTGCGCTTGCGCCTCCACATAAAAGAAGCAGGATTTGGGACGTGTACATCTGGGACCACGTACGCAATACACATTAGCAAATATTTGCTCATGACAAGTCTGATCACGTAAGTGTATTCACAACGAGAGATAAAGAAAAGAACTCACACAGGAACTCCTCTGGGACTTATCTAAGTATGCGCAAGCATTGTGCCACTTGCTCATCTTCACGCAGCCCGGTGTCATTATCAATGTTGATCCGACCAGCATAAACGACAGCGCTGCGGCGACACGAACTGCTGCGGACGGCTTCGCAAGGTGAATTGATGACACAAGCAAACTACTGCAGGTGGCGCCAGGTGCGCTGATAACGTTCCGATCATTATAAACTGTTATCGTTCTTTAACGCCTTATACATCTGCGTCGAACCATTATGAACCGTGATCAACCGTACTCCGGCGGCGGCAGCGTATGTCGCGGCCGCGCAGGCCTTATCTAGAAAGCGATCTGCGATGGGTACATGACTGCGCCGTAGTGCTGATAGCTTCGTGTGCGCTGTGTTCTCGCCGCTTAGTTCGCGTTGAAGGAGAGGCAACACGAAGGTCAATTCGTTCACTGCTGCGGGCCCTATCTCGAAAGCGATCGTCTTACGTGACGACGGACGGACGGGTTTACTCGTTGAGTAGGCATAGAAATGTTTACGCATTACGTAAGGAGTTTTTTTCGTTGCAATATCTGCCGCAACAAACGGGCGCACAGCGATTGCAGGGCGATACGAGAGCAATGGTGATGGAACTCCAATAATACGTTAGTAGCGAAATAGATCGCGTAAGTTGGTTTGCAGGGGTACCAATGCCGAAATTGCCGCAGCAATGGCGTACCTATGAATGATTTTAGGAAGTTGATGATTTACTTATGTTCAACGAACAGATTTGCGTTGTGCTTCAGAATGTGCGAAATAAAGTGCTTTAGCCGTTTGAACAGGCACTTTGGATAAAGGAGACAACGTACGGCATAGCCAAGCCCAGGAATTACGGACACCAGCAACTAACACCCCTTAGAGGTCGTGAGTGGAAGCATGATTGATTGATTGACTGATCGATCGACTTATTTATTTATTTATTTATTTATTTATTTATTTATTTATTTATTTATTTATTTATTTATTTATTTATTTATTTATTGAGTTTAACGTCCCAAAGCCACACTCGGGCTATGAGAGGCGCCACAGCTGGAGTTCTTTCACGTGCACCTAAATAAAAGTACTCGAGCGTTTATGTATTTCGCCCTCATCGAAATGTGGTTGCCGCAGCCGGTTATCGAACCCACGACCTCGTGCTAAGCAGCAGAAGGCAAGCCACTGCACCACCACGACGTGTGCGAGTGCAAACAGGAGCGGTTTCTATGAGAAATGGCCGTATTTTTCTCTTTTTTTCACATAATTTATTAAAAATGTCATTATTTAAAAATGCCCGGAAATTATACATAGTATATATATATATATCAGCCTGACTCCGCATCCTAAGTGAGCTGTACTGTTTTCCGTGGCCGAAAACTCGTTCCAAATTGCACGTGAAGTTTGCATTATGCGAGCTTATGGAGACGGTTGAAATTTGAAGTCCATATTGCGTACTCAAAAGCAATTTGCTACGAAACCATGATTCCGGTGAGTTCCAGGGAGGTTATATATTCTAGAGAGTTTACAAGCTTCAAGAACTCCGCTTCCGGTTTGTTTAACCGCCCGTCTTGAAACGGCCAAAACAACTGTTCTACCTTCGCAACAGAGTTACGAAATGATACGCAAAACGATATATATTAGCGTGCTGGTTACTAAAATCGTTCTGTAAGGCCGGGACCGAGTGCTTTCGACGAACGGAGATCGAATTTGCTTATACGATGGACGCGTGTTCACTGCCTCGATACCGGCGCGCGGTAAGTGTTATTTTTTTTCTCTCTCCATCTTCTTCTTTTCTTTCTCCTTCGCTTGGCTGAGTTTATTGATTGCTACACGTAGTGCTATGCGTCACTGCTTCAGTCATCGCGGGAATCTCGACTATTAGAGCTCACAAAGCGCCGCCAGATAGAAGAGAACTCAAAAATTCCTAATTTCCTGGAATTCTTTTAGACAAAAATCTTACATTGTATGGTAACGATAACTTTCGGGGCAGCGGCGATCGTTTTCAACTGGCCCTGAAGCATGCCTCGGCTCCATTTAAATGGGCATGCTGCCCTGTCGCGTTGCCTTTGATCCGAGCTGCATGCGGAGAACCTCATGTGGACGAAGTGTTGAAAAAGCTTCTGAAAGGGATCTCCATATTCTCTCGTGAAAGACTGTGAGAAACTCTGAATGTGGTCATCCAATCTTTGAACATTGCTGGGACACACATTGCTTGGGTGATACAGCTTTTCGCAGTGCAGGTTCCTACTAAACCTTCAGCGTAAAACAAATCGCTCTCAGTATCGGATTATTCTGGACCTGAATTCACAAAATGATCTTACATTAAAAGAAATTCTATTGTTATGTCGGACGTATTATTCAGAAATTTTCTTTTTTAAATTGCCTGCTACAAATGGCACAATTCTAACCCTTGAGCTAAGAGACTCGATGAGGCGACCATTACTTCTACGAGAAATCATAACGCTTAATTGAATAATTGTCATAATTTCAATAATTACCTTCAGACTTTTTTTAATTATTTGCTTTACGATACATGCTTCAATCTACGAATTGTAGCTCGTGAGTTTGCAAGGCATATTGACTTAGAACAAATCCTGAAGATGGCACCGGTTTCGAGATATCCACCGTCAAACTTGCGATGCAAATGCACTGTTGATTCAGTTACTTTTTTATGAAAACGCTGTTTTATGCATTGAAGCACAAAAGTAATTAGTCTAATTATTTTAAATGTTTAATTAAGCATCTTGATTTCTCGTAGAAGTAAATGGCCGCCTCATCGTGTACGTGTTTTAGCTCAAGGGTGAGATTTGTGCTTTGTGCCACAGGCAATGTTTAGAATTTGGTGCAGATATAAAAAAAAATAGAAACAAAAAACATAGTATGATATATATGGTGTTCCTGTTATCGTGCACCAACCTTTAAATAAAGGCGGATTATTCTACGGGAATAAGACCAAATGTTTATTGTTTAGAATCTCGTTAAGAAACCACCACTATTTTTTTAGTTCCTTACATAGAATTAGTTAATTATATGCATATGAGCGCAGTCACTGAACGCTCAAGGTGCTCCGAAACCTGTGCTTTTTGTGCTGTGTAGCTTTACAAGTGCCAACAAGCAACTGCCGTATAAGTACTCCCCGTAATGTCTATTGGCGGTACGTGCTGGATAAGTGCAACGTTGCGTGCGAGAATCACATCAGTAAGCTGAGCTATACCACGAAGTCGCCATCAGTGAGTGACGGGAACGCCGACATTGGTGCCTATAGGTGGCAGCTTGAGGCGGAAGGCGAAGGAACTCCGTGGAACGTACGCGAGGGTAACTTACAGAGGCGTCATCAGGACACAAAGGCAGTTCGAGCCGTAGAACGCCATTAGAACAATCGATGAGGGCTCAGTGGCCAGTCAAGAAGTCCATGCCAAGAATGGCTCATGACACATATATGAGCCCCAGGGTCGATAAGAGGCAGTAATGGTCAGGCCATCGACGTAGACACCCACCAAATTGCGCGTTGGATGAACGGTCGGCAGAGATTTTTCGGTCCAGATCGTCAATGCCGCGTCACCTCCGGGAGCTGCACTGTTTAGTTTCCCGATAGATTCCGTAGTAAGTCGGCAACGGAGAGCGATGACGTTGCAGGAAGCGTGACTGACAACCCTGACGTGACGGCGAGTGGCTGGACCAGCCTCTTTGAGCGGAGACTTCATTATTCAGTGAGTCGAAGCGTGCATAGAATGGAAACGAACGACGAGGTCCATGGCGTGATCCTGACGGCGGTAATTGTGAAAGTTTAATCAACATACCATTACTGCGAAAATGGCGGAAAATGTGGCCAACGTGGGGGCGTAGTGGCTTTGACGTTGCGCTGCTAAGCCCAAGGGCACGGGATCAAATCCCGGCCGCGGAGACGCGCGCATTTCGATGGGGAGGAAATGCAAAAACGCCCATGTACCGTGTATTGGGTTCACGTTAAGGAACCCCAGGTGTTTAAAATTAATCCGGAGTCCCTCACTTTTGCGTGCCTCATAATCGTATAATGGTTCTGGCGCGTACATCCCCAGAATTCAATTTTATCTGCGTCGCTGGGATCGTCTTCAGGCATCATTATGGGACCAACGTGGCGTCCGCTAAGGTGGCCAAGGACCTGGTTGTAGTGAAGCGAACACCCAGCACCTTCGCCGAAAGTGAGGTCTAATTGCTTCCATTGACACTATATATATATATATATATATATATATATATATATATATATATATATATATATATCCCGGCCGCGGCGGCCGCATTTCGATGGAGGCGAAATGCAAAAAATAAATGTCACAGTTTCGCCCTAAGGGCGAAGCAATGAATGCGATAGCAACACAGCAATATGGTAGCAATATGAATTGTAGTAAACATGAGCTGATTAAGTAAGCAGGTGTGCTGCGGCGTAAGTAGACCGACATGAAGAGAGACTCGATGACCACGAGAAGGCGCGTGTGAAACGGTGGTGTTGATGAGAAGCGCTTCCCGTGGGCAGCGCGCGTGCGAAGGGACACACCTGTAGCGCTGCACTGCCGATCCGGGCAGCATTGCATGTGCAGCATTGCATGTTGGAAAATGTGGCCCGACTATTACTAGCTGAATGAACAAGCGTGGTGCGAGCGCGCACAAACAAACATGAATAGATCACACTAAATGACTGCAGACAACGACTGTCAAAACGCTAGCAGCGAGCGCATACGCCGCCGCGGGCGAAGGTACGTGCGGTCTATCGCTTCAACGGAAACTGAGCGGCGAATGCACGGCGCATAAAGGTCAGAGCCGTGTGGAGATAAGAGACGGTGCGGGCGAGCGAGCGACGAGCGCGGTTGTTGGCAGAGTAGAAGTGCGCCCCCCCCCCCCCCCCGCGCTCCCTCCGGCGCTGGCTTCCCGCTTCCTTGCTTGCGCGTGGGTGATTGAGTGCGTTCGCTCTCCGTGATAGCGCGCGTCCCCGCACGCTTCCGCTCGGGCATACGGCGCGCGGCGAAGATTTTATCTATAGGGAACCTCACGGCGACGGCGACGGCAGAAATCCGGTTGAAGTGTCCATATAATTGCTATCGCAATAAAACGCCCGTGTGCTTTCGTTGTAGTGCACGTTTAAGAACCCCGGGTGGTCAAAATTAGTCCGGAGCCCTCCACTACGGGGCGTGTCTCACAATCAGAACTGGTTTTGGCACGTAAAACCCCAGAAAGAATATATATATATATATATATATATATATATATATATATATATATATATATATCCGCACGAATATGGTGTGAGAAGCAGCTGCATTAAACTGGCATCGCATTTTGCGACGCTCTCGTTCAATTTTCGTTCTGTTCGCCTTTCGCCGTTGACTGGGCCCTCGTCGCACCACCGTTATCACCGGGATCGGCCGTTCGGCACCGTGAATGATAACAGGGATGGAGTAGAAGTTGGATCACTAGAGAATACTGCTACACCGTTTCATCCGTGACACGAAAACTGACTATAAGGACAGCCGTCAAACACTGTGCAAGGCAAGAACGTGGGTAGTGACCTGCAGCTTGACAGGACGAGGATCTCCGACACACACGCGCGCTTAGCGAGGCAGCGGGGTTGTATATATTTCGGCCGCGCAGTGTTGCATTAGCGTCGCCGCAGAGAAGCTTAACTGCCCCGTGTGACTGCTCGATTGCCCCGGTGACGACGAACGAACATTTCGACTGACGAACGTACACGGGAGCGTGAATGGGCGCGACTCATAGCTGGCAAATTCGGAGGCCGTGCACGGGGCCGCTTGTTCTCAGCGTGGCGAGGCATACTCGTGCCGCCGAGTGGGCCCGCATGGCGAGAGCCTTCAATGAAAAGCCGCGGACGGCAGTGAGCCCACCGGGCTTTGTTTACATCGGTGGCGCCCTTAATTAACGAACCGGAGGACGCTCCATTGAGCACCCTCACGAAAAACCCTTCTACGTGTTTGCGCTGGCGGCACGAGAGACCACGGCAAACGAAAGGTTATAAAAAAATAACAAGAAAAAGACAAGGCGCACGAGCGGAGGAGGCTAGCTGCTGTTGTCAATAAAGTTTGCCCCGCTCAATACTGCGCGGTAACCCGGCGCCGGGCTCAGGCAAACGGTCTTTCAAGCGCGCGCGCGCTCGCGAGCGCGTCTTGTGCTTTCTCTGACACGATCCTGTCCTCCTCTAGCTTGAAAGCGGAGGGGACGGTACTCTGAAGCGAAAAGCAAACACGACCTAAGAGGAAAGCGGTTTATTTCTGCACTTCCCCACTTTCTTTTATCTTCTTTTTCCCTCCCTCCTTCCCCACTTCTTTTTTTTTCTTCTTCTGTTTGCAGGTTCTTGCGTCAGAGAATAATTAACGCGCACTTTACGCAAGACAAAGCGCTGCTCTTTGGTCGATGAAACTCGCCAAGAAATTTCCTCGGTGTAGTCGTGGTAAGCCGGCGTGGCAAACGAAAGCGTTCAAGCGTGCCTCTTCCTTACCTGTTTCTCTTACAGAGTTCCTTGTTCTCACTCTCGTTCTTTCATTTTTTTTTTCTGCCGTCCATTTCAGCTTGATTCTGCGGTCGCGTAATTATGTACGCGCGGTCCAGCGTGTGCACTGTGCGAGCACTTCCGTGCTCCCCTGCGCGCGCGCGCGTTTGTATCCTTCGTGAGTGGGTATTTGTCCGCGTAATGCGCCGTCCTGACTAAGACGGCCAGCGCGGGCAGCGAGCTTTCCGAGATTACGCAGCCTTGGGCGGGACTCGAAGGTCCTCGTTTTACGCCCGATCAGAGACGGACTGATGATTAGACGCGGCGGCAGGCGCCCCTTAGGGATGCGTCCACACCCAGCGGTGGCTCGATCCCTCCCTGCCCCACACTGATGGGAACAGAAACAAACTACGTCATTGCGAAAGCAGACATTTCGGACGGTTCGGTGGTGCGTGAGTGGACGGCTCGATGGGAAAAGACAGGCCCAATGGAAGGTGTATAAGAGCTGGACTTGTCTTCTCCTTATCCCTATCGCCACTGCATTACGTCGCTTTCGCCGCACTAGTCCTCACCTTCAGTCGTGCGCAGCTGAGCTAGCACACTCGCAATGTCCCACGGCGTTGATACGTCGCGACTTGAGATGCCTGCAGGCACGGATCGTGTCCAACCTTATTTCCAGTATTGTTATTTTTTCTCTGAAATGTGCTCCGTTTCATGTAAATGTATACTTTTCTCTTTAATACCACCTCCGACTGTGTGACACACTTGTTCTCTCCGTTGTCGCATAAGGAAACCGCCACTGGAAGCCGCCACGTAATGAGTTACCGTCGAATGCAGCCTTCATGTGCGCACGCCACATGCCCCTTACTCGGAGAACGCACCCCTGGTATACGGGTTGTATTTCATCGGCGCTGCCACCTGCGGATGCTGTCGAGTGTGTAGATATATAAAGCAACGATGAAAAGGAAAAGCTGGCCCTTCCTCAAGTGCTCCCCTAGGGCGAGTGCGCGCACGCTCGCCTCGGGGTTCGTCGATCGCGCGAACGCTTTCTTTATCGACGTATTTCGTCTCGCACAACAGTAATTAAACGCAGGTTAGCGGGACCTTATATCATTTAGTGCGCAGTCTTCTCAACGCGCCTTGCATATGCCCCCCCCCCCCTCCTCCATTTTTTTAAGGGAGTGCCGGAAGTGAATTCGGTCATAACAACGGGACAATTAACCTGCGCTGCATGCCGCGCAGGTTTATATATATCTTGTTTTTGCCTTTACCGAGAAAATAATGCGGGTCCCGATAGATGACGGCGTGTACGCGACAAAGACCGCCCATTACACCCGGCGCGGTCGAGCTATGGCGCGTTGAGATTCTTTTAATGCCGAGTTGTTCTTCGCGTTCTTTGTGCTCGTTAGCGCGGATGATTAGAAGAAGAGCCGATATCTTTGAAGCAAGAATTAGGCGGACGTAAAGCGTAAAATGAAAGGTTGCGTGTTTCGCTTCACATCCCAGTATAAGCAGTCTAAGCATGCCACCTTGTCGTTACCAGCTTGAAACACTTAATTCATCCTGCAGAAATGTTTTTAGTTACCCATTTAAGGACGAGAAAAATAAGAAGAAATAATACGCCGGCCAGAACGTTGAACGCACCATTTGGACGTGATAGGGCAATCACTGTTTAGCAACCCAGTAAAGTTTGCTGATCCTTTGAAAGGACCCTTATTTTGCATTCGGCTAGCTTCGGTTTTTCGTGTAGCCTGACGTGATTCCTCACCACAAGTGTGTGAATTGATTACTTCTATTTTCTGTAAGTGGATACTCCCATCTCGGAAACTTCGCCAGTTACTGCGTTCCATGGAGCAAGGAAATAAATTAGGAAGAATTATTACGTCATGCGCCCAGCCTTGGCAAACAAACGCTCCGTGAAGCCATTCGCTTCGCTTTTTCCCTCACAGTGTCGGCCCAACACGTGACCTCTGAGACAGCGTATTGGCCGGGAATGTTTGGTTCCCGGTAGTTTATAATTGATGCGGGGGCACTTGTTCAGCCTCCCTTCAGTAACTCTGCTATTCTAGAAACGGGAGCACTGCAACCTACCACGTGCTCTCGCGTGACGATCGCGTGTCAAGCTGACTCGTTTGCCTTCGCAGGGGCCACAATCGCCCTTCCCGACTAATCACGTAATCGGCGATCCTTCGCATTATTTCGTGGGCACCATTTACGTCGCGACCTATAAAAATGCCTCACTTAATGGTAAATCGACCATCGGCAGCTACTAATGGGCGAGTTAACATTTGGAGGCTGACAACGAATTTGGACGAGTGCTATGATGCACTGCAAAGAATCAACACGAAGGTCGGAAAGATAGGACGTCTGATAGGATAGGACTGCTCATTATCGTATCTCTTGTTTATTCCTTCTTGAATTTTCTGCAGAACATTACCTGTTAATTATGAACCAATTAGGCCCGCCACAGAGTACTTTTCCGACGAAGTTGGTTGCAATCTAACGATCATCATCATCCCTTTTATCAAAACTTCTTGTATAACAAAAAAACAAAATGTTGAGCCAGCAACACCCATGATCTATGCTGCCTTACATCACACACACACACACACACACACACACACACACACACACACACACACACACACACACACACACACACACACACACACACACACACACACACACACACACACACACACACACACACCACACGCACACACACACACAAATATATATATATATATATATATATATATATATATATATATAACAAGCTGAGAGAGAGAGAGAGATCCCTATGTCCTGATATCTTATTAAAATGGTCTGCAGAAGTAACGACGGAGGGTAGATAGGGAGCTTCATTGATGACTTGGAGCAGGGAACCATACGCACGAGCAGCGTGAATCACACCAACACATATCTGTGTGCACACGCTGTCAGCCGAAGGCGCACAACAGCCCGGGCAGGGCCGGCCGAACGCCAAACCAACCTGCGCTCCTTGGTGGCATCCGAGGAGGGCCGCGAAAACGCCTCCGGCTGCCGCTCGTGCACACACAACGCCCGTCGGTCGCCTCATAATTGGCTTCCGCAATGGCGCAGCGTCTGTTGCTGCAGCGACGACGCCGCTGCTGAACGGGGAGCGCCGTCCAACCCTTCCAGTTTCGCCAGGCCTACTATACCAGCTTACGCACCCAAGTATGACTCAGCCTCGGCGGCTCCCCACGACCGACGCCAGTACCCCCCTGTAAGAACTTTCCCCGACCCCTTTGTGCACCGCGTGGCTGGAGCAGCGGGCGAGAGCTCAGCGAGCGACGCCCACTTTCACCGGGTTCGCTCCATTGCTCGGTCTTCCCAAGCGCAGCGCTCGCTGCCGGCGTACTGCGTGCGGTCAGCAAACCCGCTCCAAGTTGCCCCCGACCGCGAAAGTTCTCCGAGCAGCACGAGATCCGAGAAGAACAAAAAAAGCAAGATTTCTTCGCAGCCAGTGCATGAGCCCTGGAATCGAAAGGTGCAGTGGATGTTTCCCAGCACAGCCACCAAACTGTTCACCTAAACTTCAGTTTACGTGGTGAATTCGCGAGAAAGTTTACCTTTTTTCGCTGATTCCGGTCTCTGAGAACTTATGCGGGCAGGTGTATAGGTTAGCGAGCGCAGCTGACAGGAAGAAGCTGCCGCTATGCGGGCTGTGTACTATTCTCTCGATTCTTGCAGGCCCTGAAATAATTTTGTTTTTGTTTTTTGTTTTTTGTTTTTCCGTGAGAGAAAGGAAGTCTACAAGAAATGCGATTCTGGAACTAAAATAGTAAGTTGGCTCACAGTATTTCTCGCAGTATTCTCTGCTAACATATGGGGCAGAAACTTAGAGGTTAACACAGAAGCTCGAGAACAAATTAAGGACCGCACAAAGAGCGATGGAACGAAAAATCTTAGGACTAACGTTAAGAGACAGGAAGAGAGCGGTGTGGATCAGAGAACAAACGGGCATAGCCGATATTCTAGTTGACATTAAGCGGAAGAAATGGAGCTGGGCAGGCCATGTAATGCGTAGGATGGATAACCGGTGGACCATTAGGGTTACAGAATGGATACCAAGAGAAGGTAAGCGCAGTCGAGGTCGGCAGAAAACCAGATGGGATGATGAAGTTAGGAAATTTGCAAGCGCAAGTTGGAATACGCTAGCGCAAGACAGGGGTAATTGGAGATCGCAGGGAGAGGCCTTCGTCCTGCAGTGGACATAAAATATAGGATGATGATGATGATGATGATGATGATGATGATGATGATTTCTCGCTGCCTGTTGCGAAGCCTGGACACTTAATGAGCTCACTTGACACCGAGTGTATGATACTATATAATACACTCTCACACCATGGCCCTTTCCGACGTGGATTTTGGTGCATCTGCTCGCAAACACAGCTAAGCAATATAAATTTTATTCAGTCAAGATACATTCAGCGGAAACCATTTCGACGTAATAAATGTACTATGTGTTAGAGTATGATTTAGACAGGGTGTAGCATTTGAATAGTAGACTACCAATGACCAGTACGAAATACGTTACTTTATTACCGTAGCTATACGGTAGCGGTCTTGCATGGTGCCGGCACGCTTCTTCTTTTGCTTGTGGCGCATGCCAGTCGGACGAACAGCACAGCCACTCTATCTCGTCCTCTCTCCTCTTCTCCGGCTATATTAATGTGCAAATACCTTTATAATAAATGAGGTAGGGAGGGGAGATGGGGTGGAACTCTGCAAGAAAATAGTGCAGATCGGGTTGGACGTCGGGAGTCTTTAATAAATCGTGGCAACAGCGGGGCAGCGCCCCATTGTTCTGCCGCCGCGGGGAGAAGTCGCCCTGCGAGGAGGATGTGCGATGCATTCCCCGCTGCAGCGGACCCCATCGCCGAGCGGCTCGGGCTCGGGGCGCCTCGCTGCGTGCCTCGGCAGAAGGGCGCCTGCTTAGGCACGCAGAAGACACCCTCTCCTCCGGGGCTCGACGCGTGCAACGATGGTGGCCGAATGGATGTAGGAGTAACGGCGCGGTACAGAACCGCGCGTGGCTCCCGGTCATGCCCGACCCGAGTCCAATACGGCATTTCTACCCGCTGGCTACCATCTCAGAGCGATTCGTGCCGCTTGAAAAGAAAACTAACCGGAGGGTGACGAGTTGCAGTGATCATCCTGTACTGAGCGCGAGTGAGAATTGTGGCGCCATCTAGGAAAGAGCTTCTGGTGACGTGTTGCATGTCACCACGTGACACAGGCTACGAACCGCCGTCACTGGTTTTCCTTGTGCAGTGAGGTTCACATGTCGCTATATCTAGCGTTTTAGTGTTGTATGCGTCACCTTTATTGCCATTACTGCGACGTACACCACAAATCCAGACACTTTTTGCACCCTGAGAACGGTTTTGCTTTAGAAAGCCGTATAACGTCGGCCATTCGTGCATTCGGAACGGCCCTTTCCGTTAGACGTTAGTTCGGTCGTAATGAACAAACTTTAGCGAAAAGCGAGAGCCCAGAACAAGTAAACATTTTTTTAGCAAAATGTCACGAAATGGTATTTTGATCGCAAACGATTCTAAAAGTATTGTTCTGTTTATATTCTGATTTGCAACGTACAATTGTTCGATACGAGGTGTTTTACGATGTGTTTTATGCTCTCCAATGCATAATTCTGTCAACATCGTTTTTGATACAAGTAGTTTTAGTGCTGCTTAATATCCCTATTCGGCACGGCGCAACTGGGACATGCCTTATTGCCGTATTATTAGCACCCATGAAAATTTGGTCACTATACTTTTACATCCATACGCAGCATATTCATTCCATGCACATGCCAAAGTTACACATTTTAGTGCTGTACATATTGTCCAAGCTTGTTGATCCGAAAGAAATGAGTGCACAATAAAACATGTAAACCTTGCACATATATTTTAAATGCGAAAGCATGTATTTGCCACTACGCACTTTGCTGACTCTGGGGTTTCTGGCCTCGGTGTGTTGCTATGGGGACCCACAAGTGACGCCACAGTGCTTTCTTATGAACCCAGATTGCGCGTGTGATGCTAATGACGTTAATGCCCATGATAATGCCCATAATAATACCCATGCTGATGGTGGTGCTAGCAGTGATGATGCCCATGGCGATAATGATGAGTATTCAGGCGAGCCTTCATTCAGATGCTCTCGCGTTAACGTAAACAGCCATCAATTGATGGGTTCTACCGGAAACTATTTATCTGCGTAATTTAAATCAGTTCACTAGCGGCACTTTCTCTCACGACTGAACCTACCATTCTCAAGCATGAACGATTTTATGAACCATCGCGCGTCGCGCTCATCAGCTGTGCGAGTGCTGAGTAGCCTGACACCGATTACCAATTTCTGCCTCTCGTTTACAGCATGGCTGGGCGAATTCTCTTCCAGTCCCAAGGTCCCACAGGATGGTTCACCGACTATATACACTACATCTGACACACGAAACCGCCTTTCCAGTCTGCGGTGAAGTTTACAGTATGTAAATTTCACGAGTAATATGACGAACTAAGAAACCAAAATGAAGCACGACATGCTGCTCGCCGGAAATTTTTGAGCCAATGGGCATAAACAAGGGCTTCTTTGCAAAGTGTTTGCCACATATTGAACACTGAAGGATAGGCTGCTTTCTCGTCTTTTAACATCCAGGCAACTCCCACCTTCTTCACAGTAATAACTCACGTAGCTGATGCGTTCGAATGCGTTCGGCAACTGATGTACGAATACATGCTGAACAGGAAGCCACTTCTGAAAAATTATTGAAGCAATTTATTGCTTTCTTGTGACCTTAATCCATAATAACACACCATATAACTGCTTAAAGCAATGCTAACGGTAACAGTGATGAAATCACACAGTTTAACTGCCGATCCGGCTCTGCCGCGCTCTTTAGAAATGAAGCGCAGAGTCGGCGCAGTCAGGCGATGTCGCTTTCTACGGAAGAACGACGGACGTAGCGGCGGAAGTTTGGATCACAATGCGCGCTACGCCCGTGGTTGATTCTCCATTGGATTAAATTTTAAACAGACACTCTACCTTTTCCGTGCCCTGCTTCGTCTTCATTAATTTCTTCATTCAACCGTTCATTCATTTGCTTGGTCGTTTGTTCCTTTATGCCTTCATTCGTCATTACGAGTAAACAGAAGCAAGCCAGATGCAAGAAATCCAAATCATAATTTACCCATAGATGCACTTGTACAACGCCTAATAGTGGTTAATCACACACGCACGCGCCCAGTGATACGTGTGCGCGCATTCTCACTTTCATAAGTACAGCCTCCCGCATTTTTAGCTATATCGCGCGAGCGTCCATCACGCGTCATTTTAGCGCCTTTAAGCAGCGATAATCAGCGAGACCGGCAAAAGTACTCTAAAGTGCACTAAGCACTCTCCTGTGCAAGAGTCGTCTAATGCGATGTTCCCTTCAGGACGACGTACGACCATATTATTGTGTTCTCGCGCGATATAGCTAAAAATGCGGGAGGCTGTACACCTAATCATCGTGCTCTTGTGAGTCTTTTCACCGAAGACAACAGAGAACAAAACAATTCAGTTGGGAATGGCGCTGCAAGCAACTTATCAACTCATCGGCTGCCGTGGCCGTACAAAATATGCCAGAAGCGTTCCAATCATATTCGGATCAGTTGCAGCTTGTGGTAAGCATTATCAGCTATACGTATAGACGGTTTGAAGGCTAACTTGTCCAGACAGAGGCGCGCCTGCACAGCGTCCGAGCCGAGCCACTCCCGACAGAACGCGCTGGAGCGACCCCTCCGTCGGCGGGGCGCGCTCTCGGCCCGGCTGTCACAGCGTGTCAGAACACTGCGTGAAGCGCGCCCAGCCCAGTAATCTGCGCGCTAGTGCGCAGGCGCCTATAGCGCCGACACCCGAGAACTCGACGCCGAAGGAAACGCGCGCTGCCCGACGCGAAAGCGATGCATTGTTTGCTCGGGACAAAAGACGAGTCCTTCCGCGCAGTCAGAGGATGATGTCCGCTAAAACAGCTCAATTGTGCTTGCCTCCGCTGCCCCGGGCTTCCGCTCGTGGCCTCATGAAGCGAGGGCTTCGCTCGTCGCGCCGCATCAGAGGCGAGCTCGAAATGCCGGCGTCGCTCCATGTCCGCGGCACTTGTGGCCCCCCAGCGGAATATAAGTACCACTCATTTACTATGGAATTACTTATACCCAGGTACTGATTTTGCTGACGTTGACTGAATGTGGACAATATTCACCAGACGGCGCTCTCTCTCTCTCTTTATGTGTGTGTGTGTGTGTGTGTGTGTGTGTGTGTGTGTGTGTGTGTGTGTGTGTGTGTGTGTGTGGGTGTGGGTGTGTGTGTGTGTGTGTGTGTGTGTGTGTGTGTGTGTGTGTGTGTGTGTGTGTGTGTGTGTGTGTGTGTGTGTGTGTGTGTGTGTGTGTGTGTGTGTGTGTGTGTGTGTGTGTGTGTGTGTGTGTGTGTGTGTGTGTGTGTGTGTGTGTGTTGTCGAATAGTTTCCGAATAGCAACTCTGTGGACGCGCTCAACAACCAGGTGAGAACGTTACCAGCTATATTGCAGACATCGTCGACTTGTGACGCCCGCTGGAGTCTCTCTCTGCCGTTTGCTGTCCTCGACATACATCGCAATGCTACCGCCTTGATCGTCACTTAGCTGCCGAACTCTTCAACCTTGCTCCATGTGGAGTGTCTCGGCAACATTTAGCTACTAGACGTCTCCTTCATATTCGGCCTTGATGGCGCATGCAGACGACTTGCCGCTCAGTGCGCTGAAACCTTCTGCCTCTAAGTCTGACCGACTACCTTCGCGTATACTTTTGGCACCTCTACTAACAGCGAACTCGAAGATGTGCATAGCGAGACACTCCTCGCACTTCTTCACCAGTTTAGCGGCTCGTTCGACTGCCATCAGACGTCTATGGCCGAACACGCACTGTGGTCCATCATACTGACTCCTGTGGCGCTATAACGTAAAATGATTCCAAATTGTTTTGATTCCAATTTCTGCAATCAGCCTCCACGATCGGTCAAAACATTTTCGGGCCACTCCCAACTTCGCCTGTCTGTCACGCGACGTCACGAAAACCGCGATAGCTCCCCATCTGATATAACATGTACACACTGCTTATGCATGCTTAAACCGCACAAAAGAAAAATAATCATTTCTGATTCAACGCCTTTTCACCATTAGCCCTCTGCTATTGGTGTAATGTTTTCTGGCTACGCCCACTTCGCCTGTCTGTCACGCGACCTCACAAAACAGCGAAAACTCACCACGTCAAAGTGACGTTTACGCAAAAAAGAAATGCATTAATATGCCGAACAAAACTGAAAATTTTCTGAATAGCCACAGACTGCCCCGTTCCGAAAGGAATAGAAGATGGCTGCCCGCCGATCGCTCTAAAGCCCCTCTATATAAAAAGTAGCGACACTCTCCTCCTCCGCCTTCCCTCCTCCTCGTTTCTCCTCTCTTTCGCGCTCCTTTTTCGACCGTTGCGCCGCCTACACCGCTTGAAACACGTGCACTTGTTTAGCTTTTGCCGCTGATCAGATTCGACGATCGCCGACTGTGTTCGCCGCTATCGTCGTGCTCCTCGCCAGTCGGTAGACGCTTCTCGGGCGAAAATGGCGATGGAGCGTGATCGTAAACAAACGCAGCCAGCGCCCGGGGGCTCGACGGTCCACGTGATGCCATTAGGCCAATACCGACGCGGCGTCGTCCTCGGACAGGGTGTGCGAGGAGGCGGCGGCATTCTTCAAAGCGTGACGCTACTTTTTATATATAGGGGCTTTAGATCGCTCAGGCCCTCGCTATTAGCACCTGCCGGTGAGCATGTATTTATTTGCGCATGATAAACCTTTTTGGGTGGCAGTAAAATGTTATTAGCGAGCCCTTTCGGCATGCATACGACATCGCTCTGTCAACTCTTCCTTGCTGAGGATCCGTTTTAGCGGCATTCTTATCCTTCCATTGTTCGCCGCCGCGATTTTCGACCAGCCACCGCAAGCTAAGTAAGGCGAAGTGGACCAATCGGAGAAGCCGGCACCACTCTCTTCATGCGGTTATCTATTTTCACTGTGCTGGCTCGGCCCCATCGAAACCCTCTCCACTAGAGCGTGCTCCTCGCGTCTTGCCAGCCAATTAGATAAGAAAAACCGCTGAGTGTAGGCAATGTTATTGGTTTTGAAAGCGAACAAAGGTGACCTCCTATAAACGAGGAGAGTGTTTTATTGGGTTGTTCAGACAACGCTGCGGGTCACCGCCCGATGCTTGCGTCGGTGGTTACGTAAATTTGACGTCGGGAGTTAGGAATCAACACAGTTTGGAATCATTTTACGTTATAGCGCCCCTGATCACATACACCCCTGTGACAGCACCCATTCTGCGTGTCTCCTGCTGAGCATCGTGTGACCACCGAACAAGTGGACGACATACTCCACCGTGGCGTCATTCAGCAATCCTACAGTCCATGATCATCACCTGTTGTCCTCGTCAAGAAAAATAACGGCTCAATTGGATTCTGCATCGATTATCTTCGCTTAAGCAAAAGGTTACGCGCAAAGACGTTTATTCTTTACCACGTATTGATGATGCCCTAGATTCTCTGAAAGGCGCCGAATTCTTTTCATCTTTAGACATAAGATCTGGTTATAGGCCGGTTATTATGGTGCCACCCGATAGCCTCAAAACTGCTTTCTCAACTCCAGATGGTTTTTACGAATTAAATATTATGTCCTTCGGCCTCTGTAATGCACCAGCAACATCCGAGAGGGTGATGGAGAGCGTCTTACGTGGGTTAAAGTGGAAAACATGTCTGTGCTTATTCGATGATGCCATTGTCTTCTCCCCTTATTTTGACAGTCACCTCCATCGTCTCCACGAAGTCTTGAGCTGTCTGGCACACACACACACACACGTCTTGAGCTTAACATCAAGAAGTGTTGCTTTGGGGCTCGCGCACTTACCATACTTGGCCACGTCGTATGAAAGGACGGCGTCCTCCCTGGCCCCGAGAAGCTTCGTGCTGTTGCTCAATTCCCGAAGCCGTTTACAGCCATAGTTATCCGCAACTTCGTCGGCCTGTGCTTCGATTCCATAATCGCACTACTAATCAAGCTGCTAACCAGCGATGGACACCTCTCTAACTGGTCGCCGGCATGTGATGAGGCCTTCGCGACATGACGCCGTCTCCTGACTTCATCACACATTCTACACTCCTTCGACCCAGTGCTCCCACCGAGGTGCATAAAGGTGCCAGTGATGTTGGACTTCGTGCTGTACTTGCCCAACGCAAGACTTCAGCTTTCCCCAGTGTGTAGTTGCGCATGCGAGCCGTGCTCTCACTAAGGCGGAGTGCAAGTACTCGGTTGCTGAAAAAGAGTGTTTGGCCATTGTTTGGACTCTACATAAATTTCGCCCTTACGTTTACGGTCATCCCTGAATTCGATGTTGTTACCGGCCATCATTCACTCTGCTGGTTCGCTTCTTTGAAGTATCCTTCGGGTCGCCTTTGACGTTGGGCGCTACGCTTGCAAGAACTCGATATTCGCGCCATTTGCCGCTCAGGTCGCAAGCATGCTGACGCCCTATCCGCGCTCGCCCGTTCTCTCTGACGTTGCGCCTCTTTCTTTCACTGAGCCTCCGTTTGCGAACAATAAAGCCACCGATATGCCGTCAGAACAGGGCCGGTATTTTGTAGCGATGCCTTTTCCGGTAATAATGCCTTTTCGCGCTTATCGCGCTTTGTCAATGGTCAGAGCGACGGTCCGCTCGCGTTATCAACGGGATCAGGTGGCCGTGAGCGGTGGATGATAACACTAGTATAGAACGAGTCATAAGACATCGCTACAAAGTCGCGGCCCTGATATGCCTGGGATATAGCTCCGCTGATCGACGTTCTCTCTACGCCTCAGCGACTCCCTGCTCTCAGCCATCTCGAGCACTTTGTGGACAAGCCTCCCATTATGCGCAACGGGAGTCCATGTTGTACCACCGCAAGTGTCAGCCCGATGGTCGAAATGGCTTCTTGTGATACCTCGCCATTTTCGCTCCGACTTGCGTACGTATTTCCATGCCGATCCGCAAAACGCGCACGCTGGAGTATTAAAAAACTTATGACAGACTTGGCCAGTGATTCTACTGGCGTGGAGTGTACACGTATGTTCGCAAGTTCATTCGTTTTTGCACTGCGTGTCAGCAGCGGAAAATACCTCCTTACCATACGCGTGGCCCACTACAACCCCTGCACAGCTCGTCGACTTGATCGAGTTGGTATAGACCTCTATACGGGCCCCTTCTTTGCACCCCTGTAGGCAACCGGTGGAATATTGTGGAGGTTGACTATTCAACTCGATATGCAGGAAGCGCCGCTCTGCCAGCCGCTGCAGCTAGTGAGGTTGATCTCTTCATCTTGCTCCGCTTCATACTTCACTGCGGAGCGCCACGCGAGCTTCTTATATAGTGACCATATCTTTCTCTCTTTATCAAGTCGTGCATGAGCTTCTGACTGAATGCAATACTATTCATCGCACCATTACAAGCTATCATCCCCAAACCAACGGTTGACGGGACTCTTTTACCGCACATTCGGTGACACCGAGAGTGCGGTTAAAGAGAGCGGTACAGGCTATGTACTCGATGTAGTACATAGCCTCCGACCATTAAAACTGGGACGTGATGCTTCCTTTCGTGACACACGCCTATAATATAGCCACGCAAGCAACTACTGCATTTTCCCCATTCCTTCTATATGGACGTGAGCCCACTTCCACTCTTGATGTCATTCTTCCATACCGCTCGGATGCTTCCGAATACCACCCGGCATACGAACTCGCCTAGAGTGCCGAAGAATACCACCACCTAGCGCGCTGATTTACGTCAGGGACGTAAGGCCTTCAGAAAGAATGACTCGACCTGCACAATTCTGCACTGCCTCTTTGGGGTGTGACACCCGCATCTGAAGGCGAAGTTAGCGTATACTGAGTGTCAAATTTGATGATGAATATAAAAAAGTACAAGCCCTCCAGAAGAATACAACAAAAAGGAGTTGTCTTAGAATACCATTGTCTTCACATTTCTGACGTAAACATATCATAACCATGAAATTTAAAAACACATTAGCCTAACAATTTCATCCCTTTATTTGTTCGCGAAAATTGAGTGTTTATAGAACGGAAACGGCCGTGCAAGAAACCGGACAAGAAAGAGAGAATGAAACAACGCTGTCTCTCTCTATCTTTCTCGTCCAGTTCTTTGTGCTGGTTCCATCCTAAATATCATGCGCCAACAAGCCCAACAGCAAACTATCTTGAAAAGCGCATAAACAACCTGCGCAAGCAGTATTTGCGTAGCTAGCATAGCGTTTTTCCTTAAGATTACTGATAGTTAAACTTTTAAGGTCATGTACATTGTCGCGTAAGTGCGACACCTAATCGCAACCTGTGAATAGATCGTAACATTGCTCAGACAAAAACTTCAGGTGATCAGCTTATCGGGCGCGTCAAAAGTGCCGCATGCAGTGCTCCCTGGTAGCTGCTCTATGGCAGCGCCTGCGCAGGAGCGATCGCCATGAGGGACAACCATATCTGATTCTTTTGAAACGCGGTTGCTCGCCCTGATTTCATTAGCCGTTTTGAACAGGATCACAGCACGACAGATGTAAAAAGTGCCGAGATCAAACACCACCACACTTTAATAATCATGACTCAATATCACAGTTTTCTTGAAGTGTATTGCTGTAATGTTTTGCGTTGAAAAAATATACTATCCCCTTTAACTTTGCAATATAACAAAAAACGTGGTATCAATAAGTTATTAAATATTGGAAGAATTGCTTGTTCAGATTCATGGGAACGAATCTATTCCTGATTAAATAGTAACAACTAATCTTTGATGTTCATCCCGTGTAGTGGGCGTTTCGTTCAACTTTTTTTGTTTCTTTAGTTGAACAAGAAAGTAGAGTACGGAGAATATTTAAGCACATTTATTCGTTCACCTTGCAGTTCCTTCAGCAACCGTTTCTGCCAATAATACGTAGAGCTCCAAGATTTAAAAGGTTTTGCCACGCAGCAGAAGCTAAATAAGTATACTAATAACGCACTTCTTGATGTTACAAATGTCGTTCATCACGTGAATTCAGCCGTGAATTGCATATAGAAGTAGTCTGCATGAATTACTTCTTTAAATAATACAATTTATAGCAGGGTACGCGGCGATATCTGCTTCTGGAAGTTTAATCATTGAGCTCTTTTTAAGTCTATTTCAAGGGGAAGAAGAAGTGAATTTGAATGGCTGCGTTGCTTGCGCCGATTGGAGAAACTAAGCGGAGAAAGCTTCCGTTTTTGTTCGTAAATACAGATTGTTCGTGTAGATGCGCTTGACCTTATCCTTTCGTTTCGAACTAGAGAGAAGCATTGGGTGATTATTACAGTATCGCTACAGATCCGTTGCATTGCATCCGCCTAACGAGGTAAACCTCATTGTTCACAGGGCTTGAGTCCGTCCAATGCTCCGGGAGCCTTCACGAGTTCCATACCTGTAGAAAGAAAAGCCGGATGACACATTACCAAGGCCACAGAAACCTCCACATACACGCGGGATTACAAGGCGGAGAATATGAGGCTTTGTGCGGAAACAAGACTGTCGTATGCCACCCGAGACCATGAGCCTTCGTTTGAAAGAATTCTTGTGGATATTAAATCGATTGCGGGCCTACGACGAGCAGTATGTAGCCATATTAGGCGGATCAAAACGTTCTTCAAGATTTTTTTTCGTTCAAAGAGAGATATAATTTTCTTCGAGCAGGAGGCGTGTCCCCCCCCAAAAGAAAGATTAGAAAAAGTGCAAGGGGATGCAGGCAAGGTATAAACAAGAATTTTGTAATAATGAATGCAATATAAACCTCTGGAATAACGTCTTTCATGGCGCACAAATTTGCCAGAGAAGCTCAAAGACGCTTATTTTGTACGGAAACGCCTAACCTGTAGTATGATTATAGCCTCTTTCAAGGCGAACAACGAGGAGCGGCCGCTTCGACGGCCAGCGTATCGACTATGCGAATACAAGAAAGAAAACGATCTTTCAGCTATCACCTGAATTTTAATGCACGCTACGCTCATAGTCCACATTCAAAATTCACTCGCCAATGAGATCTGGCATTTTGTTTTTTTTAGAGTATAATATGTGCGCAGGTTCGCTCCTCCGTTCTGAAGCTTTGAACTCCCCTGTCTGGGTGTTTTGCGAACGAAGCACTACACCCAAGAGGGATTCTTTTACTTCTGCTCTCCAGGTTTCTTAACATCATTCCATATTCAACGTCGGCACTTTCTTCGAATGTTACTACCTGCTCACGTTCACTTTCGCTAGCCTTGAACTTAAAATACACTTCCTGGTTTTTCTCTTTCGACTTGACGCTCTGCATGGCGAAGCTTTGAGATACAGAGAGTGCTCACAGCATAATCTAGTTGATGTGATAAGAAGACCTTACTATAGCGTGAGCTACACGACGCTTATTATTGCTTCGAACGAAGGATGTCAGGCGCCTGTGTGCTGGCACGGTCACACGTTCGCCGGCTTGCCATTTTATCACAAGCCTTCGTCTGAGTGCGTGAAATTTCGCTGTTCCTTTAGATACGAAAAACCCGTGACATCCTTCACGCACAAAGCCGTCGAGAGGGAAATGATTAGCCTCTCCGCTACTCTGTACTGGAAGGAATAATGATATTCGCGAGTTACTGTAGACGCCTGCCCTTTAGTTTGATGTATACAGCTGACTGTTACTATATAGATGCAAAGCACGCTTACACTCTTGGCGGTCGCGTGAACGCAGTCGACAATTCGTGCCTTTGGCGTCCTGCGACAGCAGACTCATTTCAACGCGGTATTTCAGGGACGGAGACAAAACCATACATCCTATGCCGGCGAATCTTCTTTAAAACAAAAATCGAGGGAACAGCTTTTCCCCGAAAGCTCTTGTTTCTTTTTTCCTAGAAGACGTTTTTCTTTTCGTTCTTTTTTTATTTTCGATCTCTTCCTCTCTCTGATGTTAAACTACATTCCTTGGATCGCCCGCTTGCTTCATTTTATGTAAATACGTGGAAATAATTCTTGTTTTTGCCGTTCATAGCACAGAATCCTTTTCGCGCGACGCACCGAGTGCTGAATTGTGCATAGCTGCTGAGAGGACAGAGCGAGACGCGGTAACTTCAGCTACACGGTGGCGACGCGCGCTGACGACGACACATGCACGGGCGCGTGTTCGCGAGAATGGAGCGAGCACCAGCTCGGCTCTCCATACAAGCAAACTGTTTAGCGGCGCCGCGGCGCCTCTTTCGCTGTCGTAGCTGGAGTGCATATCATTTTCTCGAAGAATAACGTCCGGCGGCCTCCGCGGGAAGCGCCCGCACGCACGCCGTGTGCGTGTGGGCGCCAAAGTACGCTCGTGTCCGGTGACCTCTCTCCATTTCTTTCACTCGCTCTCTGCGTGAGTCTTGCATATCGAATTACACAGCGTCCGCCAACTGTGGCAAGCGCGGTGGATCGCACGCCGCAAGCCGAGGGCGCAAGCTACCAACGACGTTTCAGGCGTGCTTCGCTCCGTCAGCGCAGCGCGCGCGCACTCCTTCTCGGCAGCGTCCGACGAAATGCGCGACGGGTTGGTAGCCGGATATGTTCGCGGTGTCAGAGCACGGTGTCCCGCACCCCACTCGACAGATAGAGAGAGAGAGAGAGAGAAAGAGCCATGTGCCGCCATTCGCGAAATGCGAAACGCCTTCAATGCACTGGAGCGCGGAGTTTGTATAAGCGGCTCGCCGCGCGGACACGCTCGGCGCCAACGCCGGCATGTGTAAATCACAGCGCATTTTACGAGCGCGGAAAAGGAAAAAGGAAGCGAGGAAGTAGAGCGATGCGTACAGTAACGTGCGTACAGGCGCGCGGCACCCAAAGTGGGGAGCATCCTTGTACATATACAGCGCGGCGTTCTAGCACGAATGAAATGCTGCTTGAGCAGCGACGAGCCTTGCAGCCGACACCGTGTGACTTTGTCCCCCCCCCCCCCTCCCCCCCGACCAGAAAGTTAGTGGCCGCGGGATTAAAAAGAGTCATCCGGTGCCAGCGCCATTCATTCAGTTAATTGATGAGCGTGTCGCGCGCTCTTGCTCTCGACCTCGAAGTGTATCAAAATAGTAGCAACGGGTAGATAAAGGTGCATGTGTTGCTTGTGCCTTGCCGTTGTATTACCGCCGTGTCTTAATGCACGATAGAACGCACGAATGAATATAGGATGAGGTGTAATTAACTGATACTTTGTTCTATACGTTAAAATCGCTCACAAAGCGTTCAAGCATTATAATACGTTAGGCCTTGTGCAACAAAGCACACAGAATTCAACGGCTGGGCGTATATGACACTCCGTGCATAGCAATCTCAAATCCGTAATGCTTGTTCTCACGCTTAATAAATTGTGGTTGTTCACGGCTTGAGAGCAGAAAGGTTATTATGGTTGACAGTTACGTAAGTTCCATAACGGTTTTGCCACAGATGAACCGGGTACGCAAGGAAACTAAGTATTTATGTAGAAGCAACAAAATGGCACAGAGCTGCATACTCGCGAACTGCACAATGTGCCAAAAAATGCAAGCGTGCAAACGTAGTGCTGCGGTAACATACATACATACATACATACTTACATACATACATACATACATACATACATACATACAACCCGCCGTGGTTGCTCAGTGGCTATGGTGTTGGGCTGCTGAGCATGAGGTCGCGGGATCGAATCCCGGCCACGGCGGCCGCATTTCGATGGGGGCGAAATGCGAAAACACCCGTGTACTTAATTTAGGTGCACGTTAAAGAATCCCAGGTGGTCCAAGTTTCCGGAGTCCCCCACTACGGCGTGCCTCATAATCTGATCGTGGTTTTCGCACGTAAAACCCCATAATTTAATTTTTTAATACATACATACATACATACATACATACATACATACATACATACATACATACATACATACATACATACATACATACATACATACATACATACATACATACATACATGCATGCTGTCACAAAAGAGCGCATAATCAAAGCGCGCGCCGCGTCAACAAAGGAGAAAGACGGCCCCGCGGCAGCTTCGACAGAGGGAGAGAGAGCGCATACGCTGCAGACCACCGACGCGATCAACGGAGTCTAGAAGCTTCGACAAGTTACGCGAAGGTTACGGTAATGAAAGAGAGAGAGAGAGAGCTCCAAAATACCCTCTCGCCCGGCGAGCAGAGAGAGAGATGAGGGACGACCACCCAGCTTGCGCCAGCGGATGAATCACCACTCTCTTCGACGACGCTCCGACGACCGCGGTCGAAGGCGCGAGAAATGTCTAGAAGATTCCCAGGCTTTGTTCATGCTACGGGATCACGACTCCCACAGAAAGTTCGAGAAACGCCGGCGAAGGCTATAAAAGCACCGTGCGGGAATCAGAAGGGGGATCAGACCGCGCCGGTGGAGATGTGACGTGAAGACTGACCGTCTGCGGAAGAAGGGGATTCTCTGACAAGCTAGTCGACGAGTTCCTCGAGCGTCTGCATTTCCGGAAGATGTTCCTTCTTCGAGATTTGCCTCCAGCTACGCCGAGAACATCCAGCTCAAGGCCAGCACGGGTGAATACGAGTGGACAGTTTGTGTTCCTATTCATTCTGTACGGTAGGACTCATTCATTCTGTACGGTTGCTTGTCGTTAATTATCTTCCTGTGTCTTGTGAATATCCATCTGATTTGTATCGCGTTGTCTAGCCTAAGTGTAAGTGTGTGTGTAACTGCCTTGTGTGAAGAATATATTTTGATGTGTTATGATAACTCTCGGCTCTGACTCGGTCTTTGGACAACAACCGGCGTTCGCTGGCGCACCAGAGGGCCCCTTATTAATTGTCCTTACTTTCGTGCGGTTATTTTCGGAAGCTGATAAGTCGGCTTTGGAATGGCCTCGTTCGCGGGGTGTGTGCATATGCATACATACATACATACATACATACATACATACATACATACATACATACATACATACATACATACATACATACATACATACATACATACATACACACACACACACATACATACATACATACATACATACATACATACATACATACATACATACATACATACATACATACATACATACATACATACATACATACATACATACATACATACATACATACATACATACATACATACATACATACATACATACATACATACATACATACATACATACATACATACATACATACATACATACATACATACATACATACATACATACATACATACATACATACATACATACATACATACATACATACATACATACATACATACATACATACATACTACATACATACATACATACATACATACATACATACATACATACATACATACATACATACATACATACATACATACATACATACATACATACATACATACATACATACATACATACATACATACATACATACATACATACATACATACATACATACATACATACATACATACATACATACATACATACATACATACATACATACATACATACATACATACATACATACATACATACATACATACATACAATACATACATAGCCATGCGGCGAAAAGCATTTACTTCGGTTTTCTATGTGTAGTTGCACGGAGCGGATGAAGCGCCTAGTACAGCAAGTCTACCAGGTTCTACATACGATGATGCCGGTGACTAAGCGCAAATCGGGCCTGAAAGAACATGAATTCAGAAAATTATCGGAAGCCACCGTTTACTCTCGCGTAATGTGTGCTTTTCCATACATGAGCCCCACGCGTACACAGCTGGCGAAGCTGCAGGCCGTACTACGCAAGTGCCAGCGGATAGAACGGGGAGTTCGCCCATATGAAGGAATGAGTGACGTAGAGGCCAAGTCACTGCATAATACTCGTAGGCTTGATGAAAAAGGCCAAGCGCATCCCCAAGCGCAATGTCATTGGCTCACCACGTCTACTCCGGGCTGGGTAATTCTAGCTCGCCTTCAGCGCGTGATTGCACCCCTTCCACCTTTTCCCCCAACCCCACCACCATGGGGCTCCATTCAATGGATCCATGTAGAGCCTCGCGTCATTTTAGCGCCTGTAAGCGGCGATAATCAGCGAGACCGGCAGAAGTACTCTCAAGTGCACTAAGCACTCTCCTGTGCAAGAGTCGTCTAATGCGATGTTCCCTTCAGGACGACGTGCGACCATATTATAGTGTTCTCGCGCGATATAGCTGAAAATTTGGCAGGCTGTACATTCGATCTCCCGTAACATGAATGCCGATATTCACCAGGGCCGCCGACAGGCCCGCGCCGCGCACCTCACCACACCGCCGCATATATCATACTATGATGTTGCCCATGCGCCGGAGCGAACGGTTACGCAGTAGTGGGCCCATCCTATTGGTTCACAAAGCCTTATATAAACGTGCCAACTGCCGCGGATGCTGAAGCGTATGGTATTGCTGACGCCGTCTGACAGCCCACAATACACGGACACAATTACCATGCGATACGACAGCCAGGACGTGCTCCGAAATCTCTCCCTAAATTCTCTTTCTTTCCCATTCGTACTCCTTTAAGCACACATATGACCTCTAATCCAAACATCCAGGTCCTTTTACAATGGATTCCTGGCCATCAGGGGATAGATAGAAATGAGAAAGTTCATTCGCTTGCCCACGTCGACATACCGAGCGTCCCACTCCGGTGGCCAGAAGTCTATTCCCCTAGAGCTTGTCGAGCTTTGCAGTGCAAGCAACGCCGCGCTCGAATTAAAGAGGCCCGCGAATCCCGCATGCTCATTGCCGACTCCCTCATACCTCTTTCCACATGCAGACGCATCTCCCATCCGGCAATCCCAGGCCCTCACTCTCTCTAATGATGTAATCATTCATCAGCCAACATCCTGACACCAATACACACACGTGCTGGAAATGTCCTGCGCCTTCTCCTAACCCCCCCCCCCCCCCCCTTCCCTTTATCACGCACGCCAACATCCCCCTGTCCATGCCTAGAACATCTGCGTCAGACTATGTGGCTGCTCCTGGTGCACCCCGTCCGCAAGACCCACAGGGCGAGGACACCCGTGACTAATTCATCACCATTGAACGCCACCTCTACAAACGGCGACGACTCGGACTAGAGTGGTCATACAGTAAAGTTTTCTTTGTCTTCTTGTGTGTGAGCTTCTGTAAAAGTGCAACGCGCAATATATATTTGAAGAAGTAATCTTCATTGGAAATAAATATGGTTGGTGTGTCTAAATGTCCAAGGGGCCCTCAATCCTGAGTGGTGATGAGGGGGCGGGAGCGGGAGTGGGGCAAAATTTATCACCAATACTTTTTGCCGAGTGAAAGAGAAGGTTCGAAGGAGCAGCAATTAATAAAGGTTAGTATAATATAGATGATGATATGGACACAGAAATTGCGCTCATCTATTCGTCGTTCGACTAAAGAGGAACGAAAAATTAATATAATGCGCCGGCTGTATACGGGCGCGGAAAAAGACGACTGCCTGCGAAATTTGCTTAGTTGTACGTGCAGTGGCACATGTAACAACGTTAGTGCGTAATCACATTGAGGCAATACTTCCTTTAGTGTTCAGCCACGAAAAAGCCGACATGCATATAGCATTAAGCGCAAACGCCCTGCGTTTCCTTGGGCACCGGGCCGCTTGATCCCCCGCCTTGTTTCCATCCTGCGACCGAGTCTATATGACTATATAGCCTGCGTCGGAGAAGGCCGGCTCTCGTTTCTGACCTTTACTCAGGAGGCAGTCAATTATCTCGCTTCTACCATATCTTGCAGAGCATCGGGTAATAAAAAAAATTCTTCTCTTAGTAGACTGAGGACATAGAAATGTTAAGAGCGGCACGCGAAATACGCTATTTATAATCCCCGGTTCGCTAAACTAATTTTCATGCGACTAAGGTTAGCGCGAAACCTTTATCAAGCTCGCACGAAGAACGTAATGAAATAAAATGCCTGTCGCGGGACGAGGGCATGAATTCGCAGCTGTAAAGGTTGTTTTTTTTTTTCGTCACTGAATATTAGCATATATGACAAAAGCGGCTGAGCCGTCTCCTGTCACGGCAGGGCCTTGTCCGCTTTGATTGGTTAAGTCGTTAAGTCATGTTAGTACTGCAAGAACAGTTTCGACACATGCGCACAAGAAATGGCTACGTGCGATGGCGTTGTGTCAAACATACGTTTTCTTTGCCTGAAGATCTAAAAAAAAAAAAACTAAAGAAAACGCTCGAATGTTCCTTTCACAGCAGTATGCAGGCAAGCCTAACTGAAGTGGTTGCTTCTGCATTCCAGTAATTCCATCCTCTTTCGTGTATCATTAACTTGGAAATCACGTGGAAATCACGTTGATTCTACGTCATCGGGCTATGTTAGAATAGCATAGGGGCCCTCAAAGATAAGGGGCCCCTAACGATTAAGGTCTCGCCACAGCGCATGCGCCGAACCCAAACGGTATCTTTGGTCTTCGATTTTGGAACGCCCCTAACGCTAAATTTCAAACATAGAGTGAATCAAACCTGCTTTTCGTCGCCTCAACGTTGTCGCGAACAGCTCAAAAATAAACTCTCAGATATAATCTTCATCCTGTAAATTATTACAGATTGCATTATTTCATTTTTTGGCATTATTTTTTTTTTCATTTTTCTTCCGCGCGTAGGACGGGAGCTGCAATCGCGCGACACTAACGCAAGCCGGGAACCCTATCCTAAAGCACCTTCCCGCCGGGGCAGACCACGAACGCAAAGCGGCCGCTTGTTCGGGCACCAATCTCTGGACCCCTATTCTTAGCCCCCTATTTCCGCAAGAATTCGAAAAACATGTGAAATTATTGTAACACGTGAGAGATTATTCAACGTCGACTGCATACGTTTAATGCATCATAGGTGGTGTGGCTCGTGTCTGCAAATATGCGCCGTGTGATGTGAGACGGTGCGGGATGGAGAGGTGGTTCGAGTCAAACAACAACCAGTAAACAGCCACAGGAGTACCAGTAGCTTGCGTGCGCACATACGAAAACCAGTGCGCAAATGTAAGGGCGGCTCGAAAGTTACGAAAATCAGCAGACAAACGAAAACACGCGGTTTCTAATACTTAAAGGGCCCCTAAACCACCCTGAGGTCGAAATTTAGTTGTGGTGTTGCAGTTGTGCACTAGTCTACAACGAACACCTAGCCGCGAGAATTTTTCCGAAATTGTGCCGTAATAGCGGAGTTTCACGCGTTTGATGATCAAAACATGGCCGTCACTCGTTTCGCTCTTTCCTTCGCTACTCTCCTCGTCGGCTGGTCCTCGCCTCCTCGCCGAGTGCTCCTCCAAATGTCACGTGACCTACGTCATCGCCAACGCACTGTCCATTTCCAGTTCAGGCACGTCCACGCTAGCAGCAAATATGCCGACGGCGAACCTGCCTTCAGTGCCGTAGAACGTCTTCCGCGCGAGAGGTGGCCAAAGTAGACAGCAGTTCGGCCGGCGCACCGCCCGCTGCACGATCAACGGGCCAATCGACGACCGCGAACCTACGCGCCTCCGCCACGGGCGACGAAAACATCGGCTGCAGCTCAGCTGCAGTGCACGGCTACCGACGGCGCCGCTAATATCAGCGTATTTTCCTTCTTTGTGTACAATTATTACGAAGAGCGATAACAACGATAAGAAAAATATTGCGGCTTGTGAGAGTCGGTAATTCATTTCGAAACATCGTCCACATTAGCGTTAAGGGAACCGGAAAAGGTCTAGCGACAATATCGGCGCCGTCGAGCGATCAGCGGCAGTGATGCTGCCGCACAAATGAGCCCCGGTGTCATCCTCTCTACGTACGGCAAGGAAATCTCGCCGTTCGCGAGCAAAACCGCTGTCGAACGGCGGCCCGCGAATGGCAAACGGCGTGCGGCGAGTTAAAGTGCCGGTAACGTGCTACCCGGTCTGTCTGCCGTGCCGGCCCGTGCTCATGCGAAGCGTGCCGCTATGGACCCTGTGTTGCGCGCACGTCTAGAAAGACCACCATTGTCGCACTCTGTTCGCGCAGCTAATCAGACTGGTAAGCCCGACTGTGTTGAATGGAACGCGAGCGATTTGACACTTGCCTTGCGGGCTGTAATTACCGATTCGCAAGGGCGCACAAGCGAGCAACACGACGAGGAAGAGCAGGGAGCGCGCGTACCTGCTAGCAGACAAACCGGAAGTCGTAGGTCCTTGTTCGACCAATGGACGTCGTAACCGCTGTTGAGATCACCAGAGGCACCCTGCTGTCATCGTGACGACTGCTGGGGATACCGGTAAGGCCAGGAGAGGAGGACGGCATTGATTCTTTTTTTATTTTGTGGCGCGCCCACGGCGCGTAGCGCTGCAGCGTTTGGCATCGTTGATCGTGACGGCATTCTGAACTCGATTGTGCGTGTTTACTTGAAACGTTAAAAAAATATCTGAGGTGGCTTAGTGTCTTTAATCCAAAATATTAAGTTTTAAAACTATGCTGAAAGGTCTATAATGATCGACTGACTTAGTCGCAACGTACTGATTCAGTAAAAAATTGTGCAATCAATTCAGCAATGATGATAAGTGGTTCTTGAGGGAAAGGGAAAGGTTGGCGCTATCTTCTGCAGCCCTTGAGGGAGCACGGCCGCGGAGGCAGAATTTGAGAGAGAGAGAGAGAGAGAGAGAAAGTCATAAGGGAAAGGCAGGAAAGTTAACCAGGCTGATCCCGGTAGGCTACCCTGGACTGGGGAAGGGGGAAAAGGGATTGAAAGTGGAGAAGGAAAAGAGAAGTTCACACCCTGCACATTTACACAGTCAGGCGTTCATCGCTTGAGTTTCGTCACAAGCGATAATACAGGCCAGTGCACCTCAAAAAACGCAGCAGTGCATTTGTAGCCCTGCACATAGCAGACGCACGAGGCCACGCGCCCAAGATCTTCTCCTCAGTAAAAGGCATGTCGTCTAAGTGCCCCAAAGCCGTCCGAATAAGGGCAATCCTCTCATCTTCGTATCTGTGTCAGTCACATAAGAGATGTCTGGTGGTTTCCTCGACACCACATGTGCTACAGTTGGCACTGTCCTATTCGCAGGCGGCACAGTAATGTTTCTTCTCGTCGGTTAAAACCCGGTAAAAGTTGCAATTGCATCTGTGGGTTCATGGCATATAGGCCCCGGTTGGTAAACTCTGGTGTATTCAATTTTCTTAGAGTTATACTATGGGGAATACTGTTGAGGTGCCGCACTGCATCCGTTCTCGACAATGGTATTGAGGTTCTTTCACATTCGTCATGTGCCTCATGGGCAGTTTTATCGGCACATTCATTGCCAGTGATGTTGCAGTGCCCAGGTAGCCACTGAAATACAATGTCGTGGCCTCTGTCCACCGCTTGATGGTAGCGTACTCGTTTCTCTGCTACCAATTGTTCATGTGGGCTGCGGCGCAGAGCTGATAAAAGTGACTGCCTTTGAGTCACAGAATATAGCCCATTGATTTGGTGATTGTTCGTGCACATAAAGCACTGCGCTACGGAGGGCGGTAAGTTCAGACCCTGTGGATGTTGTGACGTGGGTGATCTTGAACTTCTTGCAGAATGATGCCGACGGAATAACTACCGCATATAGAGCTGGTCAGAGTCGAAGAGACATCTGCATAAATGTGAATTCAATCAGAGTAGGAATCATGCAGCATATGTAGAGCAGCTTGATTCAGTGCACAAGTATGCAAGTCGGACTTCTTTGTAGCTCCTGGAATGGAGAGCCGCACTTGCGGCTGCCGGAGACACCACAAAGGACAAGGTGGTCTTGCTACTGGCGTGAAGTCTGATGGAATAGAAGATCGATAGGAGGTTACAATGCCCGAAAAAGTTGCATCTGGTCTACTTTCGAAGAGAGAAGCAAGGCGTTGAGACTGTAGTCGGGAAAGGTGTCGAAGATGATTTGGAAGGGTATCTGTGGCGACATACGTTCTGATGGGATGTTCCCTGGCGATGGCAATTGTTGCGGCTGTTGAAGCGCATCCCGGTGCGCCAAGACAAGTTCCAAGTGCTTGAGCTTGCACGCTCTCAAGGACTCTGAGGTTTGTCCTCCGAGTGCTTGACAACTCCGGAGTGCTGTAACGCAAGAAACCCATGAAGAGCGCTTTGTATAGTTGCAGCATAGAGCGCACCAATGGTCCCCATGCTTTCCCGGCGATGGCTTTGAAAACGTTACTGATCGAGAGGATTCTCTTCCTTAGGTATAGGATACATTGGGGCTCCAGGAGCGGTCGCGGTTGACAGTCATCCCTAAAAATCGGTGGTTTTTTTTTGTACAAGATAGGCTGGCCATTAATAGACACAGCGTATTCAGCCATCAATTTTCGCGTGAAGGTGACTAATACGCATTTTTCTGTTGAAACTCCAAGACCTTGTCTCTGAAGATAAGTAGACGTCATCGTTGCAGCCTTTTGTAACCTTGTGCAAACTTACGGGCGAGTTACTCCGGAAGCCCAGATGCACATTTCATCAGCGTAAATTGACAGACTGACACACTGTATCAGCTATTCCGCCAGCCCAATCAGAGCCAGGTTGAACAAAATTGGGCTTAAAACACCACCTTGGGGAACCCCATGGCTGGTATAGTGGTCGGTAGTTTGACCATCCTCGATGAATACAAAGAAGCTCCTTTGGGTCAGGTAGCTCCGAATCCACCGGAAAGTACGGCCTCCGATTTCAGCAGCCACGAGCGCGTCAAGAATTGCTTCATGGGAGACATTATCATAAGCGCCCCTCACGTCTAAAAATAGCGCTACAGGCCTGAAGCCTCCTTCAGGGACCCAGGACACAGTGGTGCCATTGCGCAGCGGACAGGCTAAAGCAGTCAAATAAATGAACAGAGACCCCTTAGAAGAGAAGACTGCTGAACAACCGGGACAGCGAAGCTATGTGTCTGCGCTGCAGCGACCCCAATCACGTTGCGATGAAAAAACACCACAGGAGGACTGCCAACAGGTGCTACGTGCTCTCTTCAAGTCCCTGCTATCACACATAGAGAAGATGCCGGCGAGCTCGATGACGGACATGCTCGAAGTAGTCCTGGCTCTCGAGTCGGTGATTCTAAGCTCTGCCTCTTCTTAAAGCACCTAACAATTAATATGGATGTGGTCAGGACACAATGTTCACCATCTCGCCCAAAGGTGCCACTTATTATGCAATGGATCTGTGCGGGTCTTGCGTGCCATTTAACTGAACTGTCGCTTTTCTTACGCAACATGCCTGTGCCAATATTGGCCCTGTCCGAGGCTGGTCTTCCAAGTTCCAGATCAATTGCTGGTTATGTCGTACATGGAAACCAATGTATTCCGACATTTCCGAATGGAAGCGCCATATATGTCAGACGTGAAATACCGAATTACGTTCTACCAGTTCAAGACCTTTCCAGCAGTGCTTTGGAGGTCACTGCTGTACAAGTACGGATGGGAAACCGAAGCCTCAGCGTGGTGTCCGTATATGTGAGATCTCGCCAGAAGGTCTCGATGGGATAAATCATAAGAGACCTCTGCAGCCGCTGCCCGGCTCCGGGGATTATATTTGGGGACTTTAACGCACACCATACTATTTGGGGCGACAAGGTGATTGATGCACGTGGGGAGCAAATTGTTAGTGCTTTAGACACTGAGGGACTCTGCGTGGCGAATGACAAACAGCCAACGTTTTTTGACCACCGGCCTCTTACAGTGTCATTGACTTGAGATTACACTCAGCGGACATCCTCGCATCGTCAACGACGAGTAAAGACAGAATGGGTAGAGACCATTTTCCTGTATTCGTCAACATTGCTGGATATAAAACCAACGGCCGAAAATCCTGTCCTGTGACGCATCCTGTCCTGTGAGGCCTAAGGGAATCATCTGGAGACATGTTCGCGGACATGCTACGTAGCAAGAGATTACCTACCGCTGAGCTGAAGCTACCCGACCTCTTCCCCGCTCCGGATCTGAAGCGAAAAAATCTATGCGCTGCGCGTATAAGAGCGGAACGGAGGCTGATGAAGACGAAGGCCGACCCAGCAATGAAGACAGTATATAACAGAATTAACGCGGTGATTCGACGTTACACGAGGAAAGTAAGAAGAGATCAATGGGCAGCATTTTGTGCAAGCCTATCGGTCTTCACGCCAGTTCCAAGGATATGGTGGTTCGTTAATAACCTTGCTGGAAATTTTCGACCAAACAAGCCATTTGAAGCCCTAGCATTGAAGTTAGGCAAGACGCTCACTTGTCTTGCGAATGCCTTTGCCCAAGTATACTCTTCTGGAAGGTCAGCCGGCACAACCAACCCGCCACCGCCGCTATCGTCGTCTCTGATGGATGCTCCTTTTACAATGAGAGTTGGAACTAGCTATGAGCAGCCTCCGACGTCGCTGCGTGGTGGGACGTGACCGTATCAGTAATCAGATGCTGACGAACCTATCAATTGAGAAATGACGTGACTTGCTGGCATTTTTAACCAAGTGTGGGCCAGAGGGGATATCCCACATTTATGGAAGGTAGCATGGGTGGTCCCGGTTCTGAAGCCTAGAAACAATCCTGCAGCTCTGGACTCATACAGACCGGTATCGCTGACCTCCTGTGCAGCAAAGCTAATGGAGAAGATGGCGTGCACAAGACTTACTTGGTATGTCGAGCAGGGTCGAAAACTACTTCCGTGCATGACTGGGTTTCGCCAGCGTCCAAGCGCTCAAGACAATGTGCTAGACCTGCTAAGCCACATAGAACATTACAGTGCGGATGGCCTGCCGACACTTGCTGTTTTTATGGATGTTTCCAAGGCTTACGACTACGTGTCTCCAACATCCATCATCAGCCAGTTACAAGTTATAGGCGTCACGGGTCATATCTTGCACTTCATACATGCGTACCTCAATGATCGCCGCATCAGAGTCCGTCTTGGTGACACTTTGAGCGATGAAATAGGTATATTTCTCGGTGTGCCACAGGGGAGTGTTTTATTATCTCCCTTATTGTTTAACATCGCCATGGCTAGCCTCCCAAGAGTACTAAATCATCGAACACTAGTGAAGATATCTATATATGCCGACGATATCTGCATATGGGTCTCCGGCTACCAGCACCGGCGCCTCGCACGAATAGCCCAGGGAGCAGTAAATGCCATTCAGGGCCACTTGACAACGCTTGTACTATCACTATCAGCAGTGAAATCATCATTCGTACTATTTCCTGGAGTTAAAAGAAAATCTACACGTTTGAAGCTGAATATGGACGGATACCACATTCGACAAGTCACCAATGTCCGATTTCTTGGCGTTACCTTGGACCACAGGCTACTCTGGCGCCGCGCTGTTGACCACGTTGTGGCGTCATCGTCACAGAGGCTACATGTGCTCAAGCGAGTCGCTGGCATACGCTGGGGCAACCACCCGACGTCGATGCTACGACTACATACAGCGTTGGTTACCAGTCGGATCCTATACCAGCTACCCCTAATGTCACCCTCAGATAGCCAATACGAGCGCTTAGAAGCCATCCGTGCACAGAAAAGGTATTCGACTTTGCCTTGTAGCCCCTCAGCCAGCGTCGAACAAGAAAGTGCTCTACGAAGCTGAGTCACGCCCTCTGCGACTTCAGGCTTCCGAGACTCTCATGATCCAGCTACTACGATTGAGTGAGTCTACGCCCGGCAAAGCCCTGTTAAGACGTATAAGTAACAGGCCACGCTCACATTTTTATGCAGCACTTAACACACTTCGCGTCTTAGGATTGCGCTGCTCGAGAAAGAGGGAAAAGATAGAACCGCCCCGGACATTCGAGGACATCACATGCGACTTAAGTATAACACGATTGCAGTCAAAGAGCTGCATTTAATCTGCAGAAGCCAAGTCACTAGTCCTGGAACATTTGCACACGACTTACCCATATCACCTACAAGACCTACACCATGTTTGTAAACAGTGGTAGGCACCGTCGATATATTTTAGCCCCTATAGCGACGTCGCTAGGCTCCGCCCACTTTCGCCGTCCCCTGCTTGCACGCGAGGATGGCGCTTCTTCTTCTTCTTTTTTTTTTTTAATGGGATGGGGGTGGAGGTTGATAAACCACGATTTCATTATGAAGCACACGGTAGTGGGGGCGCCGGATTAATTTGGCTACGAGTGGTTCTTTAACGTGAACCCAGGGAAACGTTCTTGCATTTCGCCCCCATCGGAATACGGCCGAACGAGACGGTAGGCTTAGCTCGCTGACCGCCGCAGTGACGGCCGACAGCACTTGCGATCTGGCCTGCAGCTCATCATAGCGCGCTTATGTTTGACAACACGATTAACGTAGGCTTAAATGAATTGGTGCGAATAGTAAACGAATAGCAAACGGTGTCTTTGGTGCAATTAGCAAACGAAACGTAGTGTACTTGCAAGCCATCCGTGCCGCCTCGCTGAGACGGTCGGTGCTTCGGTTTCCGTCCGCGAGACGAAATGCCGTCGATCGGATCATTGCTCCCGATCGCGCCAGTGGTTTAGTACAAGGCGCTGCTTTACGAAACGCGTAAGTTCGAAATATTTTTTCTATTAAGAACTATTTCGTGTTAAAAACAAGCTGTAGCCGATTTCTACATGGCCGTGAGCGGTGACAGAAGCGATCGCCTCGGTGATGGGACCGGCGAGGTACCGTCCCGACGGCGACGCCGGCTGTGTAGGACCGCGCAGTCTGACCTGTAGGCCGCGGCCGTCCGATCGCTCCAACTCTGCACTAACTCTGTACATCTTATTTCGCGCTCGAAATTTAATTGACACGTTTAGGCGCGTTTATGACACCCACACTGCAATTAACGAAACTGTGACTGTGCTGCCTGCGTATGTGAACGTGTGACATATAATATCTACACTGCAAATGGCGCAATTCCTTGAGATGAAAATAAATTTGAATGTGACGTGCCTTGTGGTGCATCTACTCGCTCGACCTATACATTCAAGGCTAATCCTAATCTAGCCTTCCCACAGTGCGGCAAGAAATTGTAATGACGCGCTACTAACGATCCTGAGATCATAGGTTGGCTCATGTACGGTACTCAAAATAAAAGAGAAGCTTAACGGTTACGAAATGTTTCGCGCGCAATAGAAAATCTGGTATGAGAATCCAACTTTCGCTTTTTACCGCGGCGGCCCATTGGTTGCGACGGTTTTCATCAACAGGAAACCTATAAAAACTTTAGCATCTTGCGTATTTCGACGCAACTCAGACGTCGACATAGTGCATTTCCTTCGTTGTAAGATCATAGAATAAATACCTCATACATGGAAACTCACAACCACCCGCGAAACCCAGCGGCTACTGTGGTAGGCGCGACACGGGCGGCGGCTCGGCGGCGGAGTGCCTACCATGCGAAACTAAATTCCGACTACAGCGCCACCGCATTTTCGTGACGTAGCGCCGTGGTATAGGTCTATACACAGATGGCTCTGTCAAAGTAGACGAAGACCGTTGCGGAGCTGCATTCTATATTCCCTCTCTGAGATATACATGGTCTGGCCGTCTGGACTGTATGGCCTCGTCGACAGTTGTGGAAGGCGTAGCAATAGCTTCTGCTCTGCACAAACTAAAGACTCTGCCTTCGCAGAATGTGATTTTCCTTACGGACTCAAAGGCCGCGTTACAACAACTATACCGTGGTCAGCCATCCATCAAGTTACCACGCAAATCACTAGCCCTTGTGAAAGAACTCAAGAACAAAGGCTTCACGGTAAAGTTTCAGTGGATTCCCTCCCACATTGGTATTACTGGCAACGAAAAATCTGATGCGCTTGCCTACGCAGCGCTCTATCATCCTCCCAAAGTCAAGGCTCCAAAGAGTAATCAAGTGAAAAAATCGTACATTCGAAATCACTTTGTGTCGCTTTGGGTTCCACCACATATGCCCTGCGTAACCAAGAGATTTCATCGAGAGGAAGCCTCACTTTTATATCGAATCAGGACAGGATCTGCTAGTACACCGGCCTGGTTATTTAAGACGGGACGAATCAATTCTCCGAACTGTACGGCATGTGACAAGACAAAAGATATTGAACACTTTCTGTGGTCGTGCCCGTAATTCGAAGTTGAAAGGGATGCTCTCCTGGAGAACCTACAAAAAAAGGACCTTCCGCATGCGTGCCTGCAACACCTTGTATTTCCCGAGGGATCAGTTATAGCCCGCACAGAAACTTCACGTCTCCTTATGGAATTCTTAAGAGAGACTGGTTTGATGGACATATGGTGAAACCCTTCAGCGATATTGTAAGAGATGCTCAGGCGGAGCAATTGCCGGCCTTGATCGCCAGGCTAAACCCGCCTGTTGCTACAATTCACCACCACCACCAGCAGCGCTACAGAAAGGCGTTTGGATGATTTCTGCTGTTGAATCGAAGACACAAGATCAATGACGTTGTCGACCGACGAACGATGACGTCGAAAACCTGTCATCGCGTCTGAATAAAAATTTTAATGTTCAAGAAACCACTCGAGGCGCGTGAGGATCATCCTTTCCATTAACTTGCCAACACAGCTGCCGAGAGCAATAGGCCGATATGATTTCAGTTCAAGGGGAGACTTTCCTTGCTTTAAGATTGGTACAAGACGGCTAGGGAACAATACCGTCACTCCATCAGACATTGAGATAATGCAGCAGGATCTCTCGTGCTTCTTGGTCAAGGTGGCGGAGAGCAGCATACGTTATGTTGTCGGGTCCGGGCGATAGAGGAATGCCTGCAAATGGCTTGAGCAGCCTCCATTTCTTCCATGGAGAAAGGTTCGTCCATTGCCGAAACTTGCATGAAGGGAACTTCGTACAATTCAAGATCCTTTTGTAGCACTCTGTCACTTGCAATTTCCTCACAAAAGTCTTCTCCAACATCCACTTCTCGACAGCCTTGGTGGAGAGCCAGTGCCTTAAAGGGGTGGCGTTGCTGAGGAGAAGAGCCAAGGCCCTGGAGAGTTCGCCATACGCGAGAGAGTGCTTTGCGGGTGTCCAACTAGTTACAGAATGAGCGCGATGGCATCTACATAGGGTCTTGCGTAGCCCCTATTCTTTGTGATATTTTTCTGGCCAAGGTGGGCGACACGCTAGAACAGGTGTTTAATGGGGGGCCGGTTTTAAAAACCTTTAGGTATGTTGACGATTTTTATTGTTTTTAAAAAAGCAGTCCGCCTCCACCTACCCCTCTATTGTAGGTGAAGTTTTATCTTCTTTTAGCAAACATGGACGTGGGTTGCGTGTCACCCATGAACTCCCGGACTCTTCTATTTTACAGTTTTTAGACCTTAAAATCACGTTCTGTGATGAACACGTTTGCTGGGGATACTAGCCACGGGCTAAGAAGGAGCTGCTGCCCTATGACTCGGCACATTCCAAGACAATTAAGAGAGGAATAGCGGTGATGTGTATGGAATCGGCTCTCCAAAAATCGTGCCCACATCAGATGACGCCCAGCTTTAGTAATCAGATAAGCCGTCTTCTGGCTGAAGGGTTTCCCGTCTCGTCTTGACCGCCGTTTCTGAAACTCTCCTTCAAAAACTCAAGCTTGGAACGGGAAGTACAACGGCGGAGGATCACCGGAAGGCACATAGACCTGAGGTGGTCCCTTACATCCATAAACTCTCCCACAATCTTAAGAAGGTGGCAAGTAGGCACGGCGGGCCAATTTGTTTTTCTGCCCCAAATAAGCTGGGAAAGTTGTGCCCACGTATCTGCAACACCAGGAAACGTGGAGGCCAGAAGAACCACCAATCACCGTTCGTTAACTGTTCCACTGGAGTGATTTATTGCATTCCCATGTCATGTGGGATGTTTTACGTCGGCGAAACTGGTCGCTGTGTCAATGACCGTTTAGGGGAACACGCTCTAAAACTGAAAAAACGAGATGATAAATGCGCACATATAGTTGCGCACGTTAGCAAGTGTACTGATTGTGAGGCCCGGTTAAAAGAGACGACGATTCTAAGAAAGAGTAGTGACAAGACCGCGCGCATCAGTTTAGAAGCCTACCACATTAGGAAGTTCGGTAGCAAGTGCTTACGCACCCCTTCCCTTGCTCTCTTTGTTGCTGAATTTGATCTTCTCGATGCGGCTGTCGGGGTTTCAGATTGGAAAGAAAAATAATTGTTTGCGTCTTGTTGCGCTTCGTTGGCTGCTTTGCGCTTGCGCTGTTGGCACGAGTTTACCCTTGTTATGTTTTTCCCCTTTCCCTTGCTTCACTCTGGCATATATAAGGTGTGTTATCCTTGCCAATAAAACCAGTGGTTAACAGCGCTTGTGTGTACGTGTCTCCCTTCTTGTGGTCGTCTGTTTGCGCTGTTACCCAAAGTTTCAAGATGTACCAACTCGCCCAAAAAGAAGTATTGATGAAGCTCATCCACAAGGTACAGGTTCTGTGGTTGATGATGATAATATATGGATTTTATTGGCGCAAAGGCGAGGGATGGCCAAAGAGTACCATGGTTCCGTGGTTTACCTTCCCATTGTTCTAAAGTTTGCATTTACACGCAGGTATAAACAAACTCGCACAGTGTACGGAACTCGCTTGTTCATCGGTTCAAAGTTACATACCAGCATAACTTGGTCGTTTCATTTGTTTTTTGTTTGTTTTCATGCAAAAAAAGTGAGCTCGTATGCAATATGCAACAAGATGCCGTTCGCACTTGGAGCTTTCTGCCGCGCGAGTAGACAGAATCCGCAACCGTAACAATAGATTCCGTCTAAAAAGTCATTAAGTGCTGTGCTTATCGGTCAAAAACAATATATTTTGTCTGCTTTTGCCTGCTACAAACCAATCCGCATGCGAGCGAACGAGAGAGAAGGGGAGAGGGTCTGCAGACGCTCTCCCTTGTAAACCAGATGCGAGAGTACGCGTCGCAGTCCCGTTTGCCAATTAACTAAAATTAATTACTTAACATTTCAATTACTTGTTTTGAAATCGATGTTGAAATGGCAGTATTGCAGCAGGGCGCAGCAGGAGGTCAGAACAACTTACGCGGTTTTAAAAGCACCATCAACCAAACTCACTCAACCGGACACACGGACCGCACTTCACATTTTTTAACTTTCTGCGGAAGAAGTGTCTTCGCGGCCACTTGTAGCTAATTTTTAATCCCAAACGGGCCAACTAACATATAAAGAAAACACAATTCCTTGTTAGAATATTCGTGAATATTTTCTTTTTCTTTGTTACTGGTGCGCGAATATTCGACACTTCCGAATAACGAATCAAATATTGTCCTATTCGAGTGAGTACTTCAATCAAATAGCCACTATTTGAAATCCGAGTAATAGTTTTCAAATACTTCACGTCGTCTGTGCAACATCAAACTAGAAATGCAAGCAAAAATGCGATAACTTTCATCCCATCCACAGTGGACTTAACGTACTATAGCACGTTGCGTCACTCCGAGAACCACACTTTTCCGGCTAAATCAGGATCGCACTCACAATAAATTGAAATGTAAATGAAATATTTGTTTTCATGATTGTCTCTAGAGCATATCATTACTTCAAAACTTTGCTATTCAAACCCTTACTCTTGTGTAGTGTACTGCTACTTGACAGACCTGCATAAGAGTGTGGTGATTTTGGCAACCCACTCGTATTGTTTGTTCTTATTACTGGCTCCGGGGCTATATTTGACTCTATTATTATTATTATTTTAACCTGGAATTGTATGAGTTGTGTACTAGCGATTTGTACTGTTTTAGTGCTGTAGGAATGATATTGGCAGTATACTTACGTCCAGCCTCTATTCCTCTTATAGCACGACAGGGCTGACAGTATTGTAAATGAAATGAATGAAAATTTTGTTTAGACAGAACATTCAGCAGTGGGTATTGTTTGGTACTTTTTAATTTATAGATGCAACATCTGTGCCATCTCATCGGATTAAATATGAATACATTTCATTGTGACATACTGGACACAATAGTGGCACCCTCTGCAGCAACCATTCCAACTAGAGAAATGTGCTCTTCCTTGCTCCGCCATCGGCACAGACGACATGCATTTCTCGTTTTGTCGCGAAGGTATACACAGATGTCAGTTGGCTCACAAGACCACCTTCCTAAATTTATAGGTTAAAGCATGACCGCGTGTGCTCGAAAGAGCCTTGAGCTCGCGAATAAACTGCTTAGTTATTCCTAATGCTCCCTTTGTGCTTTTAATAAAGCATGCTTTTCTAACGTTGTGAATATCAAGATGCGAACACTGTCTGAAACTAATGGTGTGAAGGTTGTACATTATTCGAAAAATATTTGATATTCGATTCTATTCGCTTCAGGCACCATTCGATACGCATTCGAATCATCTTCAAAACTGCTATCGCACACACCTAGTTTTCCGTCCGTCCGTCCGTCCGTCCGTCCGTCCGTCCGTCCGTCCGTCCGTCCTGTCTGTCTGTCTGTCTGTCTGTCTGTCTGTCTGTCTGTCTGTCTGTCTGTCTGTCTGTCTGTCTGTCTGTCTGTCTGTCTGTCTGTCTGTCTGTCTGTCTGTCTGTCTGTCTGTCTGTCTGTCTTGTCTGTCTGTCTGTCTGTCTGTCTGTCTGTCTGTCTGTCTGTCTGTCTGTCTGTCTGTCTGTCTGTCTGTCTGTCTGTCTGTCTGTCTGTCTGTCTGTCTGTCTGTCTGTCTGTCTGTCTGGTCTGTCCTGTCCTGTCCTGTCTGTCTGTCCTGTCCGTCCGTCCGTCGTCTGTCCTGTCTGTCCGTCTGTCCTGTCCGTCCTGTCCGTCCTGTCTGTCCTGTCCTGTCTGTCTGTCTGTCTGTCTGTCTGTCTGTCTGTCTGTCTGTCTGTCTGTCTGTCTGTCTGTCTGTCTGTCTGTCTGTCTGTCTGTCTGTCTGTCTGTCTGTCTGTCTGTCTGTCTGTCTGTCTGTCTGTCTGTCTGTCTGTCTGTCTGTCTGTCTGTCTGTCTGTCTGTCTGTCTGTCTGTCTGTCTGTCTGTCTGTCTGTCTGTCTGTCTGTCTGTCTGTCTGTCTGTCTGTCTGTCTGTCTGTCTGTCTGTCTGTCTGTCTGTCTGTCTGTCTGTCTGTCTGTCTGTCTGTCTGTCTGTCTGTCTGTCTGTCTGTCTGTCTGTCTGTCTGTCTGTCTGTCTGTCTGTCTGTCTGTCTGTCTGTCTGTCTGTCTGTCTGTCTGTCTGTCTGTCTGTCTGTCTGTCTGTCTGTCTGTCTGTCTGTCTGTCTGTCTGTCTGTCTGTCTGTCTGTCTGTCTGTCTGTCTGTCTGTCTGTCTGTTTGTTTGTTTGTTTGTTTGTTTGTTTGTTTGTTTGTTTGTTTGTTTGTTTGTTTGTTTGTTTGTTTGTTTGTTTGTTTGTTTTTTCTCTCCGATTCCGAAGCTGTGCACATAAACAGTGCCGGAAGCACTGCCCACGTTATTCTCGACGCAGTAGTGGTGCAAACCAGCTCGCTGAGATAGCCTGTTAATCCGTCGTCGCGACAGAATACAGCGTCAGAATACCGTTCCGCTGGCAGTCCATCCCCGTTGTTGAAGCGAGCTACACTTGCGAGCTCGACGAGGTGGCTGTGACATAAAGCCTTGTATAGGAAGAAAACGTATCCCACTCTCGTCCGAGCATGCAGCTGCCACGCTTTGTGCAATTCTGATGCCGTCGGCGAGCGGCGCACAATTAGAGCGGGCACAATGGAATACACGTGTAACCCGTCAGGAGAAGAGCTCTCAATACGGCGCCTCTTTCGTTTTATCCCGAGCGGCGGAACTCCCGGCGAAGCGATGAATCTGCTCCCTGCACTCGGGCCAATAAATTCTGTAAGGGAGAGCTCTTGTGTGAAGGATGAACGAAAGGAACAGACGAGAAGGGAAAGGAAAGCGCAGACGCTGGGCTGTAGAACGCCGCCTAATCAGCCTGGCAGAAACGAAAGCGCCTCCCCCACACGCACGAGCCATAGATTCTCGCGCTTCAGATCCCACCGTGAAAATATATTGGTTTTCGCCTGGAACGGGCGTAACGCGTGAATATTGTATTCCCCGCGGAGCTCCCTTCCTTCCCGCAAAGATGTTATCGCAGCGAAAATATATGGAGGGAAGCAAGGTCCAGCATATATCCGTTGCGTATTGATCCCTGCGAGTCTTGAAGAGCGAGAGCAGAATGAAGAAATAAAAGGATGATCTCGGGCGGCCTCTGGCCGGGATTATTTCGTATATCGTGTCAAACGAACAAATTCATTTCGACCGAGGTTGTGGCTCGAGATTTCCATACGCGCTTATTCGAACGTGAGCGTCGAGGTCTGGACCGGTCGCGATCCGGCATTTCCATGCCGTTGGCTCGGCGTTCTTTCTCTCCTTTTTGTATCAGCACTTTGTGCGCTTCGTGTCTGCCTTCATTGATATATCCGCGTCGCGCGCCGAATGTAATCCAAACTTCCTCGCGTTTATGCTATATATGTATAGGCATCTTGCTTTCGCTCCTGCCGGTGAGATTTCTCGCGCTATTCCTGCGTGATAGTTCAGGGGCAAGCCTTCAAAGCGCGCAACTAGCAATGTTCTTGAATCAACTCCAAGCACGCTCAATCGCTGCTGTTCAGTTGGTAAGCACACTATGCGAGTTTTCATGCTGGCGCTGAGCAGGCGCATTCTTCGCAATTCGCGCCTTGTGATGCCGCGCTGCCATATGCAGTATTCTCCACTATACAGTATAGATTTTCTGAGTCTTTTGATTTATGGGTATATGTTATGTATTAGAATGTTTGCAGACACTTGCGCTATTCTGTTCCTTGGTTTTCCTGCGTTCTTTTGGAGCAGTTGGTTTAACTCAAAGCGAAGTCGCCTTTCTTTCTTTTCTTTTTTTGTAAATCTTTGAACACACCTGATTCAAAGCAAAGCCGACTACGGCACAATCTGCTTTGTGATGGCACTGTGAAAGTAATTTTTTCCAGCTAAGCTGTCCATGGCTAGGGTCACTATGCATTTTTCGTGTCCGTCAGCAGATCTGCGCGTGCAAAATCTCAGCTCCCGAAGTTAATGCGAAATCGCTTCATTCTGTGCAAAAGCTTATACGTCTCATCACTTGGATATACATTTTCAGTAGATTAGTTATCAATAGGCGCCGTTTTCAAGGTCAGTATACTATCAGGTACATAATAAGGGTTTCTCAAAGATTTGCCGCTGTGCGACCCCCGTCGGCCATGTGTACGCTCGCACCGCCCTCTCTTGTCGTCGTTCCAAGCGCTTGCGTGCCTAGTTTCCTTCCGCTTTCCCGGCGTGGCGGTCCCGTCGCGCGTGTCTATAGTTTCCTCCGGCTCCCCGAGGTGACGGTAGTCGTCCACGCGAATGTATGCCACCGATCAAGACCACCGATCAAAATAAAAGTGCGTGTGCGTGTGTCTTCGGGATGACCGCCGGCGCCGCTCAAGAGACATAAAATTTGCTCATACCTTCGATCTAAATTCTCTGTCACTTCTATGTCGTGCGCTAAACTGCTTCGCTGATAATCCACCTTCACAGCAGTGGAATGACGCTTGATTTTATTATTTTTCTTGTTCTTCACTTGCCCTGCTGCCGAACGTTTTTAGATTTATACAAACGGTACTGCTGCCCTCCTGGTTCATGATACTGTCACGAAGCCAAAGCCACCAACAGCGTACCACAGAAATATAAGAAATTATCGCTAAATATATTCTCACATTGCACGAGGTCACTATTGCTCGCTTTTTTTTCTTCCCGCTTTTTTTTCGTTTTTTTTTTCTCATTTACTGGAATAATGATCAACATCGCTGTTCGTGGGGTTTCGACCCTCACTTGCTGCCATAATTTGTTTTTGCTTGATTGACTACTGATTTCTGTAAAGTTTGCTCATACAATGGAAGTCTAAGTGTCAACATTGCCTATTTTCGACTTTCTTCTTACGAATTGAATGCCCCTTGAGTGCACAGTCCTCAAAGTTAAACTATCAGTAATTTTAATTTAAAAAAGTATCGTAGCTATGCAAATGCTGCTTGTACAGGTGATTTACGCGCTTTAGCAGGCACACTTCTTGCAAGCAAGTTGATTCAGCAAATACGTAATTAACCAAAAAATGGCAATAAGCTTCTTCCATTTCGGGATTATGGTATATGTTTATATTAGAAACGTGAAGACAACACTCCTTCCTCAGTATAGGGTAGTAAATCGTGTGCAACCTGGTCAACGTCCCTGCCTTCGCTTTTCTCTTTTTCTGTCTGAAGACAATGGTATTCGAGTACAACTCCATTTGATTTGACACTTCTAAAAGTGATTGCGTTCCGAAATATTCATCATCAGATTTGACAAGCCCAGTACGCTAATTTCCTCTACCACAGCGTGCCTCGTAATCATATCGTGGTTTTTTGGCACGTAAAACACCAGAATTGAATTAATTTACTTTTAGCATAATGGTGGGGTGGGAGGGGGGGGGGGGGGCGTCTTTGAGTCTAGATTCCCGCTCCTGAATGCGAAATTAGCGCCCCAGATTTTTTTTCCCTATAATTCAGTGTACTTTTTTAGATTTTCTTTTAGTTTTTGCCACCCGACAATAAGCTTTTTTGCGGTGAGTATATTTTTCAAGATTTACTATCAGCGAACTCTTTCGGAGGAAACTTTTTCACTTCAAGCTTAGCGTATTTTTGCGGTTAGAATTATTCACTAGTGTTATTGTCTCTGAAACGTGCTGCCCTGCAATTCAACACTGCAGTTGCATCTAATGCCGAATAACAGTTTTCTAGAAGCAGTTTAGGCAAGAGCATAACATTATACGGCGATGTTCAGGAACTAAGAGTGAGTGCACTTGATGTTGTAAAACCCATAGAATGAGACTTTATTTGTAATATTTTGCAGATATAGAGCTCTAACGCATAATACAAAATAAAAATGCTGGCTCTCCCGTAATCGAGAGTAGATGTGATATAAGCATGAAATGACTACCATATGTCGTCTTTTGCTGCCTGTGGCACCGCCGCCTTCAACCGCTTTTCTTCTTCCAACAGTGCAGCGCGCTCTGTCGCTACTTGTCGCGGACCGCTCACGACTCACGGACCGCTGGAGTTCAAAAGAGCCCAGACAACCTCTCTCTACGTGCCTTTTGAACGTCGCTATTGGAAATAACAAATAAAACTTCAGCATACTAGAAGTTACAGTTCGAGTGATATTGTGAACAAACATTAGTAAGAAATCGGAAGCAATATTTTTTGTGACTTGTTTGGGAAGTATCTAGCGTATGTAATGTGGTTGGGGGCCAGAGACCGCATTTTCTTAACTTTTGGCTGGTTGCCCGGGTGATCTCGTTTTGTTCTCGCAACGATGCGCAGATGTTCTCGTTTGAGTGCACGCATAACGGCGCTGGCTTTTGGCTCAAGGTCACTTGAAGGTCGCGGACAACGGGAGCGAAAAGCATTTCATGCTTAATAATAAAGAAAAGACTAGGTAGATAGGACCCCGCGTTACCATCATGTGAACTCATCATGTGCGTTTGTGGTTTTAGAAGAACCGGTCAGCCGGTCAGTGCGCTAGTAACAAAAAGACTTGAGTTGAAACAATGCCTTGAGTAGCGCAGCAGCAGTGCGTCGGTTCATAGGGCGCAGTGTCCGCAGGCCAAAACTGCAAGGTCCCGGGTCAGGGATCCTCGACCTCTCTTAAAACTCCCTCTCTCCCTCCCTCCCCGCTTCTCGTTTTTGCTGCAGCGACAGCCAAACGGATACAAATAAGAAAGAAAAAAAAGATTATGCAGATTCAAAGCACATTTTGGAATCTACGTGAAGCGCAGTTTTCGTGAAACGGTTAATTGTGCTGTAAAGGTTGCAAACAGGGATGAAGTGACTCAGAAAGGCTGGCCAACGTTTCGATAGGAGGA